>NW_017803736.1:146581-208772 GCF_001625305.1 Branchiostoma belcheri | reverse complement strand
ACCTGTAATTGGCTTACATTTTTCACCGCATATATTCAAATCATATGAGGCCATTTGCATATATTGTATCAATTTGATCATACTCTCCACCAAATGACAGGGTTATCTTAAGAAATAAGGCTATTCTAGCGTTTCCTCATAAATTATGCAAATGAGGTCCTGATTGACATAAATTATGTTTAGTGATGTTCACCTTCACTGAACTTCCAATTATGGCAAGTATTAAATTCCCAGCAGTTACCACCATAAAATTGTACCAACTTGCCATTTATTATGCAAATTAGGTCTTCCTTTACATAATCGATATCTGCCAATGATCTTGTCGTTCTCACTAACATATGTCTATAGAGTTTTATAGCCCTAATATGAAATACAGCTGATTTATAGAATTTCCTCATTAATTATGCAAATTAGATCCTGATTTGCATAATTATATTTTGATTATATCAAGCATCACTTAAGCTACCTACATACCAAAAATCATGATGATCCACCAAACGGTTGTTCAGTTATCCTCTCTCGAATATTTTCAAAGAAACCACCCTGCAGTTCCAGAACAAGCCGCTAGGGAGACCAAACTCACGTGACTTCTTCCCGAGGACAAGAGCTACCTTCCATCCAAATTTCATGACCCTAGCATGTCCAGATCGCGAGATATCAAAACAGGAAGTTGCGCTGCAGTACCAAGGGAAGCCACTAGGGGCCCAAAATCTAATCATTTCCAGTTTTTGTCACACCCTACCAACACACCAAGTATGAAACCAATCCATCCAGGCGTTCTTGAGTTATCTTGTTGACCAACAGACGGACAGACGGACGGACAGATAAACGCAACTGAAAATATAACCTCCATGACACATTTCATGGAGGTAAAAAACAAGGTTTGGAAACACTCTTACGCTTTACATTTAGTCTTACTTACAAACACGTGTCTGCTTAATTGTCTGATTCGGGCTGTTTGAATATTCATGCCTAGTAGGTCGTTTACTTTCTGATGCTGACGTGTCATATTAAGACAAATTTTACATTTTCAGCGAGTGAGATATGGCACAAATTGCAGAAAAAAACATGAATTTCCTTTTTTTGCTTAAATATTTCCACCTTCTGGTTCATGTAGACATACATTTTGAAATTCATCATAAATATTGTACTATGCCATGCCGTACCTTTTGTTATTGTTTTGTTTTAACAATTTCCTTTTAAAAAAGGAAATTGTTTCTCTATATCTATTACCTAGTCCCATCCTTATACTGGAGGTTCGGGGACTATGGAAGCCTTAGTGTTAGTCTCTTCCTCTCCATCTAAACACAATAAAAATCACTAGTATTTTTGCATGAGAAGCAATTTCTCCTGTATAGTTATTTGTGTACTATTTCAGCCACACTTTTCCAGTGTATATACAGAAAAAATGATCTAAGGGCCCTGTCACACTTCTGCGAATAGCAATTGCGTATGGGTTGCGTACAGACATTTCTGCTGTACGCACAATATGCGAGGGTACTGTGACGCACATGTAGCGCATAAATAACGAATTCAGTGCATAGATTGCACATGTCATCCTTATGGCGTTCGCATGCATTGCGAAGGCCAGGCGTATTCCGGACGCTCTCAACGTATTCCCACCGAATGCCTAACGCACTTCCGACGAATGCCAAGCGTCTTGTGTACGTATTCCCCGCTGCTTCCTGCTGTTTCATTCGCAGCGAGTCATTCATGGGCCGCCCTCAACCCAATTTCGCCCCAGCCCTGTCAATTTCCTGTAATATATTGTCAGGTAAATTAGATACACGTACCCGGACTTTATACAAACATAACAGTCAGACTGTTAATAGCCTTGATGAATTGGAGATGTCAAGAAATTCCATCCCTTAATAATTTAAAAATAATGAAAACACGCATACTTGCAAATACAATTGCCAATTTACAATTGCGCATACACACAGATAGCATGGACACTACACATCTCTGCGAACACTACCATCTTTATATATCTACCGACACTACATTACAACCACAGTTCAAAGCGGCTACTGTTATAAGTCCATCATCTTTAGATGTTTCATGGCATTGAGTTTATATTCGCCCATAGCTTTTATGCTCCTACATTTTATAAACTATTTTGTACCAATCTACGTACACTACACATTTTCTCGGACAAAAAAAAACAACAACAGGCAACTGGCGTATCATCCCAAAGGACAGGCAACAAAAAGCAAGTATTCTATGTTAGATATAGATATATTGATAATATGCAAAATGGCCAGTCCTAACATCATTTTTGGGGAGGCGGTACAAGGGTGTTCTTTTGTGTTAAAAAGTGTCAAAATGCATTTTTGTGAAACATTGCACTTTAGGAAAGACGTTTTCCCAATGATCATCTACTTTTCAGCAAAACATATTAGAAACAGCCAATCTCCAGAAGGTCTGTTAACCATGGGGTCTAGAGGAGCCGGTACCCCGGGTGTAGCCCACTGGTGTTCGGCAAGTTCGCTATCTAGATCTGTACGCTACCTTTGCGCTTCTCATTAGTTACAAATACGTACAATGCGCTGTCCTATTGCAATACCAACGGTACTAAAGCGCTGTAAGTACGCAATGCATTTGTCCATTGTACGCAGCTTATGCACGGGTGCAGTTCCAGGTGCAGATCAGCGTGTGAGCCGCGTGTCCCCCACGAAGACATAGCGTACTCATACCGTGCTTGACCGATGCATTACATATTAAAAACGCATGAACTGCGTAACAGCGTACGCAGCGTAGTTTTGGGCATGCTCAAACTACGCTGCGTACTGAGCCGGGCGGTGCGTGTGCTGTGCGTATGCCGGCGTTCACTAAACTTACACAAAACGAGATATATATGTAGTGCGCAGTTTGCGTACGGCTGCGTATGAAAAAAATGTCCGTACGCAGCTCATACGCAAGTCTATTCGCAGAAGTGTGACAGGGCCCTTACCTTAGCCTGGGTACCATCCTGGTTAGTTTACGTCCGCTCCTACAGTCGCTACCACCAACCAGTCTGGGATCGCTTCCGTAACGGCCGCCTGGTGATGATGTCACGTAATGAGCCCTCATTAATATTCATGAGATCCCATCCCCAGCGTCATTGGATGACCTTTTTTGACCATGCACCAATGAGAGCGCGCGATTTAATCACGTGACCTGTTGTTTTCATCTTGGGGTCAATCGACCGAAATTTCGCGGGAAGCAGCGAAGTCATAACCAGCTTTAGGTGCAATAATCTCCCGAGTTTCCATCCATATTTGAAAAGAAATCATGGTGGTTTCAATTAGCACCTTCGTGGCACTTGGTACGATGTGTCGGGGAAGAAAATTTCCCACAGATAGGCGATGGCGCGACCGGAGAAGGCCGAGAAAAAGAGACTGTCTGCGTTGCACGATTTTTGTCGTCTTTGCGGATCTAACCAGAAAATTCGTGGGACACTCCAACATGTTCGGTACATCTTCCAGCAAAGCCCTCCCACAACGTCCAAGCCGACAGGGGAGCCCAGTATCGCCGACTTGTTGCTTTCTCTTGGGATGAAAGTGTCGCAGCAGGATGAGACAAAATCTCACCGAATCTGTCAGAAATGCTACAGGCAGTTACTCAGAGTGCGGGAGTCTGTAAACGTTTTGGAGCAGTGGCGAAGGAACGAGGGCGAGCTCGAAACTACACAACAACAAACTCCGAAGCCGTCAAACAAACGTGACCGAGAACCGACCCCGTCAAAAACTCCCAGGGACCCGAAGAAGCGGTTGTTGCGGACACCACAGAAGGCATCGACCCCACAACCTGCCAAGAGATCCCTGAGTCAGGTCCCGGCCCGTCGCAGTGTCACAAAGGTAATTTTCTATTGTCTTGAATCTTTGATAGCGTATTGCAAAAAAAAAAAATTCATGGACACAGATGTTGTTGTGGCTTCCCTAATTTGACAACTTCGGAAGTTTTCACGTGTCACGATGAAATGAACTCGTTAATTTATTCATGCTGCTATAATGGGTTGGACATACACTGGTCTATGTAAAGGTTATAATTTGTTACATGTTTATGTGGATTTTTATTTGCAGAATTGATGTTTTTTAAACAGTTTGTATTATGATCCACACTTCCTAAATTCTGAGTGGTGAAGGTAGAATTTGTCTGGTACAAAAAAAAAATTATTCAAAATGCAAGACAGTACCCCAACCCACTTGTTGTTTATTTATTTGTTTATTTCTTGGTTGAACTAGCATAATTTATGTGCTTGAAGGTAATACATGTTAGGTAAAGGAAGTGTGTTGTCCTGTAAAATTACATGGATAAACTTGAAATTTTTTAACCAGGATTCAGATTAAAAAAAAGTGTATAAAAATGTGAAAAGATATGTGGCAGGTATGATGTGTGAACTTAAGTAAGTGTATGTCAGAAATTTGCAATTTGCAATAGAAAATATTTAAGGACAGACATGTCACTTACTGTGTACATGTACTTTAATACTGCACATGAATGTGAGGTGTCAGACTTCTCATGTCATCAATGATTTTAAACAGATAAAAACTTGGCATACTTAACCTTACATTCTAATGATGATATGTACATATAACTTTATAAGGAAAGTTTGTTGACTAGGGCTGTTCAATTTTTTTTTAGGTCTCCGTAACCTATCCCTCAAGACCAGAACGCCCAGACAACATCACGTGTGATGATGCAGTTGCAGGTATCGTGGAAAATCTGGCAAGGGGGCAATGGAAGACAGCTGCCAGGATGATCTTCACATGCGAAAACCTGGCAGCAGAAATCAAGTCCCAAACACTACATCAAATTGAAACAGAGTGCAAACAGCTCACAGCAAAGTCCAACGATTTCATCCTCTGGAAAAAAACATCTCATGACTTGGAGAACTTCTCGTTCACACAACTGTATGATGACCTGGGCCGCCTGTCACCACTTCTCCAATCAATCCTCCAGACTGTCAGCCAGTCCAAAAATCACACATGCGCGAGTGCATCAGTGGCACTCAGAGGACGGGAACCTCGCTTGTCTGCCTTTTCCTACTACATTGATGCTGTTCTGCAGTATGGGGGGGCAAAGAAGGCAGTCTACACACGTCTTAGCAAGCTGGGGATATCAACGACACAGGGGAATGGGAGACTAAAGCAACAGGAGATGGCAAAGGAATGTGGAAAGGGAATCCGTTCCTTGAAGAGGCAGATGGAGGAGTACAAGGAGAGGCAAGCACAGGCAGAGAAAGAAATGGCGGTGGACACAGGAGACACACGAGGCAGGGAAGAGGAAACACACATGCAGACAGGTGCAGCCATGCCAAGTCCGAGCACAGAAACACCTGTGCCAGGAGACACACGAGGCAGGGAAGAGGAAACACACATGCAGACATGTGCAGCCATGCCAAGTCCGAGCACAGAAACACCTGTGCCAATGTCACACCTAAACCTTTCAGAGAGTGACTTGCATGACCTAGAGGTGGACTTTATAGAAAGAGTTACTCTAAACGATGCAGATGACGCCCCTCCAACAGAACCCACGTGCAACGATCCACCACCTCCACCAACATACAGTATCATATTTGACAATCTAGACTTTTACGTACACACACACCATCAGTCCCAGTCAAACAAAAACAAGTCCATCCACTGGTCCCACCATATTGGAGTACCAGATCGTGTATCATCTCATCACCTACCAAATGACGCACCCATCCAGCCATTACCCTTGTTCGACATAGCCAACTCACTTCCATCACCCAACACACAAGCCTGCCTCAGATCAGAATTCATCATCATCGGAAGCCGTATCCTGACCAGACATGTCCCAGCATTCCGCCGCTTTTCTCCTGTCATCATCAACCACATTCCCCACCAATACTCCGACGTCATGTCTCAACCATCGACTGAGGTGAGCTGATTTCCTTTAAATTAGCTCAATCTTTGAACTGTATCTAATTTTATGTGTACATGTATTTCTCCTTTAGATTTCTCAAATTATATCTGTGAAACTTTTGTTGTCATTATCAATTGAATGAGTATAATGTTATGACTTCAATGTACTGATATAGAACATTAATGTACATGTTACATGTGAACAATACTATGTCATATAGTCATTATCATTGTGCTCCCATGTTGTTACACTGGCGTAAAGTAAAAACAAACTCTCCCTTCCTTTCAGTTTCCTCTTGGCCTCCTCTTCAAGAATGAAAACGTCAGAGGTGACCTTGTGGATATGCTCCAGTACATGCAGAGAGAGTGAGTGTTTTAGCAGTCTTTGAGGCTCAGGCAATTCTAATCTTCATCTGCGCACCTGTATATTTCACATTATTATATCTATATGGTATAAGCTGGCCAAACTCCTTGTCAGACGATAGAAGTGAGCAGTTACTAGGGCTGAACAGTAAACTTGTAATGATTCTGCACATTGTTTTTTTGTGTTGACAGTTGCACCACCGTCTATGACTTCACTGTGTAATGTTACTTGTACTTGTTTTCACTGTAGTTGAAATGTTACTTGTACTTGGTTTTACTGCAGTTGAATTATTACTGTAAGGCTCAGCGCAGTTCAGCTGTGGCTGTAGGGCCGATCTACTGTGTTTTAACAATAAACCAATTAATCACTACTAGAGTCTACACCTGGATATGTCTTAGCTACAGATTAAGCTTTAGTTCCTGCGTTGTCATTTTACTGCTTGCTTTCCTAAATACCAACTTTGCGATTTTCCTTCCATCGGATTTAACTACTTCTGTGACTTTCCTTCCATCAAATTAACCTTAAACACCACTCCTTATGTCGGTGTGTAATGTTATGTTACCAGAGCTAGTTAGAACTAGTACTTTTCTGGTGGCTAAAGAAAAATATTGATTTCTGTTCCTTCACTACAGGTATGTTCCCAGAACGCAGAATGGAGTGGACAGCATATTCGTTGGCGGTGACCGTCTGACAGAGGGCAATAGCAGAAATGCCCAGTGGTCGTTTGCGGAGGGGGAATGTCCTGAAGAAAGGCTGGAGGGGCTGTTGTTCCAGTTCTTAGATTGGCACGCCATTGTGAATCTGTACCAGGTGAGATACATGTACATGAAAAGAAAATGTTTTGTGAGGGATGCAACTTAAAGTTTTAATGCCATGAGTATATTCAAGACAATGAAAACTATGTGACACTTGCAATATTTTTATTTGTATCACTTGCAGGTACACGAGAAGATATTCTGCAGGAAGAAGTCAGCACGTGACCATGGGACACTGTATGCGAACATGAACAAACTAGGATGCAGCAATGCTAAAAAAGGGCCCCATGCAGCATACAATCCATACAAAGAGGTGGTACACAAGGACACCTGCGCCATGTTCATCGAAGCGACTTCAAACTACTTTGGCACAGACATTCTGAAAGGTTAGCATATCAATACATCAATATTTGCTTTTACAGTTCACTGTTGAATGTTAACTGATTTTTTTCTGACAACATTCAGTTTCAGTCACAACATATAGCATGTACAAAGTTTATTTCATTTTTGGTGGTTTGGTGTTTGTATACTGTTGTGACTTACAGTTTTACCTTAAAGACATTATTTTACAAACCTGTTGTCCAACAACAAAATCAATTTGCAAAGGTTGCTTGAATATGACATACATCATACTTATGAAGAGTAATGGAGTTTTCCTGGAAGTCACCATCTCCTGTATAAGTATGTTGTGACATTGGGATTTCTTTTCTTTTGTTGTCATTATAGATGGAGACTTCATCCCCCAAGAGATCCAGAATGGAACCAAGGAAGAGCAACGAACCTGGCTTCACGAAAAGGTTGGCCACGTTGTTGACACATACGTCATGAACCAGGATGCACAGAACCTGACCAACTTGTACATTGGCGTCAATGAAGAGTCGAGACCACAACGGAGGGAAAAGCCCTGTCGGGAGCCTGGCTGCCCACGTGTCTTTGTGTACCCAAAGGCCAGGATCACACATGAGAGAAAGGAACATGGCCTGGACTTTGGTGAACCAGACCACAAGGAAGAGCTCACAGCTAAGCCACCTCCCTGTGACTACAAAAAACAGCACACGGAGGCAAGGCTTAGCTTTGGGCTCTTCCTTGAAGACATGCAGGATGCTGTAAAAGAAGGTGATGGGGAAAGGCTGATGAGGCTATATACAGTGGCCTTGCTCTATTATAAGGCATATGGGCACACCCAGTATTCCTATAGTGTTCTGCTACTGACGGTTCAGATCAATTCAATACTGTCCCCACAAAAGGCACACAGCCTAACCTGGAATAGGTTCTACAACGGGAAGGGAGGGAAGGGGAGGAATATTCCCCTGGACCTCCACCTAGAACACCTGAATAACTTTTTGAAGTCCTTTCTGAAAGGGTTGGGACCAAATCTCACGGAGAGAAGTGCCGACAGAATCAGCAAGTCTCTGGGTACTTTGAAAACCCTGCTGAAGAGGACTGATGAAGAACTCGGTGTGGCAAGCCCCTCTGGTTACCACCACAGTGCAAACCCAACTCAAGATGTGCATACACTTGTGGAGGTGATCAGGGAGGCAGATCTCTTCAGTCACTATCCAGGCAGGGCATTTACTGCTTTTCCCAACTTCGACAGAAACCTTTTCGCACCACTGAAATATGACAAAATGTGGGAGTGGATTAAAAACAGTCTGAAGCTCTGGAATAATAAGTATCCATAGTTTTATTGCCATTGAATTGCCTTAATAAGGTTTTCCCAGCAGTCCATTTGCATTTTTGTTTATATTAATGTTACTTTCCTTTACTCAAACCTTTGTGATTGTAATAGCTTTCCAAGTTGTACAGAGTCTCATCAACCGTTTTCCATTACGGTAAGAGTACCCATCCAAACTGTGTAGTAATTACACCTGATTGTTCTTATCAGGACTATGTTCCCACTGGATGCGCTGCATAGTCATGTAAACCAGAGTGTGACAGCACTGACATTATGTGCCACAAACCTTCCATTGCAACTATTACCTATTATTTGAACTTAAATCCAATGACACAAAATCCAACTTATTTGCATGAGACCACAAGTTGTTTGGCACATAAGCTGCCTCTATGGATGTCAAGTGTATATACATGTATATATTCTGTATGTAATGTACACTACATGTGTACCTAAGAAATTACTAAGTACAAAGGATTTTCAGTTAGCCCTCACTGTCTGCACTGTCATACATGTACAATAGACAGTCATCGTCCCAGTCATCAAATATATCTGGTTCATCAAAGTATCCAGGGTAGTCAATGTTTGGTACGTTAACATGTGATATATCCTCCAAAGCAGAGGGTTCAGGACGTTCAATATCACCGAAAACTTCATATATTATGCGGAGGATCTCTTTCGCATGTTCGGCTCTGAAAACAGGTAGATGAGTGGAAATGAACTCAATATCAAAGATATGGGTACAGTTACTGACAACAGCTTCTATTAACTCATCGCTGAACCCAGTACATGCTCCAGGGCTTGTAAAGAGATTTGTGGAATGTTGCAATAGACAACTTTGATATTCATGTAACAATTCCCTCAGCAGGTCCCTGTCATCTGAATCAACATCTCTGAACCTAGTAGGTAGTTTTACAATATTCTGGAACGCTTCAGAATGTGGAAATGGTACATTACATGAGCCATCTGTACAATCACATGTTCTGTGGCAGTGGGTGCAGCACAGATGTCCAGGTTTCACACTTGTTGGGTTTTCTTCAAATTGTCCATACAGACGTTTTCGTATGCATTCGTCGGGCTTTGTAGCAACAAGTGACTTGACAGAGTCATCTACTTTTAATCAGCTGTGTACCATGATAGTAAAGTATTGCATTTACAGCAGATCCATCCCGCCCAGCCCTTCCAAATTGTTGTAAGACACCTTCAGTATCTGCTGGTGGGCCATACAGAATGACAGACGACACTTTGGGAAAATTCATACCCATCCCCAGTGCAGTTGTAGCAGCAATAACCCTACAGTTCCCATCTTCACTTAATGCTGATAGTACATTCTGTTTGTGTTTAGGCAATGTGTTACCGTGAAATATTCCTATCAAATGGTTTTTGGTCTTGCGCTCTGGGTCTTTATCAACCCAGGCATCCTCTGCCAGCTCTGCCTGTAAGTAGTGGTACACCATACCGATCGCCTTAATGGACTTACAGTATATAATCGTCTGCGGTGCAGATTCCCCATTGTCTCTTATTGACTTGACCACCCAATCGAGACATCTCAGGTCATCACGAGGAACTTTCATGAGTCCAAGTCTGATATTTTCCTTGTTCGGGGAGACATGTATCCTCTGTGCACCTTGCATGTTGAGAAGACTGATCACACGTTCTCGAGATGGGATGTCTGCAGATGCTGTTAGTGCTAGGATAGGTGTACCTGGGGAAAGGGAACAATTGTGAACAAATATTCTCCACCATTTTCAGATAAACGTTTCGTAACTGTGAATCATGAAGATAATAACATGCTTGTGTATTGTAGTTTGTACAACTTTGATACAGATGTAACAGAGTACATGTACTTCTTAATGAATATTGTCACATTTTATACAGTGTACCTTTATGAAGACAAAGAAACCTGCAGTTCTTGTGAATAATGTAAATAATGCTCAGTTTGCATACAGACATATCAGTGTGCCTTCATAAATCCTTGTAAATGATGTTCAAGTGAAATACATACTACATGCATATAAGTTTTGTTACATTAGAATTGTATTCTTTCTGATTAGTATTGTTCTACATCATCCTGTTATATAAACAGACATATTTTTTGTTGAAACATGTGCTCTTATTTACTGCCTCTTATTGTAATATTAGGAGATATGTTAGTAATAATTTATTTCTACCAAAAGAATCTTACCTTCTTTGACAAGTGAGCGCAGCTCTCCCAGTCGACTGAATGCTTCTCGGAATGCTGGCTTTCCTTTCTTACCTTGGCCCCTGTTAATTAATAGATAGCCTAATCAATCACTACAATTTTATATCTGAGAAATATTCACAGTACTGTCAGTAGACTACCCTTCCAACTACTGGATGCATGCCTTTTCGATGATCAAGTTTATGCACTTTATTTTGTTAACTTAGATATGGGCCTGAAAGTAAGAAACAATCACAAGATGGACTAGTAAAGATAGACATAGAACAGAGTAGATTACCGTAGAGTAGACTAGATACCTTGATCTGAAGAAAATGCTGGTACAAGACAAGTTATGAATTATGTATTAGTATTATGAGTCTTCTTGCCCTGCTAGATTAATAAACGCTGCATAGCATTCAACTTAAAGATACATATGTTCTTAGCTCGCATGCAGAAGAATAAAAAAAGTACCATTTATGCATCATGTGGACTTCGTCGACCACGATGCCTACAAGGTTGCGGCGGTAGCGTGCCGACGCTAGCATCGTCCTCCATTTGTCGTTAAGAATCCAGCTCTCGGGGCTACCGAATACGAGCTGGACGCTTCCGGACAAAATCCTGTTGTCACTAGTACCACCAAGCTGAGCTGCGGTTATGCCCAGTTTTGCTGCTTCCTTAACCTGATCCTCCATCAGAGCGACAAGTGGGGAGACTACAATCACGATGGGGTTTTCCACGCCTGGAAACAAAGAGCTTCTTTCCCCCTCCGTCTGCAAGTACGCCTTGCACACAAGAGGCACCAGTTGGTAAATCAAGCTCTTGCCAAAACCAGTAGGTAACAGAGCTAGAACGTCTTCCCCACTCAGAAAAGCTTTAAGTGCCTTCTCTTGTTCGCATTTTAGCTCAGAAATGCCATCTAAACTAGCCAGAACCGACGTAATTGCCCGATCGATCGCGCTAGCGCTAGAATCGGGCTCCGCGTCGGCCATGTTGATGATGATAGGAAAGCCACCCCGCCAGGGGAACGCACAAAGAGAGGGCCAATCAGCGCGCTCGCACCAAACCTGGCTGTATATTCGTATTCCAGGCGGCCGTTACGGAAGCGATCCCAGACTGGTTGGTGGTAGCGACTGTAGGAGCGGACGTAAACTAACCAGGATGGTACCCAGGCTACCCTTACCTGAGTGTTCAATTAAATATTACCTTTCATGCCATTCTGAATATCTTCAGTTCTAGGGCGGTGAAGTCATGGTGGTCTTTCCTCGGTCTTTGCAGTTGTGCCTCTCCATTGTGAGCTCTGGGTGCCTGTTCCGTACTCAGTCTGACAAACAAGCCTGGAAAAACTTACGTAATCTGGGTGTGGTGATTGTCTGAGCCTGAATGGTTGAAAATTAACATTAATGATAAATAGTAATGGTTTTCTTGCCAGTTGAAATCGCCTCGAAATTCGTTAACTGTAATTTTGTTGTTAGCTGCTATGGGGCACCTTTACTACATTTTGTTGATGAAAAATAACGGTTCTCGGTAGCAAATGTACAGATGTTGGCACATTGGCGCACCAAATCCGTAGTGTGTTTTTTCACACATCTACTAATAGACAGATTAACCTAAGACGCTAGGTGGGCGTCATTCCGCCGTACGGGGAGGGAACTCGTGTAAAGTGCCTTTCCCGAGGGCACAACGTCGGACTGGACATAATGAGCATCGAACCCGGGGCCTATTGGTTCCGAGTCCAACGCTCTAATCGTTGCGCCACCGACGTCACGACATTATGTTGCTAATGTCGATACGATTCTATACGCTTCTATTGTGTTGATAATGTTAATGATAATGTTTCATAATAATAACATACTTGTTCATTTTCTTCAAGTTAGTTGTGATTGAGATACGCATTCTTAGAGACGACTAAAAGCCTGCCTAATTTGCAGTTAAGCATTTTCTTTATTGACAAGGAGTTGAACCAAGTTTGACAAATAACATAACAGTAAATTATGTGCAGTCAAAGCTTAAGGATTGTTAAAAACATCTTGTATACGTAGAAGTCATCTAAAGATCTCTCTTAAATATCTCCAAACTAATTATTTATGCTTCAAAATGCATTCACACCTTTTGCCTTACCACTGACGAGTATACACGTAGGTTGAATAAAAAAGATGTTGGAAACACGTCACCAGTGTGTTTATACGCTAAAAATCAAACGTGTGCTTAGCTTCCCTTTACATGTGCAGTCCCATTTAGCTCAGTCCGACAAAAGTCTTTCACAATATAATTTTATCATACAAAATTGCGCCTTAGTTTACTATTAAAGGAATAGTTAGTTATTAAAGGAACCTTTCAATTGAACACTGTTGTTTCAACATGTTACTGAAAAGATTATTTGAGAAGATAATTGAGCTTGTTACAGTTTTGTATTGCCCCTTATCGTATTGCCCCTTATATTGAACTGTTACAATAAATATATAAACCACTTAAAATATAATCCACTTAAATTCAAAATCGCTAGCATTACATGTGACTTATAACACATTGCGTTAAAAAGTAAACATATTACTATTATACAATTTTTCGAGGAAATGTAGTTCTTCAAGTTATATGGGTAAATTATCTTACATATTACTGTAGTTTGAACAACATGTATTTTAGGCTCAAAGTTTACTCATCCCTATATAAACAATACAAACATTATCACACAGGCATCAGTACATAGTACTTACCAACAGCAAAGGCAATATATTTTTTTACAAATTTCCTACATTATTCATTAGGGGGTTGCCTGTGCTAAAGAAGCGCCTTGTCTGACCACTAGTTATTTCCATACTCCCTGACTGTCTAATCATGATCACTGGTCATTGCCATAGACCGTTGGCTCATTTTTCTGTGTTTTTACACCTTCATACATAGGGTTTGGCTGTAAGGTAGCTAGCAATGCATCGCCTGATAGTAGTGGTAAGTCTCTAATATCAATGGATCGAGTGGTGCCTTTAGACTGATCATGACCACTGGCCACTACAGTAGCTTTGGTGTTTGTGTTGGATTCAGTTATGGTCTGAGACTGACCCTGCCCTGTGTGATCATCACCACTGGCCACTACAGTAGCTGTGGTGTTTGTGTTGGATTCAGTGACCGTTGGCTCATTTTTCTGTGTTTTTACACCTTCATACATAGCATTTGGCTGTAGGGCAGCTAGTAGTTCATCAACTGATACCGGTGGTAGTTTTCTGATACCAAAGGATTCTGTTGTGCCCTTAGACGGACTATTGCCACTGGCCACTACAGTAGCTGTGGTGTTTGTGTTGGATTCAGTTATGGTCTGAGACTGACCCTGCCCTGCCTGATCATGACCACTGGCCACTACAGTAGCTGTGGTGTTTGTGTTGGATTCAGTGATGGCCTGCGACTGACCCTGCCCTGTCTGATTATATTTAGTGTATATGGATTCAGTGGTTGAGTTTGAGGCAGTCGGTTCTGTATTATATAGTTGACTCTTAGTGTCCAGGGGTGGGGCAATAACCTGATAGCCTGTCTGACTACTATAATCATTAACTGTGGTGTTTGTGTTGGATTCAGTGATGGCCTGAGACTGACCCTGCCCTGTCTGATTGTGTAGATTCATATATTCATGCTTGTGATCATGACCACGAGTTGCTACAACAGCTGTCACCGTGGTGTTTGTGTTGGATTTAGTGATGGCCTGAGACTGGCCCTGCCTTGTCGTAACATGATGGGTCATATCTTCATACCTGTGATCATGACCGCTGGCCACAACAGTAGCTGTGGTGTTTGTGTTGGATTTAGTGATGGCCTGAGACTGGCCCTGCCTTGTTGTAACATGATGGTTCATATCTTCATACCTGTGATCATGACCACTGGCCACTACAGTAGCTGTGGTGTTTGTGTTGGTCTGAGACTGACCCTGCTTTGTTCGATCAAGTTGGTCTACATCTTCATACTGGTGATCATGACCACTAGTTGCTATAACAGCTGTGGCGGTTGTGGTGTGCAAAACAGGGTTGGAGTTCGCACCCGAATCGGAATTCCCCAACCTCCTTTTACACCAGAGTGTCAAAATGACACCAACAGAAAAAGAAATCATTGAACCAATAATAGTCGGAGTGTAAACAGGACCTAGGGGCAAACTGGGATCATTCTGAAGGGAAGTACCAGTGACGGCAAGAGTTGAGGTCATTGACCCTTTCCATGTAGTGTCAACTGTAGAGTCAACATTGCGTTTGAAGTGCCAGTGATAGTGAGAGGTGGTGGTACCATCATTATTATTTGCGCTTTTCAATGGATGGTCTATAGTATATGCTGTTAGGCTTACATTGTTTTCTGCATTAGTCATTGAAGATGTTGTCACTGCAGATGAACTCAATGAGTATTGAGAATCGACAGGTGGTGTTGATTTTGTTGGGTCCTCACAGATCAGATCGTCGGGACTTAAATCTTTAAGTTTTTTTCTTGAAAGTTTGGCAGGTTGGGCACATGTTATCTGATTTAGAATTGCAGGAGTTTCATTCAATTTTTGCCAAAAGGGAGCCATCTTACAGTCACACTGCCAGGGGTTGTGGCTAATCTGTAAGTAATGAATAGTTGTCATCATGTCATTGACGTCTGGGGGAAGGGCAGATAGCTGGTTTGACTGGAGGTCCAAATATTGGAGCTTGGGTAGATTTGAAAACGTACCAGCCTGGATGTTCCTTAGCTTGTTTGAGTTTAGGAGCACCTTTTTGAGGCAAGGCAGATTTGAAAGTGCACCAACCTGAATGCTGGATATCTGATTGGAGGCAAGTTTCAAAATGTCGAGTCGCGGTAGATTTGAGAATGTGCCAGCCTGAATGGTGTTTATGTTGTTTCCGCGCAGGTTCAATTCTGTAAGCTTGGGTAAATTTGAGATTGCGCCAACCTGAATGCTGTTTATGTTGTTCAGGTACAGGTGCAAAATCACTAGCTTAGTTAGATTTGAGAATATGCCAACCTGAATACTGGTTACGTTGTTTGAGTCCAGATACACATATGAAATCTGAGCTAGAGTTGAGAATGTGCCTGGATGTACATAAGTTATTTGGTTGAATGACAGGTGCAGACTTTTTAGCTTGGGTAGATTTGAGAATGTACCATTTTGAATGCTGGTTATCTTGTTGGAATTCAGATACAATTTTTCAAGCCGGGGTAAGTCTGAAAATGCGCCAACCTGAATGTTGGTTATCTTGTTGGACTTCAGGCACAAAATTCTAAGCCTTGGTAAATTTGAAAATGCGCCAACCTGAATGCTGTATATTTGGTTGGATGTAAGTTTAACCCGGAGGAGCTGGTGAAGATTTGAGAATGTGCCAACCTGAATGCTTGATATTTGGTTTGAGCCAAGCCTCAACGTCTCGAGCTGCCATAGATTTGAGAATGTGCCAGCCTGAATGCTGTTTATACGGTTCGAGGCCAGGTTCAATATTTCTAGCTTTCTTAGACTTGAGAATGCATTCCTCTGAATGCTGGTCAGGTTGTTTAAGCTAAGGTTCAAATATACGAGGTCGCGTAGATTTAAGAACGCACCAGATTGAATACTAGTTATCTGGTTATCTTTCAAACATAACCAGGTGATGGAATATGGGTATCGGAGGTTCTGAGGGATCTGGGTGAGGCCCCTATTTTGACAGCTGCAGCGTGATTGTTCACACAGCTGCAGCGTGATTGTTCCACAGTCACAGATACCTTCAGGCGTGTTGGGCTCCTTCAGGATGAGGAGCAGAAAAATCAGAAGGTGTCGCAGCTTCCTTCCCATGTCGTCCTGTAGTCTGCAGGCAACAGGAAGGAATTGGATTTAAATAATGGCAATAGGTGATGGTAGACGAACACCGTTTACACCTTTTTGGATGTTGGAGTTAAAACTTTTGGTGCGACACATAAAAGTTCTCTCACTTTCAAGAGCTTTCGACCAGTTACTCTGGTCTTCCTCAGTATACTGACCCAGTGAGGCTTGTCACGTGGCTTCTTTGAACCTTTTTGGATGTTTTAGGAACACACAGACACACTAGCATACAGACCTGCCCATTGGCAGACAATAGACCATAGCGATATTCCTTCTCTTTGATTTATTTTATTTCATTCACATGTATTGGGAAAAACGTATACATACTTATTGGGGCCCTGTCCTCTCCACATATACAGACTAGAGTTCCACGATCTCATACCTTCGCCAAATGATGTTAGCCTTTATGACTAAGAAATTATAGATGAATCCCCCTGATTGTGCGAATAGGATCCTATATTGCATCAATTATATCTGTTGATCATATTCTACACCAGAAGACAGTCTTATCTTATCAATGCATGCCATTATAGCATGTCCTCATAAATTATGCAAATGAGGTCCTTATTTGAATAAATTATGTTTAATAATGTTCACCTTCACATAACTTTCAAATATCCCAAGTATAAAAATTCCAGACATTACCACTATGTAAGTATAACATTTTTCTCGTTAATTATGCAAATTAAGTCTTCATTTGCATAATCGATATCTGCCTGTATTTCTGCCGTTCTGCATTACATATATCACAAGCTTGAATAGTCCTATCATGGAATGCAGCTGATATATAGAATTTCCTCATTAATTATGCAAATTACATTAATATTTGCATAATTGTAATAACATTATGTCAAGCATCACTTCAGCTACCTACATGCTAACAATCACGACGATCCATCAATCGGTTCTTGAGTTATCCGCCTTTAAACATTTTTCAACTAATGCCCCTGCAATTCCAGAGCAAGCCGCTAGGGGGTCCAAACTCACGTCACTTGTTCCCCAGCACAAGAGCTACCTACCATCCAAATTTCGTCACCCTAGCATGTCTAGATCACGAGATATCAAAACCGGAAGTTCAGCTGCAGTATCATAACAAGCCGTTAGGGGGCCCAAAATTTAATCAGTTCCACGTCTCATGAAGACCTACCCACCTACCAAGTATCAAGACAATCCATCTTAGCCTTCTTGAGTTATCGTGCTCACACACACACACACACACACACAGACACACGAACGCCAACGAAAACATAACCTTCTTGGCGAAGGTAATAAAAGTAACATCAACGAAACAAAAACAATGTAACTATCCTCTTTATCATATTTATGTCTCTGGAACCACAAGTAGCAAATACAGCAACTGGAGGGGGCGTATAGTACACACAGTGTCACTAAGTCACCCAAAAGAGGTGGTTTAGACCAGATAGTCCCTAGAAACTATCTGGGTACATTTATGCCTTGGATACATGCTACCAATTATGCATACATTTTATGCAAAGTATTTCATTGCCCTAAACGAGTTAGATTTTTAGTATCAGTATTAATATGCTGGAACGCAATACAGAAATATATTATGTAGAAACGCTAACATGCTAACGCTAACGCTTACTTACAAACACGTGTCTGGTTAATTGTCTGATTCAGGCTGTTTGAATATTCATGGTTAGCAGGTTGTTTACTCTTTGATGTTGTGCCTTTTGCTGACGTGTCATATTAAGACAAATTTTACATTTTCAGCGAGTGAGATATGGCAAAAATTGCAAATAAAAACAAGAATTTCCATTTTTTGCTTAGATATGTCCATCTTATAGTTCATGTAGACAAAAATTTTGACATTCATCACAAATATTGTACTATGCCATGCCGTACGTATCTATTATTGTTTTACTACATCTACACCTGTAGCTATCTCCTTTCTCATACTGGAAGGTCGGGGACCTCGAAAGTCTTTAGTGTTAGTCTCTTCCAATGCATTTGAACACAAAAATATTACTGATAATTTTGCATGAGAAGCAATGTCTCTTGTATAGTTATTTGTTTATTATTCCAGCCTCACTTCTCCCATGTATGTACAGAAAATACAAGATCTTACCTGAGTGTTCAATCAAAACTTACCTTTCATGGCATTCTGAATATCTTCAGTTCCTCGGCTTTGGAGCCATGGCGGTCTTTCTTCAGTCTTCGTTCGGGAATTGTGCCTCCCAGATGTGAGCTCTATGTAGCTTGTCCGTACTCGGCGGCAGTCTGACAAACAAGCCTGAAAAAATCTTGCGTAATCTGGGTGTGTTGATTGTCTGAGCCTGAATGGTTGAATATTAACATTAATGATACATAAATATTGTTTGCTTGCCATTTGAAATCGCCTCAAAATTCCTTAACGGTAATTTTGTTGTTAGCTGCTATGGGGCGTTTTTACTACATTGTGCATGCGGATAAAAAAAACTACGGTTCTCGGTAGCAAATGTACAGATGTTGGCACATTGGCGCACCAAATCCGTAGTGTGTTTTTTCACACATCTACTAATAGACAGATTAACCTAAGACGCTCGGTGGGCGTCATTCCGCCGTACGGGGAGGGAAACTCGTGTAAAGTGCTTTCCCAAGGGCACAACGTCGGACTGGACATGATGAGCATCGAACCCGGGGCCTATTGGTTCCGAGTCCAACGCTCTAATCGTTGGGCCGCTGACGTCACATTATGTTGCTAATGCTAAATACGTTTCTACACGTTTCTATTGTGTTTATTATGTTAATGATAATGTTTGATAATAATAACGTACTTGTTCATTTTCTTCAAGTTAGTTGTGAGTAAGATATGCATTCCTAGAGACGACCAAGGCAAAGGCCTCATAATGTGCAGTTTTTTTATTGACTAGGAGTTGAACCAAGTTTGACAAATAACATTACAGTAAATTATGTGCAGGCAAAGCTTAAGGATTGTTCAAAATATCTTGTAGAGGTCATCTAAAGCTCTCTCTTACATATCTCCAAACTGCTGTTAATCATTTATGCTTCAAAGTACATGCTTTAAATGCCTTACAACTGCTGAGTACATGTTGGATAAAAGAGCGTTGCTGAGCAACAAACACGTATCAGTGCAAACACTAGAAAGGAAACTTGTGCTTAGCTTCACTTCAAATATTTAGTGTCATTTAGCTTAGTCCAAACAAATATGTCTTTCACAATATGTCATCATATAAAATCGTGGGGAAGTAATTGGTACAATTATTTTACTTACAACGTATCAAAATAATGTTACAACAACAATACAACAATATATTTTTCACAGTATGTCATCATATAAAATTGCGGCAGGAATGAGTGGTACAATCATGTTACTTGTTAAAGGAACTTTTCAAGTCTGTCGTTTAAACGTGTTGCTTAAATATCGATTCGTTGAGCTTCAAAATGTTACAGTTTAGTAGTGACCATTATGGGGGTACTAAACTGCACTGTTACAATAAATGTATAAATTAATAATTAGAACGTTAATTTTCATTCTAAACCATGTTCAATAGTCGTTGCCAAACATTGCACCATGTACGCTTGTCGTGCAATAAATTTATTCATATAAACCACTATAATCACTAACATCACTCACAACATGTAAAGTATAGCACATTGCGTTGAACAATTATACATATTACTATAATAGAAGTTTTTGAGAATTTTTTTTAAGTTGCATGGGTAAATGACCGGTCACATATACTACTGGAGTTTGAACAGCATGTATTTTAGTAAAGTTTACTCATCACTAGAACAATACAAATATCATAACACACAAGCATCAGTACACAGTACTTACCACCAGCAAAGGCTTTCCTACATCATTCATTAGGGGGTTGCCTGTGCTAAACAAAACCCTTGTCTGACCACTAGTAACTAACTAAGTTATTTCCATACTGCTTGCTCCCTTACTGTCTAATCATGATCACTGGTCATCACCATAGACTGCTGGCTAATTTTTCTGCTAGTGCGCGCGGGCGAATCAAAATCCAACTTGTGAATGTGTGACAGAAACTTTACGGGACAAGACACCTCGAGGGCTTTATGTATTCATCCTGAACGAGCAGACTGGGGCAGTACTTGAGAAGGCTGCATTTGACACCTGGTATTATGGAGATGGTATCACAGCAGTACAAAGACTAACAGCCTATCTGCAGGGCGTCAAAGAGGTATGTGTAACAACAAAGTTGAGTTATATGATACGACACGATGGTTAGAGTTTTCACAGAGGAACCTGGAGGATTGAGGTTTGACTATCCGACTTTACTGATCTTTAACTAAATTCCTCACGTCACTTATCAGTAAAGTCTGGTGTGGATAAGGTCACGTGTTTGTAAACTTTCGTGAGATTACGTTGTGAAGTGACTGGTCATTAATTATCCTGATGAAGGCGACAGTGGTCGCTGAAACTTTGAACTCATATACTAAATCATAATAATCATAATAAAGTTCAACGTTTTACTATAATTGATATGTTTCATTCTGCTGCAGGGGCGGATCATTGTTATCGCTGTCCTTGATACCGGTGATACCGGCGTTCCTAACGAACCCAACCTGGCACCTTATGGATCCACCATGCAACCAGGCAATCATTCTATATTCTTTAAGGATAAGACCATAAAAATGCTCGGCTGTGAAAAAACACATTATCATTTAGGGCATCGCAATAAACCTGGAATGTTCTATTTTGGCGTGATGTATTATAACACCTCATCATAACCTGCTGTACCGAAAGGCAGACCTTTATTGTACATTTTTGCCCCACTGGGCTAAGCACAGGTCACATTATACATATACATATACGGATACATATACATATAACTATTACATGTACATGTATATATATATGTCTAATGTATTCTAGTATTTTCAACTTGTTCTCGCTTCTTAGTAATTGTATAAATGTACGGATACATATTCATATACATATAACTATTACATGTACATGTATATGTCACAGGGGAGATTGTAATCCAGGGGGATCCGGAATCCTCCTAGGGGAGATTGGAATCCTGATATTCAGATCCTAATTCAGTAGTAGAAATACTAGAACTCATAGATTGAATCATTTCACACCTAAAGTTTCAATCAATTTCAGCATAGGCAAGCCTACTAGTATTACTATAATTGTAAGTGAATTACTAGATTCGAATCAAGATTTTTCCTGGCATAATTTGCAGTTCTTATTCCATAATTGCAATCTTTCCAAACTTAGACCCAAATATATTTTCAATTGACAAAATGACGTGAAAACAAAATGGGAAAATGAAGGAAACAACAATATTCTTACAAACCATGATTTTATTCAGAATTTACAAATCACCAGCAAACTGGAAAAACTGGTTTTGGAGTTACTATCTCACAATGGCCTAATGAAAATTTGAACTTCTACGGAATCCCATCAGGTACGAGAGAATATATGTCTTGTTAGAATCATGAACTCATTGTAGATACACAAGTAAATATATTACATGTAATGCATCGAAATGTGAAGCGTAGGTAGTTCGTGGAACGTTACAGTTTGTATCAAGTTTGGCGTGAATTGAAAAAAAAATACGTCCTTAATTCTGACACAGATATCATGTCATAGCAACCCCCTTTGGTTCCGATATCTGTTTAACATCGGAATACATTTCTGATGGAAAATAGAATGTTGAAATTTATTACTGTAATAGTATATATATATATATATATATATATATATATATATATATATATATATATATATATATATATATATATATATATATATATATATATATATATATATATATATATATATATATATATATAATTAGATAATACAATATGTATGGTACATCAAACAAGAGAAAACGAGGGGTGCAAAATAACACTGTTTTTGTATGTCTGTTACAAAATGAAGGCTGCAAAGCCGGCTTCACACCTGTAGTCGGGACATGCATTCGGCTCTCCGTCAGAAAAACGTCTTACGATGTCGCCAGGAAAGTCTGCATGAACGACGGAGGGACACTAGCCATGCCTAAGACACGAGGATTGGATGTCGTCCTGAGGAACCTGATCAAAATGGTTGGTCTAAAACAAGATTACTGGATCGGCATGAAGAAATATGTCCATGCAAGACACTGGCAATGGGAGGACGGCCGTGCTTTGGGCAACTACCAGGTACTAGTATGTTTCTACCCTCTTCCCCCACTTCCTAAGGCAGCAAACGCCTGGCGAAAAAGTTATTAGTGAACCAATAGGATATAAGAATTAACAGGTACCTTGTTTTCTAGGCTTTTACCATGTTATTTTCTAAGTTTTTATATTTCGAAATTAATCAGCAGAAAAATATTATCATACTTTCGTCACACACCTCCTCAGCTCAAACAATGGTTTCATAAAACTTGTAATTTATTCTGATTTATTCTCTCTCAGCAACTTCTA
This sequence comes from Branchiostoma belcheri, assembly GCF_001625305.1. Classification (NCBI taxonomy): domain Eukaryota; kingdom Metazoa; phylum Chordata; class Leptocardii; order Amphioxiformes; family Branchiostomatidae; genus Branchiostoma; species Branchiostoma belcheri. The sequence continues at coordinate 185,712 of NW_017803736.1, read as the reverse complement.
GAAGCATAATGTCAACCTGGTATTTAAACTATTCACATTATATTTCGTCACCATTGTATTTTCATTTACTGTACATATCTGTATTATGTATTTAGTCTTATATTTGTGTACCTGTATTTTATATTTATGTATTGATATGGGCCCTGTGCCTGAAATAACGATTGAATTAAATTGAATTAATAGATACAGGTACTAGTCATATTACATGTATGTAACATAGTATCCAGATTTTTTAAAGATTAATTTGTTATTAACATAAACATAAGTTTCACAAGTTTTGTCATGTTGATGTCATGTTTGTTTCCTTAACTTATAAGGTTATAAATTATATGTAATCGATATAACAAGCAAGCATTAAGGTAAATGAGATGTGTTTTTGGTTGTGTTACAGACAATGTTATGTTTTATCATGAAAGTTACATGTTTAAAGTTAAAACACAACAAAGTTCTGTCACCTAGTGCTTACATCAGAGCCCATCTCCCTTAACCCAACCGTGACGGGGGCCGACAAGGTCTACAAGATACCTTTGACCCAGTGTTGACGTCACACTTCAAAGAAGCCACGTGTCAAGCTTCACTGCGTCATCCTACTGAGAAAGATCAGAGTGACTGGTCGAAAGCTCTAGGTGAGAGAACTTTGTTGCGTCGGATCAAAAGTTTTAACTTTAAACAATGTTGTGTCTTCTGTTTCCATTAGGCATGGTGCCCCGGAGAGCCAGATAACCAGGGATCGGCTTCGCTACATGCGGCGAAACTCTGCGTACAGTACTGGGCAGCAGACAAGGGCAATCCTATGTGGGACGACGTAGGCTGTCAGAAAAAGAACAGATACATCTGTCAAACTTCCCCAACCTGATCAAAAAATGGAAAAGCAAATAGAATACTGACAAAAATGTATCCTGGGCATCTGTATTGGAAACAGATGACCTGGAATTTGAGACATTGGGTGGCACTTTGAAAAACATAATTTAAATGCAAAATATGTATTGACATCTGGGACTCATGTACCCTTATAGTGAAAACAACGGACCTTAAAGTAGGTGTTGGGGTAGCTTGAGAATGTGTGAGTAGAAAAAAGACTAGTAATATTTTTTTCAAATTTACATTTTACCCGGATTTATTTAGTTCATCGATGATTTAATATGATTAATTGAATCACTTACCACAAACCGTCCTTTATTTTACCGTAGGATCTGTAGTTCTATTTTTTATCCTTTTTAATTTATGATTAATTCTTTTTCAATAAATTCTTTTGAAAGAAATTAGACCAAAGAACCTGGCTGCACCTCGTGCTGTCCTTTGCCACAAGTTATGTGGAGGCAGACGAGGGGTAGCTACCGGGCGTGCATAGCAGCAAATATCCTGTGTGTACGGGCATCCGGGGCTACGCCTTGTGTTGTCTTTTGCCACAAGTTATGTGGAGACAGACGGGGGTGGCTATCAGGCGTGCATAGCGGAAAAGATCGTGTGTGTACGGGCTACTAATCGCGAAGACAGAAGTGCTTTCATGCGAAGGCCAATACTGTTCTCTGCTTACAGGGGTTGGCAGACCTACGCACAGAGTTCGCAGCCTTAAGGCAGGAGATCAACCGACTTCGCGGAACGTCAGTGGATGGGATCAAGGACGAGCTGATCCAACACGCCAGTCGGCCCAAAGCAGCCTTTGACGCAAAGAAGGCAGTGGGTCTAATGGAAACGCTTTCTCAGCAGGCCACACAGTCCAACCACCCGAAGGCCGAAGAGTATAAAGCTATTCTACAACAGCTCAGGCCTCTGGAAGAGAAAGAATATTTCAAGGACATCATCCTTGGTTTGTTTGGTTCTCAAGTGGTGAAACAAGTCAATAAATCCATAGCAGGTTTTGTTAAAAGTCATGCAGCTATCCACCACGCAGAGAAGGGAGCTAACGGTTCCGGTCAGACCTTTCAAACTAGTCGTCAGACTGGGAATAGGTACACCCCTTATAGATACAGGTCGGCAGGTAGGGGTAGGGGGCCGCGACCAGAAGATAAGTGTAACAACTGCAACGAAAAGGGACATTGGGCTAGGGATTGTCCACTGCCACATAAAGACAAAAAGTAGTAAACAAATGTGAGGATGCTATTTATTTAAATGCCTTGAAGGTGGCCAGGGAGAGAAAGAGATTGATTTAACTATGTAATGACGTAACAAATCTGTGGGCAAGTACTGTATAAGCATGTAGCCCAAATTTTAACAGTACTGTGTATTCAGAAATGCCTGCAAATGCACTGTATTATGGTAACAGATTTGGTGCGACCTGTGACTGGAATTGTCTCTGAGATGTAAACAGTACTGTGTATTCAAAAATGCCTGCAATTGTATTGTATTATGGTTACATTTGGTGCGACTTGGACTGGAATTGGCTCTGAGATGTCAACAGTACTGTGTATTCAGAAAGGACTGCAATTGTATTCCATTATGGTTAGATTTGGTGCGACTTGGACTGTAATTGACTATGAGATGACAACAGTACTGTGTATTCAGAAAGGCCTGTAATTGTATTCCATTATGGTTAGATTTGGTGCGACTTGGACTGTAATTGACTATGAGATGACAACAGTACTGTGTATTCAAAAATGCCTGCAATTGTATTGTATTATGGTTACATTTGGTGCGACTTGGACTGGAATTGGCTCTGAGATGTCAACAGTACTGTGTATTCAAAAATGCCTGCAATTGTATTGTATTATGGTTACATTTGGTGCGACTTGGACTGGAATTGGCTCTGAGATGTCAACAGTACTGTGTATTCAGAAAGGACTACAATTGTATTCCATTATGGTTAGATTTGGTGCGACTTGGACTGTAATTGACTATGAGATGACAACAGTACTGTGTATTCAGAAAGGCCTGCAAATGCATTGTATTATGATGAGATTTGGTGCGACTTGGACTGGAATTGACTCTGAGATTAAACGTGATGCAAAGCATTACATTGGTGTCTTCCATTTTATTTTGATCCGAAGTAAGAGGGTGCAAACAACACAAGTAAGCTAATGTCTTTGTATTTCAGGAGGAAAAATGGTGCACGCCTGATATCAAGGACTTCGAGCATCTACACCAATTTGACCCGTACTCTACTTATCAGACACACTTAATAAATAAGATACGGTGGATTACTAGAAACCGAGACAGTAGAGCCATCGTCCCTCCCTCAGTAGAAGCGGTCTCTGCAGGTAGAATAAAAGCGTCAGCGGACTCGCTACTCTTTAGGGACCCTACCACTTTTCGGGCAGGGGAGATCCATCAGCACGCAAGGGAATGGAAGAAAATATTGGGGAAAGGAGATCATTCCGCCATGATTATAGACTGGGTAGAAAATGGGGTGTCCATGTTAGACTTCATCCGGCCGTTCACAGGTACATTTAAAGGGGTATCGTATCGAAACAGCGCCTTCCCGCCACCCAGGTATTTCCCCAATCCCCCCAGTTGTAGACCATTCGCTAAGTTTATCTCCGACTCCATCCAGAGTAGAATAGCGTCAGGAGCGGTGTCTATCTGGGGTAGGGTATATTGTCATGCCCTTGACCATCGAACCGTCTAAACCTCGCCTGTGCCATGACCTTCGCTACCTAAACTTGTGGATGAAGGATTGCCCATTTTCATTGGATTCCGTAACAGACGTCACCCGTTACGTAGGACAAGGTCACTACCAAACGAAGTGCGATGATAAGAGCGGGTACGACCATGTCCTAATCTCCGAGGGTTGGTTGGTCGGCTTCCAGTGGGGTGGCGTCTGGTACGTTTCCGCCACAATTCCTTTCGGGTGGAAATGCTCCGCTTACGTCTATCAGACGCTGGGCAACGTCCCAATGCACAGGGTTCGGGCTTTAGGGGTGCCGTCATCGCTGTACATTGATGACAGACACGCGGGCCAACTGATGAAGCGGGAGGTGGAGGGTCATGAGGGCGCGGTTGTAGAGAAGAGGAACACGGCAGCCGAGCCGGATCTGGAAGCAGCCGAAGCGGCATGCTTTATCTTGTGTAGCGTGTTAGTGGCGTTAGGGTATTTCCTGGGGTTAGACAAATGTCAGCTCGACCCGGTCCAGTGTTTGGAGTTTTTGGGGTTAGAGGCAGACTCGGTTTTGGCTGCGTTTAGATTACCTCTAAGGAAGAAGATATCGTTTGCCACCCTCAGAGAGAGCATCCTGGAGAGAGAGTTGGTACCGGTCTCCATACGTTAGAAGTTGACAGGTAAGATCGTGTCGTTCGGGCTGGCAGTACCGGCCACGCGCTTATATTGTAGGGAGATTTTCAATGCCATAAGGATAGCAGAGAGAAGGCAGGCGGACATCCCAATCGACGGCAGAGTCCGGGAGGAGATCGAGCACTGGCGCTTTCTGGACCAGTGGGAGGGACACGTACCTTGGAGGGCAGAGCAGCATGAAGTCGTCGAACTGCACTCGGACGCCCCGGGCTTCAGGTGGACAGGATCCATGACGACAGACCAATGGAAGGTCCAGTGGGGGACTATTGGCAAGGAGAAGAGTTGGGCGACACAATAGCCATCAAAGAAACGGAAGCACTTCGGGGAGTCCTCGCGGCGATCGAGGATCAGGTAAGGAATAAGAGAGTAGACGCCCGAGTCGACAACCAAAACTTGATTTCCTCGTGGCAGAACCAAGGAGGCAGAAGCATCGAGCTGTCACGAGCTACGCGAAGACTGTGGGAACTTGTGGTCAAGCTCAACGTCGACCTGAACCTGTCGTTCGTCCCCTCGAAAGAGAATGAAGCGGATGCACCCTCGCGCGCGCTGAGTAGCGCAGATGCCATGCTGCATCCAAAGGTTTTCGAACGTATCGATCGGGAGTTGGGAGGCGAGATGGGGTTCGATCTCGACCTCATGGCACTGCCATCTAACGTCCAGACGGGCAGGAACGGCCATAAGTTGGAGTTTTCCAGTCCCTACCCGACTCCGGGCGCTAAAGGTGTCAACGTGTTTACCCTAGATTTCTCGGGCAGGAATTGCTATGTGTTCCCTCCGTTCGCAATGATCGGTGCCATGTTGAAGTTAGCGATAGAGCAGCGGGCGCGAGTCGTCCTGGTGGTCCCCGACTTGTTTCCACACAAATATTGGTGGGCGGTGATCCAACAGAGAGCTAGTAAGGTACTAAGGGTCGCAGGCGCGGGTCAACCCATCCTCTACTTCCCGTCCCGAAAGGGAGGATGGAGGCTTCAACCAACCAACCAACAGGGATTTATGGGCGTTCCTCATCGAGCGGGAGGATAAAGATCTAAAGTAGGCAGGCAAGCAAGCGTCGATTATAAGGACTACTTCAACCAACATTTACAGGCCAGTAAATGTTTTGTTTGCGTTTTTTTTTTTCGTTTTCCAGAACGAGGCAGCGCGAGACCCCAACAGGATACGGCAACCAAGGATGCCCGACAAGCAGCAGGGCTCGGCTTACGCTACCCAAAAGAGCGTATTAAAGGCACTGTTGAGCGACTTCCTGTCGACCTTTTCCCCTCCGAAGAACGTCGCCTCCGCCTCACCGGTCGACGTGGTTAAGTTTTTGATATGGAAGGATGAGAAAGGGAAAACTAAAGTTCATGAAAAAGGGTGTGTAGGACGGCAGAGGAGTTGTCAGTGTCCGGCGAGACTGGCATTCAAGACGGTGGACTCATACATTGGTAAGTTGAGGGCCATCTTTAGTGAGAACGGTAGAGGAGGGGAATGGGACGAGAGGTTAGGTGTGGGCAACCCCGCAGCTAGTAAGGAGGTGAAGCAGTACTTAGCATCGGTGACCGCAGAGCAGTTAGGGCAGGGCCTGACTCCGCAACAAGCGAGACCGGTATTCCTGTCCAAAATAGTTAAAGTGTGCGAGCACATCGCAGGTAAGATCCAATCGGAAAAATCCGCAAGTAGATTGTTCACGTTAGCTAGGGACCAGGCCATATTTAAGGCAGCGTTCTTCTCCGGGGACCGACTAGCCGACCTCATGAGAGTGCGGACCTCAGACGTTTGCAGGTTGCAGTCGGGTGCTCTGCTCATGAATCACGTCTGGGGAAAGACTCTCAGGGATGGTAGGTCGAACGTGTTTACCCTGGAGAAGACAGGGGACTCCTCCACCTGCCCTGTCGTAGCAATCGACTGGTACGTCGCCATCAGTATCTTTCTATAAGCCTAGATGGGGGTTTCTTGTTCCGATCGACCTCGAGGGAAGGTGATGTCCTGGCGGAACAACCGTCATCCGCCGCAGTTAACAACTCCTTCCGCAGGTATCTCCAGAAACTCGGCATCGATGAGGGTGAAACTCTCCACGGATGTCGAGCGGGATGTGCCATCTCCCTTCATATGGCAGGCGCGTCGGAAGGCGAAGTGATGGGCCACGTCGGATGGTTTACAAAACAGACAGCCTCCCACTACATGAAGATAGCGAAAGTAACACAGCCAGGTGGTCCAGCCACTAGGGCTAGCGGCGGAGGAAGTCCAGGAGGCAGTCAAATCGTACGAAGAGAACAACGAACTGCTGGGATTAAAGAAAGCCTTCTGAAGTGCGGGCAGGAGGAGAGCTCCGACAACGTGAATGTAGTGGAAATTGTAATTCATTTGTTACCCATTAGCGAAGCCTCGTGGTCGTACAAAATGTGATAATTGTTTGCGAATAACTCAATATTTAATGTGGTAACTTTAGCAGGGGGTATATTTGGCTTGAGTCGTGACGTCGAGAACGGGGTAGACCAAGTAACTGTGGTGAAAGTAACCAAGGAATCGTAATATTAAAGGTACCAGAATGAAAGCCGTTGATCAATAAAGTTGAACGTGAAATGCCTTGCTGATTGGTGGTGTTTTCATTGTCTCAGTCTATAGCCTAGCAGGGGATGCAGAGCTTGGCGTTAAGTAGCGAAGGATAGGAAAGGATGAGGATGGGGATTAGAGGGGGGGGTTAAGGAAAGTTAGGGTTTTGGTTTGAGAAGGGCACGCCCCCTAGCGAAGGAATAGCAAGGTCATAGGTAAGGCGGAGCGACGGAGGCACTGCCCCATAACTAATTAAGGATGATTCAATGACTGCGCGGTATGGATAGGCACCTATCCTTACTGCGCTCTCATTGGATAATACTTAATGAAGTTATATTGACCCCATTATAAAAATCTGGCCGCACCACACCGTGCTGTGCATTCAGAGAACTCACCCGTAACACGGAGGAACGTGGAGAGGGCGAGTTCCAGGTCATGTAGGGTGGCCTAGATAGAAGGGGAGTGGACAATAGAAGAAAGCGTAATAACCCACCCCCCACCCTAGGTGCTATACGTAGTAACAGACAAGAACCAGCCTTCACCGCGCGACTCCGGCACTGCCCCATAACTAATTAAGGATGATTCAATGATTGCGCAGTATGGATAGGCACCTATCATTATGAATTGATCTGCATGATTTTTGACAGGTAGGTTACCGTTGGGGAGACTAGTGTCAAGTGAAAAAACGAAAAACTTCATGGGTGGTCTGTACGTTGCTGCAGTGAACCTTTTGTGTTTGTCGCTTGTTAGCAGGATAACTCGAGTATTTAAATGGATGTTCATGATTTTTTGTAGGCAAGAGGCCAATGTCAAGTTCAAAAACGGGCCTCATGAGGTGTCCCTATGTTGCTGCAATGGACTTTTTGTGTTTAGAAAGGTACCGAACTTCCCCCACCAACGTCTGCTTGGAGACAGTTGGCTGACACCTGGGGAACCCCATAACTACCATCACGCCTTGGGATCAGGGAACATTGAGGGACTATTCTTTAAATTCAGCGGGACGAGGAAATGTTGGACATGCGTCAGGTCATTCCCTAAGGCCACACCAAGTCATTTTATGGAAGACGTCCCTGAAGACTTTAAATTTAATGCGAAAGCGCTATAAAAACATAAAGGGCCAGAAAACAAGATGCCTAGATTTGGAATATACACAATGTACTAAGGAAATACATGCACAAATGTTAGGACACAAATTAAATAAAGAACACAATGTAACAACAAACATTATTCGTAAGAAAAACAGCAAATAAATCAACTAAACAGCAGTAGTCGCCCTGTTCTGATTCTTCCCTTTTACCACATCTTCTCTTTTTACATTTTGCGGTACTGTCGTGATATTTAGATCATAATACAGTAAGCAGAATTTCTTGTAACAGTTCAGAATCAAATTACTTGGGGGGGGGGTAACACAGGTGACGGCGCGTCTGTAACTCTGTGGCGAACCCTTTCAGGGTGTTCCGTACAATTGCATACGGAGATTCTTTTGTATCCTAGACCAAATTGATTATTAGGAATAAAGTCCTTCTGGTGTGTAATCACGTTTTTAACCCTTCACATGACGGTGTTATGTGTGTGTTACGGCCTTGCTGCCGTCCAGCTTCCAATTTCCCAGTAATGTTTTCAAGAAAAAAAATGTTCAATATTTGTTAAAAACTTTTCTCTGGTCACCAGCTTTATCATACACTTCTAAGTAACCTCTACCGGTGCCCTTGAGCTGCTAGGAAAATGGTTGAAATTAACGGCCAAATAGCTTTTATGGCCACTAAATCTCGTTGAATAGACTCGGAACTCACACCAAGTCAAGTCAGCGATCTTTGATTGCCTTGTTGTCCCGTCAACAGGCAAAAAGTATTTCCCGTCATTTTTTTTTCTCAGTTTTTACAAGGCCATGTTGATTTTATTATATGGATGACATTCGCGCGCGCATGAATTTTCGGCCGTTTCAAGTAAAAACGTTTCAACCATACTGTACAAAACTGTTGCAAAATGAGCAGATACATACCGTAAGTTGCACAAAAGATACTTGAAAACAATATCAATGTCTTAGAATGCTAAAATCAGACGAAAAAGACGTAAATGTAAAGAAATGAAATATAAGAGTAAATTATTTGCCATACCATACTCTGAGGAGGATGGAGGATGGTGTACTAGTAAAAATTTATCATACGAACAATTTTTATGTCATTGTGACGTAATATGACGTCATTATGACGTCATTAATGTGATTTTATTGGCCAAAACCGTCTAGATAGGTTATTCCCTGAAAACTAAACAATATACGACATAACTTTACCAAAAGTGTTTATGACAGAATATTAGGATGTACTAAGTCTTATGTTGCCCATAGCAACACCGGTGACGTCATAAAATGATATTACCTATCCGCCATCTTGGATCATCAATCTTGAATTTTGAAAAATAGTTTTTTTTCAGGATAAAGCCTAAAATACATTGTAAACAGACTAAAGACATTCATATGAACCTTTTTTGTAAAAAGAAATGGGAGTATTGATGAAATTTTAAGGAAAATAAGCTGTATTTACCTGATCTAATGATATGGTCCGCCATCTTGGATTTTGGCCAATGACGTCATCAAATTAGCATAAATTAAGTATTTTTAATGATAAAATTTACATATAATTATATGTGATGTTATTAATATTAGAAACAATGTGTAACTTGACATAAAACCCATAAAATTCTGTTGTTTAAATGGAAATTATTAAATTTGGCAAAAAATGCCTGTCAGAAACCCGTTGCAATGGCAACAAGAAAAATCATAATCTTATTCCACTGATACAGATTTGTTGCCAACAATATTTTAGGAAAAGTCACCAAGTTTGACGGTTCTAGCTTTAGCCTTTCAGACGCTATGTGACATCAAAGTTGCCGCGGGCACTTTTAGCCCCCCCCCCCCCCGGTCTAGATAGGGTTAACGCTGAAACGCCAAACAATATACAGACGATCTTGTTAACCGACTTTAGTAAAGCTTTTGATAGGATTAATCACACAAAATTGATAAATAAGGTGTTGGAATGTGGGATACGTACGTCAGTTATGCCTTGGCTTTGCAATTTCATTTCCAACCGTTCACAGTGTGTCCGATATCATGGTAAAACCTCACAATGGAAAACTATCTCATCTGGAGTCCCGCAAGGTACGAAATTAGGTCCCATTCTGTTTTTGATTTATGTAAATGATGATCTCCAAGTAAACCGTTTAAATCGTTACAAATATGTCGACGACCTCTCTGTTTGTGAAAGTAGACTTCTCTATGAACCCAGCCTTATCCAACCATCTCTTGATCAATTAAATTTCTGGGCTTCCAAAAATTACATGACATTGAATGCTGACAAATGTAAATTAATGATGATTACCTTTATGCGAGATTGCCCCCCCTCCCCAATTAATTTCCGTCAATGATAAGCCACTAGAATATACAGATGACGCATGTATTCTCGGCCTATGGCTATCCCACAATTTGAAATGGGACAAGCACGTTGAATCCATTATAAGCAAAGCTAGTTCCCGACTCTTCTTTCTAAAGAAATTGAAACGTTTTGGGCTCCCTTCAAACGACCTAATCGATTTTTACCAAATGTATATACACCCTATTCTTGAATATGCAGCACCCATCTGGACCTCCGGCATTACGGCACTACAAACCAGGAAGATTGAGCGTATTCAGAAACGTGCATTACGGATAACCCTTGGTCCTGAGTACTCATGGTATAGCGACGCCTTATCCAACCTAGGTCTAACCCTCCCTTGAAAAGAGGAGGGAGGACCTAAGTTTGAAATTTGCCAGATCCCTTTTCTACTCTCCCTTCAGATCCTGGCTCCCACCATGCCGAGAGACCAACCCACGTTAGAAAATGTAAACAGTTTAAACGAACTTGACCTTGACCTTTTTTCGTTTATAGGATAAAACTAGTCAAGGTGTGAAACTTGGCCAAATTTTATTTCACAAATCCAAACGGTTCCTGAGATTTCGGCAACTTTGCACTTCGGCACCTGTCGTAGGCCTAGGTCCCGTACAAGGCCCTAATGACGGGCCATTTAATGGTCTTCTTATCAGGTCAAATTTACTATTCCAGCCGACTTTTTCTGGCTAGCGGATAACATTGTTGTATCCTCTCACGTTCTGAGTGATTTGTAGTTAGTGTAAGCCGTTTTTACGGCAGAAAAGGGGGGGGGGGTACGCGTTCTCGGGCCAGTGGGGAACTCCCATAGTAAAGCATAGGGGACGGTCCTAGTGGCCGTTGCCATGGCAACGGAGGTCTGGCGGTGAAATAAACTGGCGTATTTTACTTGAACCGACGTCAGTACCAGATATACTAAGAAAATTTCACCGAATTTGACACGGTTGATTAATTCCCATGGGGGTTCAAGGCGGCACAACACAGTATTAGCTCGATGGGGATTTCTATAGTTAAGGACCCCAAAGTGACTCACTTCGACTCACTGAAAATCATAGTAGGGTGCACAAGCAAGGTTCAGAATTTTGATATGTTTAATTTCAGGGTATAGTATACAAAATATGTGAAAATGTGCTTAGATTTGCCGGCTAGTTCTCTTCTCATGCCCTCTTTTATTAGCGCCACTGCGGAGGTCATGGAACTGCAGCCGACGCACAGTACTAGGCGGGACAAGTATCCAAGCGCAAATCTACGCCGAAGGAACACGCACCATAATTCAACTTTTACAGTCTCAAAACTGACGTATTCCTCTAACATTTACCACACGTTCTATCTCGATGCCATGCACAGAACAATCTCTGCACCCTTCTCTAGTATTGTGCAGCACTACTTTATGCCCGGACTACTTTTGACTACGGGGTTCGCTCATAAATACTGTGTTGTGCGGCCTTAACCACCTCTTTTCCCCCCTCCCCAGAACAAATCGATACAAAAATAGCCCGATCCTCTATCTTAGATATGGCACATAGTAAATCTCCCATGACCAACCCTACCAAGATTAGTTATCACGTAACATACTATAAGATTATTAATTTTTACACTGATGATATTGATAACTTATTGGTTGATATTGTAATAATTGTTAAGTTCATTTTACTCGTTTAATATTTAGTTGTCTATATGTTAACTGTGAAATACTCACTTGTTTAGTTGTCTATTTGTTAACTGTGCAATATTTGTTTCTCTGTTTTTAAACACTAGCATACAATTCAGCGCTACTTATTTAGTTGCGCTGCCACATGCTAGCGATTGTACTCTTCGATCAATCAATAAACAACAATTATTATTATGATCAGATATGAGTTGAATTATTATTGTTATTATTTCATCATTATGATTATGTAAGGGATGGTTCACTACATTGTATGTTTTTTGATGAATAAAGGAAAAAAGATTTTGGACTCCCTGGTCGCTTTTTATGAGACTGCAGCTGAACTTCCGGTTTTGATATCTTGTGATCAGGACATGGTAGGGTCACTAAATTTGGACGGTAGGTAGCTCTTTGGCTGGGAAAGACGTGTCATGAGTTTGGCCCTCTAGCGGCCTGTTATAGAACTGCAGACGCATTTGTTGAAAAATATTCGAAGGAGGATAACTCAAGAACTGATTGACGGATCATCATAATTTCTGGTATGTGGGTACCTTGAAGAATGCTTGACATTAAAATGATAGCTTTCCAAATCAGCATCTAATTAGAAAATTAATGAGGAAATGCTGTAAATCTTCCACCTTCCATGATATGATTATTTAAACATGTAGCATATGTAATTGTAAAGAACAGCATAGGCAGATAAAGGTTATGCAAATGAAGGCCTAATTTGCATAATTAATGCGAAAAAGCTATAATTCCATAGTAATTACAGGGAACCTCATACTTGTGGCATTTTTAAGTAAAGTGAAGGCGGACATCACTAAAATAAAGTCTAAATCAGAGCATTATTTGCATAATTTATGAAGAAATTCTAGATTAGCCATTTTTCACAAGACAAGACTGTCATTAGTTGAATATCATGCGCAAAGTGCGGTTATTAGAACCTTGATGTCGAACGGTAAGAACACCCTCTGCCCTATCAATTAGTTGCCGTCGGATGAAACATTGTTCCTAAGGGCTTAATTGTAGATCATGAATGTAAAACTTGTCTAGAGTGGAAAAAACTTTTTTTTTAATCGTTTTCGTTTTCAGACAAGGTATACAACTGATTCAAAATAAAGAAAGCAAAATAAAGAAAGACAGCACCCGTATGTGAAGAGTTTCCACATGTATTGTACGTAGATGAAGGGTAAACAAGATGGAACAAAACCCAATCATTTTAACCGATGGTAAGATCATAATGCACAACAATACAAGGATCAACTCCTCAGATTATTATGATCTTGAGTAAATGACGCCAAGCCATGGTTGCTGTTGCCTATAGTTTCTAAAGCAGACAAGAACTTGCGGTGGCGACTCAGGAAGGCGCTTTTACGAATTTGTATGTATATACCTGCCAGTATATAGTACATGCTAATTCGTAAAGTCGGCTTCCTGAGTCGCCACGGCTAACATCAGAATGTATTTATATCAACTACTACTTACTTTACCTTACTTTGGTCGAGCTCCCGCTTTTGAAAAAAATCAACTACTAGAGCGTTATTTTCTACCGAATTCGAATAAACAGAAGAATAACCATATCGTCTTGTGATCAGATGAACTAACACAACAAAGAATGATGTACATAGTTGGTGGTTGCATGCTAAACCACGTATTTTCTAAAATAGCCTAGAAATATCATGTCTATTCACTATGATGATGATGATGCAGTATACCTAGAAATTTTAATACATGACAAATCCTACTCCTCAACAACCTCTATTTCACATTAGAGCCTAAAATTAGATCATATTGTAATGAGCAAATTGTCTTACAACGTGTGCAGAGATTAAAATACCTATTACCTAAATATAACTACAGTAATGAAATCAACATCACACCTACATTTAACTTTAGATCAATATAATACACTTAATCCTCAAACACCCGAACTTTTTTTTGCAACGAAAATGACCGAACATGGTCCAAATGGACCCCAGTTGGTTTCTATCAAATTTATATTCCTTTTTTGCATTCTTTCAGTAATCTTTGCACATATATTGGTTAAACATAGTAAGAGGTATATGCAAGCTTGATTAAGTGTAAAGAATTATCATAATATCATTATCATAATTTATGCAAAAAATTGGATGAGGTCTGCAGGCATGGACATGGGGTTGACCTTTGACCTCATATTATTGTCAAAGGTCATTACCTCTGACAACCTGATACCCTAATTCCTGAGGTTGAGATTACTTGGCAAACTGCATAATATCAAAAGCAATAATGCTTCCTTGAAGACATATTGAGGATATCCGAACATTTCATGTGTTTTTAAAGTACAAAATTTAATATAGCTGGGGTCTTACATCAGACTTCCCGTTGTTATTTTTACAAATTTGTGTCGATCTCCAAAAAAATTAGAGCTTGAAGAAGAGGTTTATTGACAAAGTCACGGGAGGAATTTTTTTTCAAATAAAAAATTATCAAATAGCACATAAAAATATACTCCTGGGGTCCAAATCGGGTGTTTGAGGGTTAATATGCATTGTAAACATGAATCATGCCCTGATCTATCACCATACTTAATGTTTATCATAATGATACCTACACCAACAGATGGCTCTATTGTCCTGGTCTCAAATTGCCCTAGGCTCAAATTGCAGCTTAGAATACACATCAATGATATATATGCAGTGGGAAATATAGCAGCTAGCATAAGCAAAATACTTTCATTTCTGTCAGTTTAAAGGATTGCGAGGTGCCGGTTAAGATTGAACAATGGCAGCCCCGTTAATTTTCTCCATGTTCGCGGTCCCGGGTGTTTATACATCTAGGATATCCTTGATGTAGTCACAAATGGCGGTTGCCATAGCCTCGATAGAGTAGATCCTGATTTTGATATTGATCCTCTGTGGAAAACAATGATGCTCTTAGATTAGTTAGTATTATAAAGGACGTAATATACGTCCGAGGCAAGATTAGTTAGTATTAGTATAAAGGACGCAATATACGCGGACAGACGCGAGAGTCCACATTTACACTAGCATACTATTACTAAAGCCAATTTTGACATATGGCTGTGAAACATGGATGCTCAAAGACGGGAAAGCATTCTCCAGGCAGCAGAAATGAGGGTATTACGGCTGATATACGGTCACAAAAAGAGACCACAGAAGAAACACCACCATCAGAGCTTCCCTAAAGGTTGAAAAAAGCAAATCAAGATTATTTGATCATGTGAAAAGAATGACATGATTGATTGATTGATTGATTGATTGATTGATTGATTGATTGATTGATTGATTGATTGATTGATTGATTGATTGATTGATACTAGTCTATTGATTATGATCTGGTGGCTAACCATAGACACTTACCACCGGATTATCTCCAAAGAACGAGGCCTTCATCCAACCTTCGAAGCTGCCTGTCTTGGCCACGGCCACGGTCGCACTGAAGCCCATCTCCCTTATGTCCAGCACTCCTCCCAGCACGCCAGTGGAAACCTAATGATGGGGAAGTTATTCATATTATGTGACCTTCTTGGTACATACGTCAACTTGTTGCATGGGATCATTTGGGTACAGTGTACATAAGTAATATGTAATATAGAGCGATTATAAAAGAGGCAATTTAAACAACATTACTGAGTGCAATTTCTAAAGGTTAGCCTATTTGCAAACTTTGCAACCTAATTTATTCCAATTTGGTTGACATAGTTTGAATTTGGAGCCTTTTTGACCATCTATAATTGCTTTAATGCTTATATTTTCCTAATTGTTTACCTTCTCTGCTACTTTTATGCCAAACTTATTGGTTTCCTTGACGGCAGTCAATACCCCCTTTGCTGCGGTGACACCGATGCTGTATAAATAAACAAGCAAGACATCAGGGCTTAACTCAGTACATAGGAGCATATCCACTAAAATACCAGGTCTTTGTAAAATGTTCTGCTTTCTGTTTCTATCAGCTCGGTCATATTTCTTCTCTGTATGTAGCTCAGCCACGAATCTTGTCTGTGTAACTTGCATATAACCTCATTTCTGAACCGGATATGAAATAAATTGTCCAACGTTATGAACTTAATGTTCTTGCAAAACTTTACATAGACTCTTATTTCCCACGAGTTAGATTACTTCCCGAAAATTTCTACCGCTTATAAACTAGCATTCCGTATTCGGGCGACTTGACCAGTTGGGCCGAGTTGACCATGGGTTGTGTTGACTGGGCCGAGTTGGAAATGGTGGTCCGAGTTGTCCGACATTCAACAACAACAAATTAATCTACATCCATCACAAATATTTAAATAGCATCAGGATATAGGGTATAGGGTCTTTTACATACTTCCTTTAAATATCTAGATACCTTTGTGTTCAATTTGGGACCTGTGCAAACCTCGAAGATATCAAGATGACTTAAGCAAGGCACTAGGTAGTTTAGGGTGAGACCCGAATACTAAAATTTTAACTTAATATGAACTGTTGCACGCATTATTATAATGGTTACCACTTACTCGCATGTTTCGTGTACTGCGACTTTTGTACCCTCCAAAACGCCCTTTGCGGCGTCAAGTGTCCAGCGGCTCTTGTCCACGATCTTCTGGGCGGCTTTGACGGCCAGTTTCGCAACGTTCAGCGTTTTCTTGGTCTTTTTAACCGCCACCTCTGCAATCTTGTTAGCAGAGTAACCATATGTGTCAGAGTTTGGTAACAATTCTGCATGTAGTGTCACATTTTTTTCAACTAAATAGTCACAAGGGGCTATGGGAAAGAAATATCGTCCTTACGGCCTTACATCTGTTGGAAAAGGAGACTTTGAATATGACCTTTAAAGCACAATTGTTCCCAATTTTGTAATGATTTGAATAGCATACAACATGAAAGGTGAGATGACTGGGATGGAAGCTCTTCTCATTACTTAATGGCATTTCATTTAAAGGTGTTTAGTCTGACGCCACAGTTGCGTGATTGACCTTACCTTTAGAGCAGCCTTACACGCTGCACGGAGAGCATTTTTCGCATGGCATTTCACTTTCCCTGCAATTCAACAACAGGTAGATTCACGTAAATGATATGACTATGAATCCTGCATAAAACACAGTCCGTGTTTCATTTCTAACATTTACCTTTCTTCATTTCTATCTATGATTAAATCTTAGGATCTTCTTCTTTCTATCTATGGTTAAAAACTAGGGTACAATATCTTTATTAGTTGACTCTAAAAGCAAACGCAGGCTCCGTTTCAAAGACTTCTCTTCTCGTAGACGTAATAATACATGTAAGTACCACGCAGTTGGGAGCCGATCCGTTGCATGCTTTTGATTTCTTTTCGCATAGCCGATGAACCGGTAACAAAACGAAAGCCACGTTTAAGACCACACTGTGAGATTTGATCCATGCACACCGGGAAGGACCCTATTTTTTCGGTACGTGTGGTGGCATCTTGAACATGCTTCAGGTGCGGCTGGCTCCCCTTAAACACGAATCAAGTGAGGGATTAAGTTAGGCTGGTTTGGGATCTGAGCCAAGAACCTTCAGTTTCTAAACCTAACAACACTAATCACCTTCAGTCGCCTGCATGTAAAATGAAATTGGAACAATTTCCATGCAGACATCTGTACTACCCTTAAGCTCAGTGTGTTTAAAAGTAGATTTTATATGGTTGCGTGATGTTCTCATTGATAGTAAGATAAGATGTGTAGCTGCAGGGGAATTCAAAAATTTGTAGAAAAATTTGCTTACACCATTTACACTTCTTGAAACGGCAGCTTCGCTTCTTTTTATTCAAATAAGCCACGGCGTCGTCGAACTTTTTCTTTCCTTTCTCCACGCCCCGTCTTGCTTTTTTTAACGTTGCAACTGCTTTGTCAAAGTCACGCTGTGCTCTGTCAACCTGTACAATATTGTATGAGACAGTATTTGATTTTAAAGACATACAGAATAAGCTGAAATGTTCGATATTACTCTGTTATTGAATCTACAGGCAAAATGTTGCTTTAACGATGCTAGAAAATACGAATAATTGCTTTTTCATAGAAATTTAGAAGAATATAAATGTGGAATTAAAAAGTTTGGTAAAATGATTACTTCTAGAGTCTGGAAAGTAGCAAAATAATTGTCGTCAGATGTACATTTTCATGTTTCATTGATTTAGTTTCGTTAGTTAGATTGGTGCACAGGTCTGAAGCTTTCAATTGAAGTGTGTGACAACTAACCTTAGCCTTAGCCTTATTAAAAGGTTTTTTTGCAGCATCACAGGCTTTCGTAACTTTGTTGAGGGCATTCCTGGCACTGTCTAGGGCCTTGTTTGCTTCTTTCACGAGGTTGTCCATGAAGCCCTCGACCTTGTCCCTCAGAGAACTGGAAAATGGGATACTGCTTCAGTCTCTTTTAGTCATTTAAAAGTGGCATTTCAATGTAAAGTAGAGGTAGATAAAGGTAGTTCCATAGTCTTTATTTTGACCGTAGGGGCAATAGATTGTTAATCAGCTGTGTTGGAAAGATATTTGAGGGCGGGACACATTCCTCTGTTGCCTTGTCCCTCCCCAATCGAAGTCAGATACACATTTTGGGCAGAAAGACGATAGGTTGAGGGAAGTCATGTTAAGTGCATTTCACAAGGACACAACGTCTTTCCAGAAATGTCAGTCTTACCACTCTTCCATTCGAGACTATTTGATGATGTAGTTTCAATATTGTGAGCTTGAATAACATTCAGGTCCCCTTGAATAACATTCAGGGAGTATTGCAACAACTAAGCTACGAAGCAATGCTTTTAAATTATGATAAATTGAACTCTGATTATGATTACAATACTTAGATTTACTAATTCGAAATAAACTGTACACACCCAGTTCATGGCCGGGGTCCGTGGTATTTTCTTTATAAAGACTCGGGTAGAGACAAGTTCTGTGGCTTTCTGCCAGCATCAGTCATTTCTAACGGATTTTTTTCTATGGGATTACCTCACGTGAAAAGCCCCAACTTTATGCATTAATTTTGGCATGAAAATATATTTTTATGTTAAGGTACCAAAAGCAAAGAGGTTGAATAAACAATACTCAGTTGGTCTTACAACTGAAAGGATATCCTTTCACATGTTATTTTCTTTCCGAATTATTCCCCAGCAGAGGCGGTAGCTAGACTTGAGTGTGTACAGATTCGAATGGAAACGTGAAATAATCTAGGGTTGTGCCCCCTAGAGGCGGTTGCAACTGACAGACCTGAAAAGGTCGTTCTTGAATGTCCCGGTTGCCCTGAACTCAGCTTCCTTCAGAGATCCGTAGCTGGCCTCTATCTCGAGAGATGCCTGAAACTTATTGAGGAACTTTCCTTCGATGGCGAAGTAAGTCCCGGATGAATCCATGGAGATTGTTGTGCTTGCGTGGATGCCGAGAACTGTGACACTACCATCGATAAGCAGCTTTGCACGCTTTGGACTCCAGCCGATGTCGACTTTCAGTATAGGGCCAGTTTTGGAGCTTGATCCAGAAATATGGATCAAACCATTGCCTATGTCAAATTCGTCCACCGTCACTTTGGCGTACAGGGATGTTGGGTCAAGTTTTAGGTCTGCACTCACTCTGAAGGAGAGTATTTGCAAAGTACCGCTAAAGAAGAATCCCTGGGGAATGGTAACACCATTCTCTAGGGTTTTACCTTGAGCGGAGAAAGAAAAACTGACTCCATCAGGAAAACCAATTTCTTCCAGGAAAGACGGAAGCTTAAAGCTTTGGCCGAAAGCGCGAAGAATGGCAGGGACGGTTAGCGCACTTATAGAGCCCGAGCAATAGTTCTGTCGTGAATCTATTTTGTTCACACCTATGTACGCTGATCCCTCAATGGGCGTAGCGTTGGGGTCGTTTTGGTATCCAATTATAGCACGACCCCCAAATTCCAATGACGAGATGACAGAGATTTCTGGAGTGATGGACAGCTCAAAGATGATGTCACCGATTGCAAGAAAATCTATTCCGAACGCTTTATTCCACATCCCTTCCATAGACATTTTAAGGTATCCTCCACTTTGCGAGGCTCCGATTCCGCCCCTCAAGATCACAGGAGGTGTTTCGAACTCCAGCGAACCAGTTATGCCTATTGCATTATTAGTAGTGCCGACCTCTATCTCAAGCCCTACATCCTGCAGCTCAATACCATCAGCTAGAGTCACCGGGGTTCCAACAACCGCCTTCATGTGCAGGTCGCTCACAGTGGCCAACGTTGCAAGGAGTTTGAGCTCAATATCAGCTCCGAGCAGCTTTTTCGCAACTTTGCAAAACATATCCTGTCCACAACCTGCTGGAAGCGTAAAAGAAGCTGCGATGCTAACTCCTTGCGCAATGTTTACATCAGCAAGCAGCGGGGAAGACATCGTCAAGTGCTGATCTCGCGGCATTGTGCTGGGAGACGCCACAAAGGCAACGCTTGTATGTGACAAAATACTTGCCCCTGGAATCACTGAAATATCAAGTGCACCCCCGGTAAGCTTGCTAACCACTTCAACTATGCCGATGTTTGACAGCGTCACGCCTGCCGCCATAACCAGTTTGGACTGCACCCTGCCCACTATCATCTCAACAGTACTACTCCAGTCACCGATCACCGCACTTCCGGTAACATGGACAGCGAATTCCTTCCCAAATATGACTGCTACACTGGGGTCCACGATAGAGAACTCGTCCAGGCCAATACTATGCAGGATATCTCTCAATGCACCTGATGGCATAAACGATACACCGAAGTCTTGAATCAGGGTGCCTACTGGCAACTCACCTTCAATAGACCCAGATGCGGAAAATGTTTTTGGATCTCTAGAGACCGATATTCCACATCTGACCGATATCTGGCCAATATTCCACAATGAGTCTAATTCAAAATTAAAGTCATAAGCATTTCCTGAGGCCGAGGATGGAGACACCTTTTCTAGTTGGAAAGTTGCTGTTAGATCCTCAAGAACGAAAATGTTTTCTATTATGACAAGAGAGTCGTCTATATCGGCAAAAACTGTCATGACCTTTGTATCGGTATCATATTCGAAACTCTTCAGGGACCCAGCTAGAATGTCTGCAGCAGGCAGCTGTTGAGGAAGACTGATGGAAGTGAAGGAGGTTATTGCCTTGCTCAGTAGAGCACTCACTGGGACTGTTTCTTCTGAAAGGACCTTAAACACGTATCTGTTGCCGTCCAAACCGAGAAGGAAGGTTCCAAAAGGAACATCGTCGGAGAGCTTTAGCTTAAAGGCAATCCCCAAACCACTAGACAGCTCTGAAGCCACCTCATTCAAAAGAGATACCGGATAGTCGAGCTCTGGTGTTGTAGTCGTTGCCAGCAAGGCCGCTTCGGAAAGAACTAAGTCACTTATGATAGGAACAACAACGTTCTCATCGACAACATCTCGAATAAGATCGCCAAAGCGCACAGAATTGACAGAGATCCCCAAAGAAAACGACTGGCTAGTTGAACCATCCTCTGACTCAACTGAGCTGAGGAAGAAGAAAACCTGTGAGTTCAGAATATTTGTTTTGAAGTTAAGTTCCAAGCTGTATCCACCGTCTGCAATCATAACGACAACATTTAGGTCTGTGACGGAGATGCTGTCAAGCTTTAGTGGGTGGAATAACTCGCTAATGGCATTACCAGGAACAAACGAAGAAAGCCCAGAAATAAGCCTGTCAGTGGTTACACCTGAAGGATCTGCTACCGAGCCACTAAGAGCAAAACCACCGTCGGATTTTTCTAGCGTCACCAGGAATTCAACATCACCGATGCTCCACACACCGCTAATTATAATAACAGTGGCATTGAGTGACGGCGGCAAAGTATAAGTTACATGGATAGAAAATGCATCGAGTGTCACGACAGAAGGTACGATAGTGATAGGCTGAGTGGTGCCTCCTGAAATAGATAATTCATCTTCACAGCGATCAGCGTAGCTACCTGACACAGCAACGTCAAACAGATCAGAAGCAACACCACTACTATAGTCATCTAGCGACAGATTTGGAAGGACTTCTGACAGGAGAAGGCGGACAGTCAGACAGAGATCAGGGTCAGTAGTCATGTCGAGTCGACATCCGCTGAGAGCCAGATTAACGCTGCAGTCTGGGCTGACGGTGTAGGAACCTTCGACTGCATCGGTGAGAAGCTGTTGCAACTCGGGGAGGTTGCCGCCTAAATGATGAAGAGAGACACGAAATGAGAAACTACTTTGATTTGAGGAGGACTCCTTTTTAAAACGATTTTTGCTAGTATGCTATAAACGGATCCAGAGCAATAGTTGTCATTGTGGTAAAGTGCACATTAGTTGGGTGTGCTCCTTGAACCTTACATGCAACGCGTTAATGTTTCTGGTATTTCTGACATTTTATTGAATAATAACTTGAGAGAAATCTTGATGGAATCGGATAGTTTGCCATTGATATCGACAGCATTGCAGTCTTTTTGCAGTGTAAAATGGCACCGGCAGGGAAACTTTGGATCAACCGGACAGTCTTTTTTAAAATGGATATATATTTGCTACGGTTTTCTTGTTCCTGTCTTGTCTCATCGCCATGCTTTTTGTAAAAGAAAATAACTTTCCATCGGTCCCCTAATTTATTAGGTCCCCTATTAAAAAGTACCTAAGTCCAAGGTTGGTGGTGGTGGTGGTGGTGGTGGAGGTGAGCCTCTTAGGTGTAGCATCGGCGGTGGTGGGGGCGGCCCTTCCAGCAAAATGTCTGGATAACAAAATAGAGATTCAAAATGAACAGTGATTCCCGGCGGCCTGGAAAAAGTTATTTTCCACTTGATGATGTTTGCATGTGATATATTGATATTTGTTGGGTTGCATACACATTTCGACATTTACTTTGTACAATTGCACAAAGTAGTTTTGATAGTGTACATGCAAGTATCCATTGCAGATTAGCACATTTAAATTAAGTACTAGATTCCATTCAACTGTAGTACAGCCATTTAATAGATTTAGCTACCACTACATGTTGGGCACAATGAATGCATCATGTAGATGAAACGCACAAACTTCTTCTGGCTACTTTTGTACTTTTTCTCCTACCGTCACAGGTGAATCCGTCCGTGTTGAGGCTGAAGCCGTCCAGACAGGAGCACTGGAAACTGCCGATGGTGTTGGTGCAAATCTGATCACAGCCGCCATTGTTGGTGTCGCACTCGTCAATTTCTGCAAGAAAAAAATGAATAAATGAAACACCTTTATTTTACGTGTATGCTATTCTATAGCTATGTACAGGTAATGCATGAAGTAGGGGTCAAAATTACAAAGATATCTAACTTTATATACTAATGTAAACTACCAAACGTACAGGTTCAACTACTATGTGCTTTGGATATACTATTACTCCAGCTCGCAATGCAGGCCATGGATGTGGACATGGATGTGATCAGCTGAAAACAAAACCAATGCCTCAACGACTACCTCCACCCCCCCCCCAGCCGGGTTAGTGATCAACTCCAACCCTATTGAGGCCGTGGACAGATTCTACTACCTTGGAGGCACCATAACCACCGAGTGCAAGAGCGACTCTGACATCCAGCTTCGTATCGGACGAGCCGCCTCTGCCATTGCCAGCCTAAACACTGTCTGGGCCAGCGGGAACATTTCTTACCGAACAAAACTCATGTACAATAGCCTTTTGCTGTCCATCCCCTGTGCGGGGCCGAGACCTGAAACCTAACTGCTGCCCAGGAGCGCCGCTTGGATTACTTCGACTCCACCGACACCCTGAGAGAGCAAACCAACCAGCCCCTACTGTCCAGCAAGATCCGCTCAGCTCGTCTCCGCCCCTTCGGCCGAATCGCAAGGGTTCGAGGCGCACTTGGACGGACCTGCTGTCTACGGACCTACAGGCTGCAGGACTGGACATCACCACCGCCTGGGTGGCAGCCAGAGACAGGCAGTCCTGGAGGGCCGTATGCAGAGGCGCTACGCCCCCTGGAGGGGCATGATGAGCTGAGTGAGTGAGTGAGTGAGTGAGGCATTTGAGCAACCTCCATGGTTGTTCGTACAGCCCTCAGCGATACCTCTGCAGAGCTCTGCGACAAAATAGTCAATCCGCAGGTTGGCGTCATGATTTTTGGTTAGACGTCTGTGTCACTTTCTACTAAATTGTGCCTTCGTCTCGCTAACGAAATGTCCTTGTCAAGTCTCGTATAATTCAGCCTATTTTGAGATATTTTATGATATGTGCAGACTTGCATCTAACAAAAACACAGTATAAAAAAAATGTTGAAGAAAACCTTACCCTGACCAGTCACGCCGGTGCCCATAATGACGAGGACGAGCAGCCACACGTGCAGCGACACACGCGGGTCCATCATCTCTCCGGTAGGTCACCTGCAATTAAAATAAAGTGGCGTTTAAAACATGCCTCGGCGACGTGATTCTCTTTTGATGTGAGTGATGATCATGGTGTCTGTTTGGCCATTGTTGATGGAGATGCTTGTTTATGTACGTGAGCCAGTCATAAGTTTCCCACGAGGATTTACTAACAAATATACTCTTAATTTGAGAGATATTTTAGCATTTCCTCATGAATTATGCAAATTAGGACCGGGTTTGAATAAATTGTGTTTAGTGATCTTCACCTTTACTGCACTATGGCAATGAAGTATGATAAATACTAAATTCCCGGCAATTACCACTATCACATTGTATAGTTCCCATTAATTATGCAAATTAGTTCATTTACATAATCAATATCTGCCAAAGATCTTGTCTTTTCAATAACATATGTCACAATTGTTTCGTAGCCCTAATATTGAACACAGCAGAATTTCTGCATAAATTATGCAAATTAGATACTGATTTGCAGAATTGTAACACAGTTAACTCAAGCATCAAAGCATCAAACCCAAGCATCAAAAATCTCATTATTTCCAGATTTAGTCACACCCTACGGACCCACCAAGTATGAAACCAATCCAACCAGCCGTTCTTGAGTTATCTTGTTGACAAATTTAATTCCCTGGGGAATGCATTCGTGGAATTCTCAACTCAATCGCAATACTATACCAACGGCTCCACCCTTGAGGCGTCGCCAAAAAAGGACGTCCTGTAGTCATTGCAAACGTGGCATGTACGCGCCGGAAATGGACGCCAAACTAGTTAACTACAAGCAGCGATCTAACAAGAAGAGATCTCAGCTGTATAAAATCTGAGATTTTATACCTCCGGGCTTTTTATTGTATATTTTTATATGTTGTTTGTTATGTATAGTTGATGGTGTTGAATTTTATGTGATTTAGCGTTCCTGGTAGTGTTAACACAGGTCAACATTTTCATCTGCAGCCCATTACATGTACCCACGGTAAAAATGCATGTTGAGAACGTCTGAGACAGTATATAGCGGTATTTGTAAGTTATGAAGTCGTAATATACGCCGAAAACATCCAAAACAAAGATTGCGCAAGAGGACGCTGGCCCACTGGCCCACTCGGAAGTTGCCGATCACGTGTAGTGTGAACGCGTACTAAAAATACCCTCCAAACAACAACTGCTGCGCCTCGCATACAGAAGATGCATGTGTAAAACAACGCAGGACTAGGCTTAGGGCTTTAACCAAAGAATTTATCAAGACCGCACACCCCTCTGTGGTCAAGCAATAAATGAATACGACAACTAAGACACGGTATGGCATCCCAGACTTATCCTTTATCTAGTACATTCTCTCCAATGTACAAAATGTCGATATGATTATCTTCTAGTCATTTTTACTCGGTGAAAGTGGAAAGTCGGATTGTTTGGCTGTCAGCTGTCGATGCAGCTACTAGTATATTGCGCCCTCTAGCGTCCATTATGAGTATCGCAGTACGTATGACTCGGTCAACGTGGCTTGACAGCGCCCTACAGTTATTGAATAGCCCCGTCACGCTGAGTTGAGCACTCTGTTCATATGGTCTTGAAAATTCCAACCCCTTTGAGTATTACCTCTCAAGCTTTACAATGGTAGACTCCTGAGAGTCAATATTTCTGCGGTTGTTGGTCCCTCCACAATGAAGAAGTGGATAAACATTGCAGGACAGACACAAACTTTCCTCTGTCAAATTCTTCTATCAAATTCTGAACGATAGTTTGAAACTATGTGGATTCGTCGTGAATGCATGTGGGGAGGGGGCACACTTACGCAAAACATATTCGCGGGGAAATAGATTCGCGGTACAAAGGTCCCCGCGAATTCCGCGAATCTAAATACACCGCGGAAATTTGTAGACTTACATTATGCTCTCACAACGAGACCCGTAAATACAAGCTGCACTAGTGGCTGAAATTTCTCAAGAATACACTGTGGTCGTAAACGGTGTGTGAACTGTGGGGCCAATTATTTCAGGTGTTGCAGTTTACTTTGGCTATGATTTAGCAAAAGAATAAGTTTCACAAGACATTATAGGGCATTGTACCATTGCATCCTTAAATGGTTGAATTCGGGGTATGAGGCATCTAAAGTTCATAACTCTACACTAAATGGATAAATACTTCAATGTTCCTAAACCTAGAAGTTCTACAGCTTAACTTTGTACACTATCACTTTAATGAAGTCAGAGTTATGTTTACCGCTGCACGTACAGACTTTCTTTAGGTCACGCCCGGACCGATTTTTTCAGCCGGACCAGAATTTTCAGAACACCGAACTTCTTGGTTAAGCACCCCTAGTAGATGAGAAATTATTGGTCAACCAATAAATGAATACGACAACTAAGACACGGTATGTCATCCCAGACTTATCCTTTATCTAGCACATTCTCATCAATGTACAAAATGTCGATATGATTATCTTCTAGTCACTTTTACTCGGTGAAACTGGAAAGTCGGATTGTTTGGCTGTCAGCTGTCGATGCAGCTACTAGTATATTGCGCCCTCTAGCGTCCATTATGAGTATCGCATTACGTGTGACTGTCAACGTGGCTTGGCAGCGCCCTACAGTTATTGAATAGCCCCGTTACGCTGAGTTGAGCACTCTGTTTACATGGTCTTGAAAATTCCAACCCCTTTGAGTATTACCTCTCAAGCTTTACAATGGTAGACTACTGAGAGTCAATATTTCTGCGGTTGTTGGTCCCTCCAGAATGAAGAAGTGGATAAACATTGCAGGACAGACACAGACTTTCCTCTGTCAAATTCATCTGTCAAATTCTGAACGATAGTTTGAAACTATGTGGATTCGTCCAGAGTCGTAATAGGTAAGGAAACGTTTCTGTTCTAAATAGGACGCTAAGAAGGTTTAGGATGGGTAATAGGTCAACGGTAGGGCAGGAAAAGGTTTTTGTTTGGGGGGGGGGGCACTTCACTCTCCGTGTTACGACAAACTCTGTGAGACGTTTTCATGAATATACCTTCGTGAATGCGGCTACGCTAGACAGTGTGCCCTAAGTTAGAAAGCATTGGTATTTTTTTGTCTTTAGGCATTGGTGACGAAATTAAGTAAATGAAAATAAGAATAGAATTTTATGATATATTAGCGTTCTTTGGACAGTACAATTGCGATTGTGCTGTAATTCCTAATTTTTTTCACTGTACTGTTATGCTCACTGTTTTCACTGTCCGTGAACTTATCATTACAGTTAAGACATAATTCCTGGACTATCTAACACTATCAGTCCGTGTTTCCACTGAAGACCCGGCTTACGCAATCAATGTGGTCCCAAGGGAATCATGGGAAATGCAGACGACAGTGGTGTTGACGTTGTTTTTCATGCACGTCAGGTCGGTTTTCTACAAAACAAACACTCAGAGACCCACATATTTGCTGTTTTGTAAAGCTTCATTCCTTCATTCCAAACGGTAGCGTGTTCGGCTCAGACCACTGGTCGCAGGTTTGAATCCTACCTAGTCACCAATCTTTTACCCTTGGGAAACAACACCGGGGTCTATTCTGGTTTATTGGCTAGAGCTCAATACCGTTACGAACTACAGATTTCTTTGTGCATTTGTTTCTAGCTAGGGCGTTTTGGATCATGTTATCAGACATGTCAAACTCCTTTGGTATCCTCTGGCGGCACTGGTGCATGGTCAGTTTATTTTTCCATTGTTCGGATTCACAGGTAAGAGGCCTTTAGTAAGGTAAAACAAACACATTCAGAACTAGACTCACCCGTACACTTGGGCTTTATCTCATGTACCATTACGGTAGTAAGGCCACAGCAAGTACTTTTTTTACGGATGAAATCAGTGCGCGCATTATTTTTCGTCTGAATTTGGAGAAGAACAATTATGATGCCCCCTGACAGTGCCGGAACGTGGATGGCAGATAAATATGAAGCGAGGTGAAAAGACAAGGCTCTGATTAAATATTTTATTTTTGACTTGATGCAGTGGTGTATTTCATTCCTTTTATATGTGATTGAGGCTGTGCATATGTAATGTTCCCACCGAATCAAAATCATTCGTGTAATTATTGAAATCTTTTATTTATATGGTTGTTTCAGTGAGAAATGAATGTTGTAATAGTTGACAGTAAACCTAGCACAATTCAGGCATCATTTCTTGTTTCACACGGTTTATGGTGTCAAAATTTGAAAATGTAGAAACCTTGTTTTCTTTGGCCTGCCTTGTTTTTTCGCCCTGTCGCATTAGATTTAAAGTCTGCGGAAGATGACATCCATAATTTTACTTGCTATGGCCTAACATGCTTGGCCAGGGGGTTAAAAATGTATGACATCAAAATCTAGCAACCACAACGACGTAACTGACACAGCATGCTTTTGAAGAAGTTTTGGCTTAAGTGTAGTTTACGGCCGCAAACGTCGGTTTTTCGTCCCGACAAAATTACTGTGCGTTGACGATATAATACAGCTCCCAATGTCGTCTGATTGCTTTCGGCCGTCTTATAATTGCTTCGGTGCTGTAGACTGCGTTGGACTTTAAAATGCGTCGGACCTTATAACTGCGTCGGGGGTTACAAACGCGTCGGGCCTGATAACTGCGTCGGGCCTTATAACTGCGTCGGACCTTATAACTGCGTCGAACTTTATAACTGCGTCGGGCCTTATAAACGCGTCGGGCTTTACAAACGCGTCGGAGGTCTTTCAATGCGTCGGAGGTTTTTCAATGCGTCGGACCTTATTAGACTGCGACGAGGATTAAGTCCTTATCTAAACCTGCGACGAGGATTAACCCTTTTCACACCTCTTAACAATTTCATAGTATTGACCGCGTGCTAGTAGGTGTGTGTGTGTGTGTGTGTATGTTTGTTTTGACGTGACTAGATGATTCGTGTGTGTACGCGTGCGTTTGCCCTGAGGAACGCGACTTCACAACATTTCTTATTCTTATTTCTTATAACGCGACTTCACAACATTTCTTATTCTTATTTCTTATAACGCGACTTCACAACATTTCTTATTCTTATTTCTTATAACGCGACTTCACAACATTTATTATTTTTATTTCTTATTTCTTATTTCTTATAATGCGGGTCTTGCGAAATGAATGACAACACTTTCCGCCTAGTTGGGGAGGAGGGGGAGCACTATGTACAGTACATCTAGAAATTTACACGCTTACACTGTTACGGGCTTACTTATGTTTGGAAATATATCTATATATCTAAGATCATAGATTCAGTAAATGCAGCCAGAGACTCGTATAACCAGTGTCTTTTTTTTCGCACGGCATCTCTGTCTTCCTGTTAGCCCTTCTTTCGCTTCAGCCCACGGCCTGGCCACATGTGGTCTCGTCTTCAACTCTGACACTCGGCCAGGAGATAGGCGAGGGCGCGCACGTTGCCTCGCTGTTCTCTCTACTCTCAATTATATTTTTTCTCTTTATCTACATTCTCGGTTTCGCGACAACTAAACCTAAAGCCTGAACCGTCTGCAGGTTGTCGGTGAGGGGGCACATTGGTCCTTACGGCCCCGGGAAATGCGTCGTGGCCTACCGTCATTGCCAGAGGCCTCGGGCAGCGACGGGTGGAGCAGACCTTGGATAAGAGTTTTGGGAAAACGAGAACGTCAGGGTCGTCAAAGAAAAAGGTCCCGTCAAACGACGGACAGATCAGCCTCTCGCTGTTGTGCTCTCCGTCTCGGGTGTCTCCGGTGGCCCGCAATTCTCGCCGCTCTCGCTTGTCTTCTTCGTCGGACGACGGGGGGAAATGTCCCGACGCATCAGCTCCCTCCCTCGCGTCTATTTCTCGTCGGGAAACGGGAAGTCAAGGTGCCAAGTCGCGGCGTCGAGGTAACAAGAGTGGTCGCAATAAGACCATTAATGATTGTGTTTCGAGGACGGTTAAAGTGGACTGGCCAAACCATCATGTTATTTTCCCCGGCAAGGATAAGGGGGCGATGGCCGCAATTAACGTAAAGAACCAACTCGAGAAGAAACGTCTCAAGGGATCGCTGAAAGTTAAGCTACAACATCTTGCAGACTTGATGTTTGATGCGTTTATTATGACTGGGAAATTCTGCGTGAAACACATGCTGCCGTTTTCTTTCGATGGAGAACGACACGTGAACTTGGGCAGACAAGGATACCATTGACGAAAACAGAGAACACCATTATCGCACTCAGGCTGTTGCTTCCCGCGCTTCTGCCACAACACGAGGACCGACCCGCCTCCCACGCGATCACAACAGGGCGCGCTACTGCGAGGCGTACCAGCATGGGGCCTGCCAGCGAGGCTAGGAACATTGGGACCAGCGCTGGGGTCAGGTAAAAAAGTCCGACCGGCGGTCAAAAATGACAGCCCGTTAGGATGAGAGTGTCAAACTGCTACAAACACAGAAAGAAACTCCCGTCCAAAACAAAACCTTCTTACTGATAGACAGACAACGTGACTTCAAGAAAGTCAAGAGTGACCAGCAACCTAAAACAGGAATACAAGTTCCATAACTATCTGAACGACCCCACCAACTCGAGGCTAAGAGAGTACGCCAAGACTTCATACCTCTATGAAATATTGTGAGCTATTGTAAGCACGGAGACCGTTGATAAGGAGTTACCCCACACGAAAGACTCAGGATCGTAGTGAATCAAACATTACGACCCGACAAAATGCCAGCAGATACATTCGTGGAAATTTTCCAATTGAGAACGGACTGAAGAACTAAAACAAAGTGTAAGGGTCGGCCAGTCGATTTCAGGCGAGGTGACAATGGAGCGGCTGGATGTGGTACCGGTAACGCGGCCCGGGGGCTGGCGTCGATAAGGAGGCGTGGGTCGGCGATGTGGTCTCGACGTCAGCGCTGTCGGAGCCGTCTCGTGAAATAGGTGTAAGAAACCCGGCCTCGGTAGATGGCGAAGAGGCTAATTTCTGTCTCGTAAACGGTCGTCGCCTTTTCAAACGGTTGCTGCAATATCGCAAGGCTGAATACGCGTGTGGGAAGTTACCTAGTGAAATACAAGGTTCTGGGCAGCAAACATAGAACATAGATAACAGGAAACAGTGGTCCAAACTGGGAACCGAACATGCCCAAAGGGTCTTGGGGTGGCGCCTATAAGGTTTGTAGCCAATGTAGACTCCTCAGTCAAAAGGTTTCTATGACATTAGAAGTAAAGTACCAGTGTTGACTACACACACAATCATTTTTGCCCCGGCGTTGTGACCTTAGGAAAGGCACTTTACACCTCCTTCTTTTCTCAGACTGTGGAGTGACGCCCACCGAGGCTTTCTGGCTTATCGGTCTAAATGTGTGCCAAAAGCTCACTAAGGATTTGGTGCGCCAATATTCCAACATCAACACATGTACCACCAATTTATCACCGTAATTATACATGTAATTCTCATTCTAGACCTGCAAAAAAACTTTCTAAATACAAATCCTAAAAGCTATGCTAAATTATTATTAGTATCATTTTTTTTACAAATTACAACCAAAATGCACTGTGCAACATGACGGTCCGCGTATCTCACCTTGCAGTTGGTTGGTCAAGATGAAGACTCTGTCTCTGAAGCGTCAGTGGCGGGAAGACGGTGTCTTGATCTGGAGCCACGAGTCGTCGTCTCCTCGCAATCTGCCGGCGTGGCTGAAGTCAGCCCCTTTTATAGCTTCGAAGTCAAGCCGCTACGTACACGTGTCCATCGTGCCACCGGATGCATGGCCACGTCTATGCTGTTTTCTTGGAAGAACTTGAAAGAAACCTGTCATGCCAATGGCTGTCATGCTGATATGTAGACATGCCGTATTCGCCTCAAGTTGGCATGCGCAGAAGTTTCAAACAACATGAATTCGCAATTTTGCACATAAAAACAAAATCAATGGCAAGATTGCCCGGCATAAGTATAGCAGTTATCCAATACTACTAGTTGATAAGTTAGTGGAGTATCGTACACCAAAATGCTGACCGTTCACTTCAGCCTACGTGAGTCAAAAATAAATAAATAAATAAAGGGTAGACTGTTGCGTTGCCCCAACCTTTTGTTATCAAGAAAGTATTTGGAAATGTTTGTGGTTGTGGTTGTTATAAAAAAAATAAAGGGTAGACTGTTGCGTTGACCCAACCTTTTGTTATCAAGAAAGGATTGGTAATGTTTGTGGTTGGTGTATTTGAGGTTCTATATACAACTTTCTTTAAGCAGTCGAGGTTTAGCCCATAAAAATTGTTGTTAAATGTGCGTTGCTTTCGACTCGACCTCGACTGCAGTTGTAGTCGAGCTATTTGGTTTTTAACTTAGACTGCACACTCTCAGTGTTCGTCTCTTCCAAGGAATAATTAGGAAGTCAGATAACTGTATATGCGATACTTTCGGCTACAAGATCAACTGGGTGTTGTTTCTTCAAACTCTTTGATTTTGGAGAAATCAAAACAAGAATTGTTATTTCTTTGCCCAATCCAATGCACAAAATATGGAATTTTCACGTAGGATAATTCCACATAGAAAATAATTTCCGGTAGAAATGACTGGGGATGACGGAAAGACACAAACCTTGAGTACACGTAAGTCAATTTAAAGAAAATCCTAGTACTAAAATAATTGTAATCATCCACAGTGCGAGGGGTCCCAAATTCCCCTACACTACGTCAAATAGATGAGTCTTGACAAAACGGCTGGATTAGCACGATAACACTGGTCAAAAACCCAAAGAGAGTTTAATAGTGCAACCCAGAAAGAATCAAACAGGCATTGTCGTTTCCCTTTTTTTCGACTAAATATTACAGAATATCAAGCCCCAATGTGCTCTGACAACTTATCAATGAAAGTGGATAGTAATCCAACATCTTATTCTTTTCAGGAGTCGCAATGTAAGGCGGACAGAAGGGTGAAACCAGCCAACTTGTCCCAACAATAAATGTTTCTTGTTTAATAGCCTTGAACGTACCAGCTGCACTTACCACAGTACCTAGATAACAATATGACATTACATTTTATATTACATTATCATTGAACAAGAAGGAAAAAGTTCATTGGTAATCGACCACCCTTACTAGTAAAGAGAATTATCTGGGTCTTTTTCTAGATTAACTTTCAAGTTCCAATGTATAAAATAGACTCTAAAAGCCCTTTCTAAACTTTGTTTTTAACAGCGGACTACCAGGGAATACTTCAAATATGTGTTCCATTCAGCTTGTCAGTAACGGCTCCTTTAAAATGATTGCACGGTCTGTCCGTCATTATTGGCCAGTGATCTGTCGTCACCTGTTCTCTGAAGAGAGGAATCCTGGGGTAGCTGCGTGACCGCTTGTACAAAGAGCGCAATGTCGGTATTTACTAGTGCAAATGTAGCAGGGTAGATCAGTTTGAATGCATATCACCGCTTGTAAAAAAAGGCGCAACGTCTGTGTTTACAAGTGCAAACACGGCAGGGTGCGTTGGAATTTTGGTACATGAACTAGTTGATCAGTACGATATATAACAGTCGTCAAAAAACCAAATAGAGTTGAATAGTGCAACAGGAATTGTCATTCTCTATTTTCTCCTTGAATATATTACAGAATATCTTTATTTGTTTATTTGATCGATCTCCATTAGTGCGTACAACAATAATACAACGCTAGTCTTCCTGGAGTCGTTTGAATACAAACACTGCATTATACTATACATACATACATATACAAGAAGCGAACGTAACTTAAATACAACATGGCAAATAAAATGCAACATAGCAATGAAATGCGACATGGGAAATGAGAATACAACATAGGGTATAAAACTCCTGAGAGGTCAGAGGTCTCAATACAGTTAAGAACAAGTAATTCTATACATCAGTCGTCGCACTACCACCATGATTGCAGAGGTTGGGAAGTGTCCACTTTAGTTTTCAGCCAATCCCTGATATGTTTCTTAAAAGTTGTAGGTGCAGACAATCTGATGTGTTCAGGAAATAAGTTGTAAGTTTTGATGCATTGATACAGGAATGTTCTTTGGCTGAGGCGGTTTTCGGCTTTGGTAATTTGAAGCCACCTCTGTGTGCTAAGCGTGTGTTATGTTGATATGTGTCAGTGACTCTTTGTAAACGTTTGTAGATGGATTCTGGTCGCTTGGCCATTAGAAGTTTATTAAACATGGAGAGTGTTCCTGTGTACAATCTGTCATTAACTTTGGGCCATTGTAATATTCGGTGCATATTGTCCGAGCTGGAGTTGTACTTGGCGTTTAAAACCAATCTGACAGCTTTGTTTGGAATAATTTGAAGTTTGTTCAAATGAGATTGTGGACAGGCCGACAACAAACACGAACAATAATCCAAATGGCTTAGAACAAGTGCCTGTGTGACTGTTTTTAACGTTTCTTTTGTAATGAATTCCCTTGATCTTGTCAATGCAGCTAGTGCGCTTGTCATTTTAGATTGAACTTTTTCAGCGTGTTGACCCCAGGTCAGCTGTTTATCCAACCACATCCCCAGTAGTTTTGCCTGGTTTACCTCTTCTATACTTTTGTTATACAGAATATCTAGTCCCAATATGCTCTGACAACTTGTCATGAGTGAAAGTTGATAGTAATTTAACTGCCGTTCAATTTGTCACAAAACAGTCATGGTGATAACTAGCTGGGGAGGGAAAAGGTGGCACTCACCAAATCGAGGGTCGTTTTACGTGCAAAGGACGATGGGTCGGCTTTCTGGCGGCAAAAATAAATTTTCTACCTTCCGAGGATTGGTCTACACAATATGTCTGTTATGATGTTAGATATTAGCGAGTTTCTGAGTTGTGCTGGCTGCTTTCTTAGACATTCTACGCACACCATTGCTAAGATATGTAGATACTTATGCTAAACGTATATGGTAGGCCATTCCAATTAAATATCCTGGTACTGGGATTATTTTTAGAAAATTATTGGAGTAGTTGGATCAAATAGTACAAGTCTTCTGTGACCCCAATGCCTCCACTGTCAAATCAATCAATCAATCAATCTTTATTGCGCAACAATTGCAATGGATACAATGTATGGCAAGTGTTTAAATCAAAAGATAACAACAATACTAAAAACTACTTCTAGAAACCTTATTCTAACGCTACCCTATAATTGTGAGTGCTGAATTATACAATATATATGGAACATGGGTACAATGTTAACATCAGTTCAAGGTGTCACAGATGATGTTGTTTCTTTTCTGAAGAGCAGAGGATATGAATTGGCCTATATACAAGGATATTGGTTCAGGACATGACATCAGTATATTAAAAGTATCTGAGCTTGTCTTAGGTAAGGTAATGTTTGAGTTACGTGAAATCATATTCATAAGTGTCAACCTTTCTTCAGTATACATGGGACAAGATAATAAAAAGTGACATTCATCTTCAACAGTATGTTTACATGTAGGACAGCGTCTCTGAGTGGCTGGTACATTCTTATAACGACCTTTTTCTATTTCTAAACAATGTGCACTGATTCGCAGTTTGGTTATGTTAGCAACAAATGATTTGTTTTGGATTGATGAAAGGTACTTCTCAAAAGTGAAGTCCGTTTTGACAAATTGATACTATGATGGTTAATCAAATAAAACAAGCATTTTCGTTAATGTGTATTTAAAGGAAACTACACATGTACCAAAGTTAGTATAGCGCAGGCAATACCTAGCGTCTTTTTCAAGCGTTCCCGAATCGGTCGTTTTTTTGGGGGGGGGCAGGATTTTATGATCAAACGTAGATCGCACGCAATAGAAGCTCCGGCTGGCAACCCTACATGGCTCCCCGTGGAACTCCTGCTTGATTTGACATCTACTCCACTCTACTCTATGCCGGCTAGGCGCCATGTTCTCCTCCACCAAGTACGCAGGTCTTTCTGGGGTCGGCACGAGACACCCAAAATATTTCTTTGTCTGACCAACTTTACACTTGCATCAAAACGTAAAAAGGCTGTTTTTCTCAACATAGCGTCATTCTAGTTACGAAATGCTTGCTTTAAAGAATTTTTCGGGGGAATTTTCAGTTATATGCGGTTTCATAGTGTCTTCGGGGTTCAATCCATCCGGAAGTGTGTTGTGTGGGTCTCTGACACGTAACCACGCCGATTTAGCATTATTCTCGGCTAAACAGAAACAAATCTCCCTCTAAAGAGACCCCCGTAATAATTCAGGTCGTAGCGAGCATTTTTCGATCAGAAAATACCCCCCCCCCACACACACACAAAAACACCGATCCGGGGACGCCAGAAAGGAGGCTAGGCAATACCTTGGATATATGAAAACACTATTCTTTTTATTGTCTGTTCTTCCCCGTCACCCGAGGGTTAGACAGGTTTGCACGCGCTGATGCTTGACACAAGCAATATTTATAAAACTTTGTCATAACTGGTAGTCGGATGTACCAACATTGAACAACTTATTCTTAACATAATTATAATGATTCTAGTCCAAATGCATGTATCTACAACTTTCCTACAAATTCAGGTATGTCTGTATAAGAATTAATCCTACAACATACACGTACAGTCTTTAGATGTCACAATTACACAGAATATTATAATAAACAACGATGCAATGGATTGCTTTAAAACAAGTCAAGGTTGAGGACCTGAATCACAAGTCATCACAGAAACAGATATAAAATTATCAGCGATATTATAGTAAACAAATCACTAATGAATAATATATATAAAATATGTTGTCATGTTTTAATCCTTGGTATTAATATTCCAGTTTTAAAAGATGGATGTGACTTAGGATGGATGGAAGTTACCAAGAGAAGATAATATGATGTACGGCTGGGTTGGACTCTACATTCCTGGTGCAGAAAAAGCTTAAACCAGTGCCTTTTTTGTCCTTGAACTAGGAAGTAAAGAGAATAATGATGTGAGACGAACGTAACATTTGTAATGGTGGATCTACGACGTACATTTGCTAATTTAAGATATTCTTCTTCGTTATAAGAATGTTTTGATAGTCTTTATATTCTGCAATTCTGTTATCGTTGTGGGTTTTGGATAGAAATTTCTGAAAACAGATATCTTTTGATTAGGGGTTTTGCCAGACGAAAGCATAACCACATTTCTCTAGAGTTTTGCGTACACCGGACGCCGAACATGTTGTACTCGATGCTTCTTAATCTACTTGACATAGAAGAGCGTCTGCCTGTAGGGTGGGTGTCAGCTGGTACGTTTTTACAGAGTCGAATGAAATACTTGATGGTATTTAGAGTGGCCTCTAGGTGAATGTGGCATCTTCCTAGTTCTGCCAGTGATGCAAAATTACTAGCTGTTTTGGGGACGTTTAGTGATTGTTTGCAACATTTTAAAAGTACCGATTCAATAGGGCAAAATTGTTGGCTTTTGAAACCCCATCATATTTCAGATCCGTATAGTAAGATAGGTTTAATACAGGAGTCGAAGAGCTTGTTTTTCACGTGTGTTAGGGAGGCAGCACCTTTGATTCCCTGATGCAGAACAAAGATTTTAGTCCCTTGCTGCATAAATGTTTCTTGTTTAATAGCCTTGAACGTACCAGCTGCACTTACCACAGTACCTAGATAACAATATGACATTACATTTTATATTACATTATCATTGAACAAGAAGGAAAAAGTTCATTGGTAATCGACCACCCTTACTAGTAAAGAGAATTATCTGGGTCTTTTTCTAGATTAACTTTTAAGTTCCAATGTATAAAATAGACTCTAAAAGCCCTTTCTAAACTTTGTTTTTAACAGCGGACTACCAGGGAATACTTCAAATATGTGTTCCGCTCTGCTTGTCAGTAACGGCTCCTTTAAAATGATTGCACGGTCTGCCCGTCATTATTGGCCAGTGATCTGTCGTCACCTGTTCTCTGAAGAGAGGAATCCTGGGGTAGCTGCGTGACCGCTTGTACAAAGAGAGCAATGTCGGTATTTACAAGTGCAAATGTGGCAGGGTAGATCAGTTTGAATGCATATGACCGCTTGTAAAAAAAAGGCGCAACGTCTGTGTTTACAAGTGCAAACATGGCAGGGTGCGTTGGAATTTTGGTACATGAACTAGTAGATCAGTACGATATATAACAGTCGTCAAAAACCCAAATAGAGTTGAATAGTGCAACAGGAATTGTCATTCTCTATTTTCTCCTTGAATATATTACAGAATATCTAGTCCCAATATGCCCTGACAACTTGTCATGAGTGAAAGTTGATAGTAATTTAACTGCCGTTCAATTTGTCACAAAACAGTCATGGTGATAACTAGCTGGGGAGGGAAAAGGTGGCACTCACCAAATCGAGGGTCGTTTTACGTGCAAAGGACGATGGGTCGGCTTTCTGGCGGCAAAAATAAATTTTCTACCTTCCGAGGATTGGTCTACACAATATGTCTGTTATGATGTTAGATATTAGCGAGTTTCTGAGTTGTGCTGGCTGCTTTCTTAGACATTCTACGCACACCATTGCTAAGATATGTAGATACTTATGCTAAACGTATATGGTAGGCCATTCCAATTAAATATCCTGGTACTGGGATTATTTTTAGAAAATTATTGGAGTAGTTGGATCAAATAGTACAAGTCTTCTGTGACCCCAATGCCTCCACTGTCAAATTGATACTATGATGGTTAATCAAATAAAACAAGCATTTTCGTTAATGTGTATTTAAAGGAAACTACACATGTACCAAAGTTAGTATAGCACAGGCAATACCTAGCGTCTTTTTCAAGCGTTCCCGAATCGGTCGTTTTTTTGGGGGGGGAAGGATTTTATGATCAAACGTAGATCGCACGCAATAGAAGCTCCGGCTGGCAACCCTACATGGCTCCCCGTGGAACTCCTGCTTGATTTGACATCTACTCCACTCTACTCTATGCCGGCTAGGCGCCATGTTCTCCTCCACCAAGTACGCAGGTCTTTCTGGGGTCGGCACGAGACACCCAAAATATTTCTTTGTTCTGACCAACTTTACACTTGTATCAAACGTAAAAAGGACTGTTTTCTTCAACATAGCGTCATTCTAGTTACGAAATAGCTTGCTTT
>NW_017803736.1:137910-146561 GCF_001625305.1 Branchiostoma belcheri | reverse complement strand
AAATGCGGTTTCATAGTGTCTTCGGGGTTCAATCCATCCGGAAGTGTGTTGTGTGGGTCTCTGAAACGTAACCACGCCGATTTAGCATTATTCTCGGCTAAACAGAAACAAATCTCCCTCTAAAGAGATCCCCGTAATAATTCAGGTCGTAGCGAGCATTTTTTTCGATCAGACAATACCCCCCTCCACACACACACACACAAAAACACCGATCCGGGGACGCCTGAAAAGGAGGCTAGGCAATACCTTGGATATATGAAAACACTATTCTTTTTATTGTCTGTTCTTCCCCGTCACCCGAGGGTTAGACAGGTTTGCACGCGCTGATGCTTGACACAAGCAATATTTATAAAACTTTGTCATAACTGGTAGTCGGATGTACCAACATTGAACAAGTTATTCTTAACATAATTATAATGATTCTAGTCCAAATGCATGTATCTACAACTTTCCGACAAATTCAGGTATGTCTGTATAAGAATTAATCCTACAACATACACGTACAGTCTTTAGATGTCACAATTACACAGAATATTATAATAAACAACGATGCAATGGATTGCTTTAAAACAAGTCAAGGTTGAGGACCTGAATCACAAGTCATCACAGAAATAGATATAAAATTATCAGCGATATTATAGTAAACAAATCACTAATGAATAATATATATAAATATGTTGTCATGTTTTAATCCTTGGTATTAATATTCCAGTTTTAAAAGATGGATGTGACTTAGGATGGATGGAAGTTACCAAGAGAAGATAATATGATGTACGGCTGGGTTGGACTCTACATTCCTGGTGCAGAAAAAGCTTAAGCCTCAACAGTACACCTTCCCGGACTGATTAATCTGTACACCTGGGGTCCGCGCGGACCCCAGAACAGTTTTTTGCTAATTTTTAGAAATTATCAACATGCTACCAGCTCAATTGTTTTGCAAACTGATGTGGGAACCTCTGTGTCCACATTACATACAAAAATCATACATTTTGAACTTTTTCTATTTTTTGGTGAAGAAAAGAAGACAAGAAGAAATACCTGATTTTTAAACCCATTTCAGACTGAAGGGGCTTTTGAGGCCCAACTTTGATCTCAGATAGCGGCTAAACGGCTTGCGCTAGAAGTATCAAATTTGGAGACCTTTCCTAAAATGTCTCTGAAAAAAGTTCATATTAGTTTAATACTGGTAAGTTGATGTTTTTTTGTGTTGCCATGGCAACGGGTTTCTGGCAGGCAGGTTTTTTGAAAATAGAAGTAATTTTGGTTTAAACATAAAAATTTTCTGAGTTTTATATTAAATTACACTT
The DNA here is from genome assembly GCF_001625305.1 of Branchiostoma belcheri. NCBI lineage: Eukaryota > Metazoa > Chordata > Leptocardii > Amphioxiformes > Branchiostomatidae > Branchiostoma > Branchiostoma belcheri. The sequence continues at coordinate 145,254 of NW_017803736.1, read as the reverse complement.
CTTTTCCAACATTAATAACATCTTACATAATTAAATATAAGTTAAACCATTTAATATGCATAGAATATGCTAATTTGATGACGTCATTGGTCAAAATCCAATATGGCGGACTATATTATTAGCTCTGACGTCATATGACGTTATAATTACACCAAAGTTATCAAAATTTAATTCTATTACTACACCATTCTCTGAAAACTTGGTAGACATACGATGAGTGCATAAAACATATAAAAACGGAAATAAGGTAATGTATAAGAACGCCAGTGTATCCATTATGATCGAAAGCCGGCTTGGGTCCGCGCGGACCCCAAAAGAAAATCAAATATAATTTTTTTATAAATGGTAGAAACGGAGTTTTCTGCACTGTATTGAGAGACAACTTTGTGGGTGACAATTACCTAAAATTTCAGAAAAAAATCTTTAGAAACAAAAAAGATATTACAGAATATATAGTGCTGCATGGGGTCCGCGCGGACCCCAGGTGTACTGTTTAGGGTTAAACCAGTGCCTTTTTTGTCCTTGAACTAGGAAGTAAAGAGAATAATGATGTGAGACGAACGTAACATTTGTAATGGTGGATCTATGACGTACATTTGCTAATTTAAGATATTCTTCTTCGTTATAAGAATGTTTTGATAGTCTTTATATTCTGCAATTCTGTTATCGTTGTGGGTTTTGGATAGAAATTTCTGAAAATAGATATCTTTTGATTGGGGGTTTTGCCAGACGAAAGCATAACCACATTTCTCTAGAGTTTTGCGTACACCGGACGCCGAACATGTTGTACCCGATGCTTCTAAATCTACTTGACATAGAAGAGCGTCTGCCTGTAGGGTGGGTGTCAGCTGTTACGTTTTTACAGGGTCGAATGAAATACTTGATGGTATTTAGAGAGGCCTCTAGGTGAATGTGGCATCTTCCTAGTTCTGCCAGTGATGCAAAATTACTAGCTGTTTTGGGGATGTTTAGTGATTGTTTGCAACATTTTAAAAGTACCGATTCAATAGGGCAAAATTGTTGGCTTTTGAAACCCCATCATATATCAGATCCGTATAGTAAGATAGGTTTAATACAGGAGTCGAAGAGCTTGTTTTTCACGTGTGTTAGGGAGGCAGCACCTTTGATTGTCTGATGCAGAACAAAGATTTTAGTCCCTTGCTGCATAAATGTTTCTTGTTTAATAGCCTTGAACGTACCAGCTGCACTTACCACAGTACCTAGATAACAATATGACATTACATTTTATATTACATTATCATTGAACAAGAGAATTATCTGGGTCTTTTTCTAGATTAACTTTCAAGTTCCAATGTATAAAATAGACTCTAAAAGCCCTTTCTAAACTTTGTTTTTAACAGCGGACTACCAGGGAATACTTCAAATATGTGTTCCGTTCTGCTTGTCAGTAACGGCTCCTTTAAAATGATTGCACGGTCTGTCCGTCATTATTGGCCAGTGATCTGTCGTCACCTGTTCTCTGAAGAGAGGAATCCTGGGGAAGCTGCGTGACAGCTTGTACAAAGAGCGCAATGTCGGTATTTACAAGTGCAAATGTGGCAGGGCAGATCAGTTTGAATGCATATGACCGCTTGTAAAAAAAAGGCGCAACGTCTGTGTTTACAAGTGCAAACATGGCAGGGTGCGTTGGAATTTTGGTACATGAACTAGTAGATCAGTACGATATATAACAGTCGTCAAAAACCCAAATAGAGTTGAATAGTGCAACAGGAATTGTCATTCTCTATTTTCTCCTTGAATATATTACAGAATATCTAGTCCCAATATGCCATGACAACTTGTCATGAGTGAAAGTTGATAGCCCTTTCTAAACTTTGTTTTTAACAGCGGACTACCAGGGAATACTTCAAATATGTGTTCCATTCAGCTTGTCAGTAACGGCTCCTTTAAAATGATTGCACGGTCTGTCCGTCATTATTGGCCAGTGATCTGTCGTCACCTGTTCTCTGAAGAGAGGAATCCTGGGGTAGCTGCGTGACCGCTTGTACAAAGAGCGCAATGTCGGTATTTACAAGTGCAAACATGGCAGGGCGCGTTGGAATATTGGCACATGGACTAGTAGATCAGTACGATATATAACACTCAAAAACCCAAATAGAGTTGAATAGTGCAACCAAGAAATAAATATACAGGCATTGTTCTTGTCTATTTTCTCCTTGATATAATACTAAATATCCAATCGCAATATGCTCTGACAACTTTTCAGTGAAAGTTGATAGTAATTTAACTGCCGTTCAATTTGTCACCGTGAAACACAATAACTAGCTAGAGAAACGTGGCACTCACCAAATCGAGGGTGGTTTTAGGTGCAAAGGACGATGGGTAGATTTTCTAGTGGCAAAAATAAATTTTCCATCTTCCGTGGACTGTTCTACACAACATGTCTGTTATGATGTAAGATCCTAACGAGTTTTTGAGTGGTGCTGGCTGCTTTCGTAGAGATTTTAGGCACACCATTGCTAAGATATGTAGATATTTATGTATGGTATAGCACAGGCAATACCATGGTATGAATAAAAAAGATGGATGTGAGTTAGAGTTCCCAAGAGACGATAATCTGGTGTACGGCTGAGTTGGACTCTACATTCCCTGTGCAGAACAAGCTTAAACCAGTACCTTTTTGGACATGAACTAGGAAATAAAGAGAATAATGATGTGGGACGAACGTAACACTTGCTTTTCTTCCTGCAGACAATCAGTATTAATTACTTGGATACTGTCAAAATTCAGATTCAATTAGCCTCCTTCGCAGACTTGTTAGGCGTCGGCATTATTTTCTTCGGTGAGCGACGCGAGTAATATGCCGCGGAGGGACGATTTGCTACCGAGGGAGTTTTTGCCGTGGAGAGAAGATTCCGGAGCGCGAACCGGTCACTGGTAGTTGGGGTAATGGTAGTAGGGTAAGGGTAACCTGGCACGGACGTTTGTTTACTAGTAAACCCAGATAAAGTTGCAAATGCGCTGGCTTCACTCACTTAGAAACAACATCAAATTAGACAAAAGTGGAAGACATGCATCAATATCGGCATACTGCAACAATATTGTGTATGGTGTATTGTATCAACTGTGTCCTAGTGTTTAAAGTTCACACAGTGTAAACAATATGGTTGCCAAAATACTGAGCAATTTTGACAGTCTATACTTCTAGATCAAAACTAGACACGTCTTTAAAATCCAAAGATGTGTTTTAGAACTAATGTATGCAGTCATGTTGAATTTTGCTTTGAAGTAAGTCAGTTTTTTATTTTTTATTAAGGCGAATTTGTGAGGTTGACGCAGTGTAAACAATAAGGCTGACCAAATTTTAAGCAACTTTGACAGCCAACATTTCAGGATCAAAACTCATGATCTTTTGGATATTTCAGCATAATAATGAATATTTAGTAAAATGTTACACCACAGAAATTCTCCACATGGCCATCTCGTGAGTTCATTACCTCTCGGGAACAATCTCTGTATCTAGTCAATCTCTAGTCACATGTTCTTTTGTTACCCTGTTGCGTGATACGTAACTTGTACAAAGAGCGCACGTCAGTGTCTACACTTCAAAACACACAAGGGTCCGTGCCGAATGGCTTTAAATAGGAGACTGACAGTCACTATTTCTTGAAAGAGAACCATATACCCAACAGTCTTCATGTTATCTAGTCACTTGCATCAAGCCAGACATTCTATATGTCCCTGTTTATACGTGCAGAGGTCTTGTGGAGTTCGAGCCGTGAGTTCGAGCACGTGAAAATCCTGTTATGTTAGAGCACGTCCCGTCAACAAGGAACTTTTTTTAATATTACTAGGAATCCCCAGAAATCCTTCACATAACCATTAATCCTCAGACTATAGACTAGATCGGTCTCTTGATTATGGAAATAAATATCTGATTTTCATGATTAATGGAAAATGCCTTGATTCTATAACCGTAAATGGTGGGCATTTCATAGTTGTGACATGTGTGAGTTAGTTAAAGTGGAACATCACTAAGCATCACTTTGCCGATGTGGATATCATTTGCCTATGTAATGATAAAATGTTAAAACCTTGCAAAGGATAGGACTTTCAAATATATGCAATCATTACATTTACATGACCAATGAGACAATTCCCCAAAAAATCCACACACTCTCAATATTTCATGTAGGTATGAGGTATCCGAATATTAGCTGTTCGTTCCATTTCAAGACTGCTGGGTTGTCCCTACAGCTTTCAAGGGCTGATTTCAAAGGACATGGCTGGGACAAAGAATATACAGGACAATCCATATTTCTTTAAGAGCCAACGGCCCTTACCCCAAATCCTTAGCCCAATCTAAACCCAAACAAGTCTAACCCTAACGCTAACCCTAGACCTAGCTCTGGATTCGAGACATGCGCACTTCTCCACATATCTGAAATCTGGCAGAGCAGAAATCTGTCGCGGGGCGGTGCCTACCCAGTTATAAATGTACTGTTGTGACGTAAAGCACGATGACGTCTAACGTATCTCTACAACAAAGACTCAAATATGAAACTTTCGTCCTGGTAGATATACACGGCTATTATCACGCTTTGCACAAAACACCAAAACCATAGCGGCTTTGACGAAGGCAGATATGCAGAACATACTTCGATCGCCGGATGTCGCTGCTCTTACACGAGAAACCATCGCTTTGTGATTAGATATATTAACTAGTTCAAAACAGAAAAACCGTTGTTATATGACATTATAGGGCATTATACCTTTGCATCTTTATATGGGTGAATTAGGGGCATGGGACATCTAAAGTTCATAACTCTACCCTAAATTGATAAATACTTCAATGTTCCTAAACCTAGAAGTTCTACAGCTTAACTCTGTATATACGTACACTATCACTTTATTAATTAATGCACTCAGAGTTCTATGTTTACCTCCATTGTTTAGGTCACGCCCCGGACCGATTTTTCAGCCGGACCAGAATTTTCAGAACACCGAACTTCTGGGATTAGCACCCCGAGTAGATGAGTAGTGGTCAACCAATAAGCAAATACGCCATCTAAGACACGGTATGGCATCCCAGACTTATCCTTTATCTAGTACATTCTCATCAATGTACAAAATGTCGATATGATTATCTTCTAGTCATTTTTACTCGGTGAAAGTGGAAAGTCGGATTGTTTGGCTGTCAGCTGTCGATGCAGCTACTAGTATATTGCGCCCTCTAGCGTCCATTATGAGTATCGCAGTACGTATGACTCGGTCAACGTGGCTTGACAGCGCCCTACAGTTATTGAATAGCCCCGTTACGCTGAGTTGAGCACTCTGTTTACATGGTCTTGAAAATTCCAACCCCTTTGAGTATTACCTCTCAAGCTTTACAATGGTAGACTCCTGAGAGTCAATATTTCCGCGGTTGTTGGTTCCTCCACAATGAAGAAGTGGATAAACATTGCAGGACAGACACAAACTTTCGTCGGTCAAATTCTTCTATCAAATTCTGAACGATAGTTTGAAACTATGTGGATTCGTCCAGAGTCGTAATAGGTAAGGAAACGTTTCTGTTCTAAATAGGACACTAAGAAGGTTTAGGATGGGTAATAGGTCAACGGTAGGGAAGGAAAAGGTTTCTTTTGGGAGGGGGGGTGACACTTCTTGCTCCGCGTTACAAGCGACAAACTCTGTGAGGCGTTTTCATGAATGTACCTTCGTGAATGCGGCTACGCTAGATAGTTTTCCCTAACTTCGAAAGCTTTGGTATCTTTTCTCTTCAGGTGTTGGTGACGAAATTAAGTAAATAAAGATAAGAATAGAATTTTATGATATTTTAGCTTTCTTTGGACAGTACAATTGTAGCGACTGTGTGTACGTCTCGTCTTACGAGAGGAGGGTACTGAAATTCCTGATTTTTCACTGTACTGTTATGTTCACTGTTTTCACAGTCTCTTCTGTACCGTGAATTTATCATTATTACAGTTAAGAAATAATTCCTGGACTATCTAACACTATCAGTCCGTGTTTCCACTGAAGACCCGGCTTACTAAATCATGGGAAATGCAGACGACAGTGGTGTGGACGTTGTTTTTCGCGGGTCGGTTTTTTACAAAATAAACACTTAGAGACCCACATATTTTGTAAAGCTTTATTCCTTGTGTATGTGGCAGTTGTGTCAAATCTTGATACAGGTCGTTTATTTCTGGGCACGAGCCGTCGCAATGCAGTGACCCTCTTTCCAGCGTCATTGTTATGATTTTTGAAAATGACCGATTTTCCCTTTTCCGACAAAACGATAAATAAATACTTTGCATGCAAATAACAGCTGTATGAATTGACTATGTTTATTTGACTTTTTAATTAGCGAAGTTACTGGCAACAAACACGGCGCACTTTTGCATGATAAGATCAGTAAATAATCCGTCCGAAGTTAGGGCACCCCCGTTAACTATGTGTATACGATATAATTCATCATGTTGAATCGTGTGGCGCGAACAGTAGCGTGTTCGGCTCAGACCACTGGTCGCGGTTTTGAATCCTGCCTTGTCACCGAGGTTGTACCCTTGGGAAACAGACACCGGGGTCTATTCTGGTTTACTGTCAAGAGCTCGATACAACCATTTCACACCGTTATACAAACACCAAACACACACACACACACACACACACTCACACTCACACACACACACACACACACACACACACACACTCCTTTGGTACTAGTATACGCTGGCGGCACTGGTGCATGGTCAGTTTATTTTTCCATTGTTCGGATTCACAGGTAAGAGGCCTTTAGTAAGGTAAAACAAACACATTCAGAACTAGACTCACCCGTACACTTGGGCTTTATCTCATGTACCATTACGGTAGTAAGGCCACAGCAAGTACTTTTTTTACGGATGACATCAGCGCGCGCATCAATTTTCGTCTGATTATGATGTCCCCTGACAGTGCCGGAACGTGGATGGTAGATAAATATGAAGCGAGGAGAAACGACAAGGCTCTGATTAAATATGAATAGAATGTTTTTGACTTAATGCAGTGATGTATTTTATTCCTTTTATATGTGATGGAGGCTGTACATATGTAATGTTCCCACTGAATCAAAAGATATCATTCGTGTAATAATTGAAATCCTTTATTTATATGGTTGTTTCAGCGAGAAATGAATGTTGTAATAGTTGACAGTAAACCTAGCACAATTCAGGTATCATTTCTTGTTTTTCACGGTTTATGGTGTCAAAATTTGAAAATGTAGAAACCTTTTTTTCTTTGGCCTGCCTTGTTTTTTTCGCCCTGTCTGCGGAGGATGTCATCCATAAATTTACTTGCTATGGCCTAACATGCTTGGCCAGGGGGTTAACGAATGTACAATGTATG
>NW_017803736.1:134041-137628 GCF_001625305.1 Branchiostoma belcheri | reverse complement strand
AATTTCGTCTGATTATGAGTGTCCCTGACAGTGCCGGAACGTGGATGGTAGATAAATATGAAGCGAGGAGAAACGACAAGGCTCTGATTAAATATGAATAGAATGTTTTTGACTTAATGCAGTGATGTATTTTATTCCTTTTATATGTGATGGAGGCTGTACATATGTAATGTTCCCACTGAATCAAAAGATATCATTCGTGTAATAATTGAAATCCTTTATTTATATGGTTGTTTCAGCGAGAAATGAATGTTGTAATAGTTGACAGTAAACCTAGCACAATTCAGGTATCATTTCTTGTTTTTCACGGTTTATGGTGTCAAAATTTGAAAATGTAGAAACCTTTTTTTCTTTGGCCTGCCTTGTTTTTTTCGCCCTGTCTGCGGAGGATGTCATCCATAAATTTACTTGCTATGGCCTAACATGCTTGGCCAGGGGGTTACAATGTACAATGTATGACATCGAAGTCTAGCAACCACAATGACGCAACTGACACATCATGCTTTTGAAGAAGTTTTTATCTGATGTCGTTTTTTGCATCTACATATGAAGCGCAGCACAAGTCACAAGTAATAGTCTTGTTTAAATGAAGAATTAACATCTAAAATTAAGTACAATGAGGATTCTAAAGGGCATCGAAAGCGATTTCAGGACAGTGAAACGGGATTTGAAAAGTCAATTTTCTGGTCATTTTAATGCAGTAGGTTGAAACCTTTTTCCATGGTGTAATGATATCTGTGAGGCAAATGTGTGATACTGCTGACGTAAAACGGTTGTTCGTTACATATCGTAGGCTTTCACAGGTGGTACCGAAATAGCTTGTTTTAGGGCTGTTTTAAAAGATTCAGTATTAAATGATGTTAAAATGTGATAGGAAATGGCAGTAAATATAATTTGCGGACAGATCTGTTCATCTGTTTTTTTACACCACGAAATCGCATTGGATGCCTTACAACTATTCTGCCAGCATCCCTGGTTACAACCAAAAACAAAACAAAATCAAAACAGCGTTATTAGTTGAAATGACTGAAGTATGTATTCTCTGACTGATAATTATAAACCACTTTTACAGTTAACAGCCTCTACTGATATATTCAAATTTCTCAGGTCAATGGATGACAGTTAGGTTACATGTAAACAAGATGTTTGAAATTGTACGGAACACTGTAACATACTAGAATGGCGTGCATAACAAAAAAAAACTAACATACCTGGGGCATACATGGAAGTTGCATTGGCAGGCAACGCGGATGTACACAAAATCATTGTTGGTAATTTTGAAAATCTCGTTGCTGGGAAAACTTGGAAGCAGAACTGCTGATTTTTCTGGTATATATATAGGAGGACATTATCATGTAGAACGCAGCCTTGTGGAGTTTTAAAGACTTTAGGGTGTGGGAAAAGTAAGTTTGTCAATGCAACCACGTTGCGGACAAATTAAAAAAAAAGGGTATCCGTAACTTGAAAATGAGCAGAACAAAGTCCTGTTTTTTTCTCTCCAACCTAGACCTAGGTAACAAGCATCTACATAGAAATGGTCACGAGAGGTTTCAAAGCTGAGTCATAAATTTTGCACAGCTTCTTTTCGTGGAGTTTTTTTTTTTTCATTTGAAGCAATGGTGAATGCCCTTTCTCTGCAACTGACATGCATGCCCCTATTAAAGATAGACTGGTTTCTGAGCGGCAAGCAGGGCTCTACCTACTATTTGAAAATGTTAGGTCTAGAACGACATCCTACCAGACTACTGTTCTGTTGTCGTCGGCATCATCCGTTGTTGTATCCAGAACCGTGCTTTATCTAGAACCATGCTCAGGCCCTGCGTATCCAGAACCATGCCTGGGTCAAATTTAGTAGACGTTATTCGATACGCAGAGACTATCCAGAACCACGCCTGATCTCAACGCTAACCCATTTAGAACTAGAACTAGATAGGCACTGTTCTGGAATCTATATCTGTACCTCAGTCACAGATGCTCAGTGTGCGGAAGCACCTAGGCGTCCGCAACGCCGCGTCCACACACTTTGATACCAACGAGGTTGCCGCAGCCATCTCTGGGAGTGACAAATAAAACAGAACAAAACGTTTGTACGCATTTATTTTAAAAAAAGATGCAGTTACGCATTGTGAAGAGGCGTCGATGTGTAATATTAGAAAGGCATACATTTGCTCGGGACGAAATACAGTGTATTTTTAGCCCACTCTCCTTCCCATTCCACAATAAAATTCCAACATTTACCATCGGGTAGCAAGTGTTTCAATACTCCTACGTTTGTAACAATTGTTCTCGAAACTGCCATACAGTATTTTTCGTTGTTCTGTTGTAGTTCGTTTTAGTAATGAATATTCTGATACCCCAATGTAGAGCTTTTTAAGTGATCTAGAAACCCATATGGATTTTTTTTTTCATAAAACGTGTTCTCGAAACCCCCATAGCGCTTTTCAGTACCAGATATTCTTTAACCCCCCATTTGATATCTGTTAGCTATCGCCACCAAGAATTTACTTGGAGATCATCTATCCATACCACCGTGTATCTGCTACGAGATTAACTTTCCACACAATTCCGTATCTGCTCAACGCTTAAAGATCACACTGAGTTTGACCCAATTTATCTTAATACTTAGCAACCAATCAGCCAGCAGAACAACCCTCACCTGTAAAATAGGTGCCATGCAATATGGGCCGCAACATGGTGTGTTTTCATATGCCATATACTAGTATGTTAATGTAATACACCTGTACTAACTTCTTTGTCTGCATTGGATAACGTTCAGTGCGGTCCGACAGCCACCCGCACGCGCAGTGCTCGAGTCCGTCCCGCCAGGCCTCGTACAGCTGGTGGTAGGTGGCGAGGGAAGCGCCCTGCTGTTCACAGGCGTGTTTGGCTTCGGCAAAGTCGTACTTGTAGCGTCCTGCTGGAGATCGTACAGGGAAGATCCGTCCTAAAGAAAATAATAAATTCCATCCTAGTGTGTCATTGGGATTTTTTTTACTGCAACTCTCGCCTTCAAAGGCGGGAGGTCGATTCTACGATTCATGATATTAAAAAAGCTGCGAACATTGGTGGTGAAGCAATTATACTAGTATATTACGGCGTTTACATTTGTATCATTTACCTACTCAAGGTCATGTTAAATGCGTTTGCCTTTGCATGTACATGTACATATAAACACCTCTGGTGCCATGGAAAGAAGAGACTGTTCATGTAGATCGCAGATAGGTCACGTAGGGAGACATCGTGCGAGGAAGGAGGTTTCTGGTTGCAAAGCACTAAAATAGCCCCAACAAGAATGTGGAAATCTCACACCTCCATGAAATATATAGATCTTGTATGATAGTGACTGTGTCTTCTTCTCATTCACCATGGTATCTACAAGTCTTTCTTTGTTGTGCAAGGGAACATCACTACGGTTCAAGGAGGCCATATACGAAAAACAGCGAGTGCTAACACATGTAGACACAGTACTAGTCTTCTTTTTGAACAGGCTGAACCTAACCATATTCATTACAACATATTTAGGGCCATGCAAAACATATATATTTACACACATGCAGAGACCTACCAAAAACCAATCCCTCCATTTT
>NW_017803736.1:100083-133893 GCF_001625305.1 Branchiostoma belcheri | reverse complement strand
GAGTACTAGTGTCTTTTTCTTCGCATGGCATCTCTGTCTTCCTGTTAGCCCCTCTTTCGCTTCAGCCCACGGCCTTACCACATGTGGTCTCGTCTTCAACTCTGACACTCGGCCAGGAGCTAAGCGAGGGCGCGCACGTTGCCTTGCTGTTCTCTCTACTTTCAATCTTATTTTCTGTCTTTATCTACGTTCTCGGTTTCGCGACAACTAAACCTAAAGCCTGAACCGTCTGCAGGTTGTCGATGAGAGGGCACGTTGGTCCTTATGTAGCCCCGGGAAATGCGTCGTGGCCTACCGTCATCGCCAGAGGCCTCGGGCAGCGACGCGGACAGGCGCCGTGTTGATAAGGCTCGGCGGTCTCTGAAAAAGCTGCGGCAGAAGAGCTGAATTAAGGAACTAGCGAAGGTCAGAGGCGAGCGATGGGGAACAGGCAACAACTGTGCGGGACCTCCGCGAAGATAAGGCGTTGGCAAGACGGGTGGAGCAGACCTTGGATAAGAGTTTAGGGAAAACGAGAACGTCAGGGTCGTCAAAGAAAAAGGTCCCGTCAAACGACGGACAGATCAGCCTCTCGATGTTGTGCTCTCCGTCTCGGGTGTCTCCGGTGGCCCGCAATTCTCGCCGCTCTCGCTTTTCTTCTTCGTCGGCCTGCGCAGCCCTTCCCGCACCTACTTCGCCCGAGGTGTTCGAGTTGCTAGGGCGTTGCTAAGGGGACGTGGCTTCGGGATCGGTCAATCAATCTGAGAATTTGATAATTTAGTAGCCATTTTATGAAATTTATCACGGGAAGGGCTCATTCCATTATCGGTTGATCATATTTTGGAGTGATCAGTACTTTAGGTGATCAGCAAATTAAACACAACGCTGAGGGCTACCTCAATCCTGCGTCAGTTACCGAATTTGCGGACTCGTCAGTTCTTTAGCGGATCTGCAGATCAAAGAACGGCACCGTGCGCTCAATATTTCGGCGTCGGTTCAAGGGACGTCGGCTGTGGACTTTTGCAGATCGTCGGATCAAAATACGGTGCCGTGCACTCATTCCTTCGTCGGTTGTTGTTGTTGAGATTGCAAACTCGTCTATCTTTTTGCGGATCGCGTATATCGGCAGAACAAAACACGACGCCATACGATCAATCCTAAGGCACCGGTTCTTGGGATTGTGGACTATTTGATAGTCCTTTTACGGATCGTCAGATTAAAATACAGTGCCAATCCGACGCCGTCGATTTTTAGGATTGTGGAGTGATCAGTTCTTTTGCGGATCGGCAGAACAAAATCATGTGACGACACCTGCATCGGTTGTTGAGAATTTAGACTGGTCAGCTCTTTTTCAGATCGGCAGAATCGGCAGAACAAAATACGTTTGCCGTGCGCTATGTCAGTTTTGAGTGCAGTAAAGATAAAGAAAAAAATGAGAGAATCAAAAACAAGTACAGATTCACCGACTCACCTCGGTAGTGTTCAGACGTTTAATATGTGGACGATCGGGCGTCGGGTTCTGGTGGATGCCTGTGGCGAAGTGGGTCGTTGCTGGAGGTGCTACGACGTTGAATGTAGGTATAGTCACACAAGATGAAATGGGCTCTTTATATAGCGGGGGCTCTGAATGCTATTCAGTGTTTGTCTATCCCAGAAAAAGCGTCGTGACCTGAGATCGTGATACCTTGATTTGAGAAATTTGCACTCCAGAAGAACCATCTAGGAAAGCGTCGTGACCTGAGATCGTGACAAGGCACATCACCTTGATTTCACTTTATTGACGACACGTTCACAACACCCATTTTTGAGAACCACTCAATGGTATGGAGGTCGTGCGAGGCACGGTCCCATTACTGGAAAGTTCGGTGTTTCTCGGTGAGAGTAACTCACGGAATTTCTGTGGGTGAATATTCACCAAAAAGAGACCGCAAATCGTTAGTGTGCAGAAACGTTCGGCCAATAAAGAATTGCTCTGTAAAAAGGCAGTGTTTTGAACTTAATATGTCTACGTTAAATTGCCAAAGAAGAGTTTGTAACTGAAACCGGTATCTCAGGCTAACTAATGCGTATATCATAAACCACCCATTGTACGTGTATATACGAAGTGTTACGGGCCCTGTCACAGTTCTTCATGACCCCTTTGACGTTTGACCTGTGTATAGTTGTGCATATCACCCGAGGGAATTAAAAGAGTGTAATATTCGACCATCTGATTTAAGTGGACATAAGAGCTGAAAGGCTATCAGCTTGCTCACTCTGGCGCATTCTAAGCCTCTACTATGCTTCGGGAAGCGTCTGGAAAGAGTAGAATTTGACCAAATAAAAAGATAACATGTCAGTGGAGTTGTTTCGCGAGAGGGGTTTGCTGCTGCAAGAATTTTTTTTTAGGAAAGAAAGGGTTTTCCTCCCATACAACATACATCGGAAAACCCATTCAAACTTATCCTGCTGCAAGAAACTTAATCGTATTGCGAGAATATTATTCCAGCTTCAAGAAGCTTATTGTATGTTCTGCTTCAATCTTGGTATGAGAACCGTATTCTAGGTACAAGAAATGCTATTAAGGAAAGAGTTTCAAGAAACTGATACTAAAAAAAGCTAAAAGATTCTTCGTGTAAGAACCCGAAATGCTTGCCACAAGAATTATACTAAAATATTGGTTAATTAGCTGTAGAATAAGAACAACATGGGTTTCTTGAATTTTCTTGAAACGGAGATTCTTGTTGAAAGAATAACATTCTTGCTGACAGAAAATTTTCTTTGCAAAGGAAAAACAAGAAAGTTAGGTAGTGTGCAGTTTGCTACACATATCTCTCTATTTGGCCCAGCTCGCTCTATTTGGCGCTATACTTTTTCCAGCCGCTTCCCGAAGCCTGGTAAAGACTAAAATAGCCTCGGTCGGCAGCTGTGTCGTGGCCTTTCGAGTGGTAAAAATGTGCGTCGTGGCCGCCGTGTAAACTATGACTGGTAGTGTTTCCCTGTAGACCAAACAAATTATAAGAGCGTCAAGGTGTCGAAACAGCAACTCACCAGCTGAGAATTTCAAGGGTCCAACGTCTTCATCAGAACATGCAGCATCAACAGACTGAAGTAGCCATTTTTCTTCCCTTATTTTGACAGGGGCATTATGTACCATTTCTGCACCAAAAATTGAAATATTTCAAATGAAAGAAATCTTTGACATTTTGACGTACGTGTGTATTTGAGCAGTTTGTGCTCCATTTCGGACACCAAAGGAAAAAGGCAATGAATTTGAATGACAGAAACTTTGAAAAGACTGACCAACTACGGAAGAGGGGATTCAGTAAGTGGTACTCAAAGCCCTTACCCGTTCCTTTGTTTAAAAAATAGCGGAAGAAAATATTGGCAACATCAGCCTGTTGATGTTGTTGTCGTGGTGACGTTGGGTTCTTAAATTCTCAGGTGGTGACAAGATGTTTTCAACAACTTGACTTTACACCGTGTGTTTATACCAGCTGGCAAACACGGTAATCATTGTTATTGATTGTACACACGGTTGTGACGGCCCCAACATTTTTACTCCTGGCCAGGGCCACGACACATGATCCGATCAAAGACAATATACATATAGTTTAGAACGTGCCTCACTTTATAGTAGATTGCTTGGATACTACACTTGCCACTATTCGGGCCTTGTCCCCGATATATAATAAAGTATATACATGTATGACAGGGCATTGACGCAAAAGGTACATACCCACAAGTAGGTCAGGGCTTGACCGCAGCTGACCGTTCTATATATGGCAGCATGATGCAATCTCCTGGACTTCCCTCACTGTCGACTCAGCAATTGTCATTTGAATAAATTATTATATTAACGTGGTATGAGAAGTTTTAACCAATCAGGGGTATTACACATTATGTCACCCTTGATGACGTATACTCGAGTATAACACTCGAAACATAGCCCATAGAAGATAGTACAGGCGACCACCAGCAAGATAATGCTTCACTTTCCGTACGTGTGAGCGGCCGCTCCCGGGGAGCGGACAGTCTGCCGGGCGGGGAACGGTGCCAGATGGGGACCGGGCGCGGCCAGGCGTGTGGGCGGGCACCGGGATGAGCCGACACCGAAGGTGAGTTGAAGCCAGTACTGGTAAGTTGTCTTCCTCCGTGGCCAATATGTACCCCGTATAAGAGTACAAGTAAACAATATTTCCATATGATATGCACCGTTCCTGGCGAGCACACCCGTTAGCCTCCCTGTCCTTGTAGTTTCTTCGGATAAAAATTTCATCTCAATCAGGAAAGAGTTCCATACAAGTTACGTAAAAATATCATACTGGGGGACTTATACTAAATTGTAAGTCGACAATCACCAGAATTTGGGCGCTTTGACCGACAGTTTCTTGAAGCCAACATAATGTGAGGAGGATATGAGCTACTTATTTACACATTTAGCTCGGCAATATTTACATGAAACCGCACAAAATAATTTTGTAAGAATATGTACAATCCGACTGGTTAGAAATCTAGCAGAAACTTCCTCCGTCTTTGTTTTGGATGTGGATTGGGTTGTTTAGCACCGCCGCTTGGTCTCTATACAATCTCATGTAGATTTCTAAAATCTCGGTTGGTCATGACTTACGCTGAAGTTAAATGAACCTTTCATTCATCACTATTATTCAGTGGTATTAGCCATTTTTTAAAATTTCTTCATATACATGTACTCCCGTTACAAAAGCATGGTGGTCACGAATTCGATGGCCGCGGCACAGTACAGAAAGTTGTTAAGACCATGGGAAGTCCAGTACAAACGTGACTTGAATAATTTTGTTATAAGAGGATATAAAGATGCATTGTGTGGCAAGGCATTTAATGTTTTTTTTAGGTCATTGATTTCCGTATAACGGTCTTTTTTGTTGTCTTGACGTTCTGAATTGTAACATGCTACTGATGCTGTAGTCGCTTGTTCGCTCTGGTTATTTTGTGAGTTCGAGACTTTATTTTGTTTTACGGGGGGCTCAGTAGGCTAGTTGTTTGGCGAGCTGACGAAAAATGGGCCAGGATACGGCGAGGCCTGGAGAACTCGGTAACTCGGAAAACCAGAGAAAGAAAGGTGCTTGCATCGGCACATCGGCACCGGTCTCATGCACTATACTTCATATGTAAACCGTCTTGAGGCGATTTTTATCGGCATGGCTTGATTTATGGACGAGAGTTTTGTTGTCGTTTACCCAAAAGTCCTCTGTACAGTAGGATATAGACACGCGACAGCAGGCGAGTCTCGCCACGATTTTTTCCTTGAAAATGAGACTGACTTTGGTTGATCATATCTGCCGTTGATTTTATCGATTCCACTTGTTATAACATTGTTGGAACGAGGTCTAAGCTAACTCCCTGTAGTTGGTGACAGTCTGGATAATTACCATTTCCTGAACCGGGCCCCAGTAGGGCAGTGTACATCGACTTGCACGTGTGTAATATTTGTTATTATCATTTTATCCTGTTTAACGACGTCTGTCAGAGAGGCCGCCTGTCAGGTGAGGAAGTACAGTAGGCTCATCCAGGAAGGAAGTATAGCAGGCGTTTCGTCATCGTGGCATATCTTCACATTATGTCGATATAAACATGTATGTGGTACACACAAGGTTGGACTCCATTCTTGCTCGCTTTATACACACAATTCAATCCAATCCAATCCAATTCTTTATTTCCATACCAACATTGCAGACATACAATATAGAATTAGGATTCCATCTTGTTCGCTTTAGTTATTTCATATTGTGAGTTTGAGAAAGTAATTTGTTGTTCGACTATACATGGTGCATGAGATAATGATGACCATCCTTGCTGTTTTGATTAAATCAACAACATTTTGCTGTCTCTGTTTTTCCTGTTTTCCTTAGTACCAATCTTATAGGATTTTTTGTTAGTTTCGAAAGGCACCAAACAAGTTTTTGCACTCGTCTATGATATTATCATAATTATGTATTACCTGTTTGTTTGTAAACGCGTTGTGTTTGCATATGCAATGCCATGTATATCAGTTGCAGTATTGTAAGAGGTAACTACAGTGTACTTGTACTTCCCCTCTCTACACCGGTCCCCACATAGCTGTTGTTGTTTTCTATTTTAGTTAGCGCTGTGTTTATTAGTTCGGTCAGTAAGCGTTTTGTTAACCGCGTCTCATTGTGTCAACTAGTTTTGAAATTGTAACGTTATCCGTGGTAGTGCGCGGTAAAAAAAGTGACGAAGGGGTTTCGATGGTCACATTTCTAATAATCTGCTGCAAAATGGTATTTAATAGTTAAAATCTTAGTAGTTTAAACTATTAACGTTGCTGGAGAGTGTAAAAAGTGGCGTCGACGTCTTTGGGTTGAAAATTGATTTTCGGCCCGACGCTTACTTCCGGTTGTCCTTTCGCTCTGAGTGCGGTGCTTCAGTTTGACCTCGATATGCCTTGTATACGTTATGGGGGTGCTGTCGCTATGCCTCGCGCGACGGGCTATTGTGATAATCTCAGTGTTAGGATTTTCTTTATCCTTTTCTTGATAATACATTCTCTGTCGACAGTATAAGTCATTTTGGTGGCTAAATTATTGGTGATGGGTTTAATCGCACGTAAAAATGCCCAAGTTTTGGCATGAAAAAATTTGCTACAATTTGGGAGGTTATGGAAACTAGAGGTTATCATTCTAGTAGCTAGAGGGATATCCTTCATTTGCAAACAGTGTTTAGGCTTAATAATCATTTCTGAAATAGAGTTGAGGGTGTGCAGAATCGAATTGTGACCCAAAATAAACTGGGGCGTGCCCCCTTATATGCTTTTGTGTCGGCATACGCCGTCGCCCAAGCAGCCTACTTTCAATGTTATCACTGATCCAATTGATCATTATGACATATTGATGGGCACTAAGCAAGTACGTATTTTTACAATGCTTTACCACACCTGTTATCCTTCATCATTTGAGTGTACCTCAGAATTTTGTTCATGTAAAGTTACAGCAACGTGATATGTTCCACCGTGAGTTTCCGGGGTGTCTATCCTGACATATATTTGCAAATGGAAGCCAAACCTATTTGTTTCTCTGGGAACGGCTTCAATTTATTCATGTCTTTTTCTCTCTTTGTCCCCGCAGGTGAGCTAAGCCAGGCCCATACCCACTCCCGGGCTACAGAAAGAATTCACTCGTGAGATGGACAAACACCTGTTATCTTTCGTCATGTAAGAGGGCGTCGGAATTTTGTTTACGTAAAGTTTTAACCACCTTACATGTTCCTCCAGGATTTTCCGCCCTTACCTACAAGTAATATCCTATCCCCTCTGATAAGACTTACCTGTCCAGATTGAATATTATATCAACAACGTGCCAGTATTTTCCCATCCTACATCAGGCCCTGAGTCCTGCAGCCTTTTCTCAGGTCAAATTCTTAACAACAATACCTGAGGCTGGGTAGAAACTCCAATCTGGAAGAAGTCTATTGCTATGATATAATAACATATCCTAAATGTTAAACATTCAATGAAATTGCTAGTAGCTGCCGGTATAATTTATATATATAATTTAGTCTGTGATTGTCATAAAACCTAAATAGCATGTAATGCTGTACAGTAAAATGTAATGATTGTAACAGCTGAGACTCCGATCAGAATATCTACCGGCAGAGATTCCAATCGGTGTTCATCTTGAGTCTCTTGAAAGGCAGAACTGGCTTCAATTTATTCATTCCCTTTCTCTCTGTGTGCCCGCAGCGAGTGCCCCTCATTCACTCAACATTCACTGACAAGATGGACTAACAGTGCCGTTTACAGAAGGGCTAAACCAGCGGTAAGTCCACACAATATATGTGTTGTTTCTTTTGATCTGGGCAGCATGTAGTTCATGTGTCATTGTAACATCTTTCTTGCTAGATGAATGAACATACATATGACTTTCAACCTTTGTTTAGTTTGATGTGCGCATCATTGCATACTGTAAAATTTATTGACTCACATGCTTTGCATATTTACATTTATGTCTAAAAACATGACCCTAAATCTTGTTAATTTAAGAGTATATCTAAGGAAAAGTTGGCAGAGATTAATTTATGTTCTGTTCTCTCTTGCTGACCACAGGTAAACTTCGCCACGTCCATCCTGAGATGCAGCCTACAGCAGGAATTCACGAAGCCAAGTTGTGGAAGGATCGGGGTGTCCATGCAAGTTTTCACGCAAGAAAAACAAGCATTGAATGCAGCAGCATCGTGGAAGCAAAAACAAAAAAAGAATCCAAGAATAAAAAAAGCAACACTCGCACAAATGAATAAAATCCCTTACACAAAACATCACTATCATCCCATAGTTAACTTTAAAAAAATTACCAGCAATCAATCTGACTTGAAGTTTTACCATGCCCCTGGCACGGACGTTTGTTTACAAGTAAACCCAGATAAAGGTGCAAATGCGCTGGCTTCACTTATTTAGATACATATCAAGAGAATCTTAACAAAAATCAAATTACACCTCCTTGATTAGACAAGACAAAAGTAGAAGACATGTATCAATAGCGGCATACTGTAACAATATTGTGTGTGGTGTATTGTATCAACGGTGTCCTAGTGTTTAAAGTTCACACAGTGTAAACAATATGTTTGCCAAAATACTGAGCAATTTTGACAGTCTATACTTCTAGATCAAAACTAGACACGTCTTTAAAATCCCAAGATGCATTTAAAACTAATGAATGTAGTCAGGTTTAATTTTGCTTTGAAGGAAGTCATTTCTTTTCTTTTTATTAAGGCGAATTTTTGAGGTTGACGCAGTGTAAACAATAAGGCTGACCAAATTTTAAGCAACTTTGACAGCCAACATTTCAGGATCAAAACTCATGATCTTTTGGATATTTCAGCATAATAATGAATATTTAGTAAAATGTTACACCACAGAAATTCTCCACATGGCCATCTCGTGAGCTCATTATCTCACGAGAACAATCTTTATATCTAGTCAATCTCTAGTCACATGTTCTTTTGTTACCCTGCTGCGTGATAACGTGTACAAAGAGCGCACGTCAGTGTCTACACTTCAAAACACACAAGGGTCCGTGCCGAATGGCTTTAAATAGGAGACTGACAGACACTATTTCGTGGAAGAAATGATGCATTTGATCTGTTGCGTGATAACTTGTACAAAGAGCGCACGTCAGTGTCTTCAGGTGTGTAAACAAGTACAAGTGTGAATGCTGGCATAACAACACTTCAAAACATTCAAAGGTCCGTGTCGAGACTGGCAGACACTATTTCGTGGAAGAAATGATGCATTTGATCTGTTGCGTGATAACTTGTACAAAGAGCGCACGTCAGTGTGTACAGGTGTATAAACAAGGGTAAATGCTAGTATTGGAGATCAGCATAACAACACTTCAAAACACACAAGGATCCGTGTCGAACAGCTATAACTAGCAGACTGACAGTCACTTCTTCTTGAAAGAGAGCCATATAACCAACAGTCTTCATGTTATCTAGTCACTTGCATCAAGCCAGACATTCTATATGTCCCTGTTTATACGTGCAGAGGTCTTGTGGAGTTCGAGCCGTGAGTTCGAGCACGTGAAAACCCTGCTATGTTAGAGCACGTCCCGTCAACAAGGAACTTTTTTTAATATTACTAGGAATCCCCAGAAATCCTTCACATAACCAATAATCCTCAGGCTATAGACTAGATCGGTCTCTTGATTATGGAAATAAATATCTGATTTTCATAATTAATGGAAAATGCCTTGATTCTATAACCGTAAATGGTGGGCATTTCATATTTGTGACATGTGTGAGTTAGTTAAAGTGGAACTCACTTTGCCGATGTGGATATCATTTGCCTATGTAATGATAAAATGTTAAAACCTTGCAAAGGATAGGACTTTCAAATATATGCAATCATTACATTTACATGACCAATGAGACAATTCCCCAAAAAATCCACACACTCTCAATATTTCATGTAGGTATGAGGTATCCGAATATTAGCTGTTCGTTCCATTTCAAGACTGCTGGGTTGTCCCTACAGCTTTCAAGGGCTGATTTCAAAGGACATGGCTGGGACAAAGAATATACAGGACAATACATATTTCTTTAAGAGCCAACGGCCCTTACCCCAAATCCCTAGCCCAATCTAAACCCAAACAAGTCTAATCCTAATCCTAACGCTGACCCTAGACCTAGCTCTGGATTCCAGACATGCGCACTTCTCCACATATCTGAAATCTGGCGGAGCAGAAATCTGTCGCGGGGCGGTGCCTACCCAGTTATAAATGAACTGTTGTGACGTAAAGCACGATGACATCTAACGTATCTCTACAACAAAGACTCAAATATGAAACTTCCGTCCTGGTAGATATACACGGCTATTATCACGCTTTGCCCAAAACACCAAAACCATAACGGCTTTGACGAAGGCAAATAACAATCCGCAAGAATGCTGCAGAACATACTTCGATCGCCGGATGTCGCTGCTCTTACATCAGAAACCATTGCTTTGTGATTAGATATATCAACTAGCTTAGAACAGAAGGAACCGTTGTTATGACAAAAACTCCCCATCACCAAATTTTCACACATAAATTCACCATCTTGGAATTCAAATGGGACAGTTTATTCCACGAAATGGGTGACATGAAGAGAACAAACATTTTGAAATCGTCAGAAATAGACTTCAAAATGGACGTCAAAAACACAAAACACATTAATTTGCTTGTTTCTGAACATTCTTATCGTAAAACGAAAATATAAAATATTCTAATTGAGTAGTTCCTCTTTTGTTCTTAAAAAGCTAAGCTTTGATAGAACCCTGCAAGGCTTAGTAAAACACATGCACACTGGTGAACAGGCAGGGATGTGCTGGTTGGACTGCAGACTATTGGACCTAATTGTAAAGGGCAGGCTTTGAGATGGGATATTCTGACAAATTTGTAATAGCAATTTCTTGATTAATATCAAACACAGACTTGTCAAGAGTGTCTTGGTGGTAACCTTCGTTTATTTTGGGCAGAAAGAAGACGACAAATGCCGCACATTAGCGGCAAGCACAGTCCAGTTTTTTCTTGTATACTATAAATACGTGTTGCAGTTCTGATAACTATTACTAGGTAGCGCTGTGAGACCGTGTGTTGGCTAAACTGGTGACTGCTGAAACTAATTGCAAAGTGCAGGTTTTGAGAAGGTATATTCTTACAAATTAAGATTATAAATAACATTTTCTGGCTGAAAATCAAACACAGACTTGTTAAGAGTCTTGACGGTAACAGGCAGTTTATTCTGAGAAGAAATAAGCCGAAAAAATTCCTCATACGAGTGGCAAGCAGTGTCTTCATCTGCCATGTATTCTAATCAAGTAATCCCGCGCGCAGGTGGAGAAACAGAATAAAACAGAGTAAGAAGCAGGTGTTATAAACAGGTGAGACAGGTGAGGGTAGTCATGTGCCTTCATCCCTATAAAACACGAAGTATAGAGAGGTACCACACAGTACGTGAGGAGGCAGGACCGAGAGAGAGAGGGATACAGCGGACGTAAGGAATGAGGGGAGGGTATGATTGTTAAGGAACTTAAAAAAAGTGCGGAATGTACTCTGATAATGGGTCGCCAGGTGGCGTCTTGATATAACTGGACATAAGTGTATACACGGTGCGAAAGGTATGAAACAATGTCTATACTAGAAAATTAACATTTGCAAAGCAAATACATAATGTTTACCTTCGGATCATATGGTCTGCTTTGTTAATTCTTATTCAAACACATTCACATGTATGTATATGGTGATCATGACAGGATTCTAAATTTTAAAAGAATTGGAGCAAAAACGTTTTCCTTCGGTAAACATAATAAAGGGCTGAATTTGTCCATTTTGTATACTTAGACAGGTTAGTGGCTAATTTTGTTGTCTGCCATGGTAACATTCTGCTTAGCGCAGATATGATTATATAAGGAACAGTTTGGATGGAAGTTTCCGATAGGTTGTCTTTAATTCCCACGCTGTTGTCATCTTAACATTAAGGTAGAGACGGACTTGGTTTACTGGTACGTTGAGAAATGCTTACAAACCCAAATAAATAGTATGGCAAGAGTCAAGCCTGATGCAACTGACATACGGTAGCTATCCGGAATGTACGGAAAATAACGGAAGGTGTTTTCTTTTGTAGAATAATCCGGAGTTGTTGCTGAGGAAGGTAGAACAACTGGAAAAAGCTCACCAGGCGGACGAGGTGCGGAATGCACTACACCAGGTTCTCGACCTTGCAAAGGCGCCGTCGCAGTTAAACACGGCTCTACTAATCCCGGCACTTCAGCGGTTGGAAGAGAAGGCACGGGCGTCTGGGCACAAAGACCTCCCCAAGTATGCGGCCACACTACGTCACGCTACACTGCATGCGGGTAATCTGATGTTAGATGAGATGGTCCTCCGAGCCTTAGGATCAGACATCGATGAGGCTAAATTCGCGAAGGTCGCGCAACAGGGAGGTACCACTAGTAAGCAGCTTGTTCCACAGTCCCCTGTGCAGCCCCAGTTCTCTGTGCAGCACCAGTTCTCTTTGCAGCCCCCTCAGTTCATCCCGGCACAGCAGCCCCAGGTTCCACCCCCGTCACCGCGGTACCCTGCTCAGCAGCCGCCAGTGTTCTACGGTACATGTTTCCACTGCAAGGCGTGGGGCCACTCACGGAATTACTGCCCAGTGTTTAGAGGGAAAATGCGCAGTGGGTTCAGGGGACGAGGCCGGAAACAAAGATTGTAAATTAAATGGAAATACATGTTACATCTGACTAACTGTTGTGTCTCTAATAGACGTGTAGTCATGGACTACACTGATGATCTGGACCGGTAATGGATAATGTGGAATAAATAAAATTAATATTGAACATCCATAGTTTGTGTGTCTCTTACCTGTGTGATAGTGTTGTGGTACACTACCATACATTCGGTGTATATGATAAACTAGGCTACAAGTTAACATTGAATTCATCCTGCTATTTAGCTAAATAAAGACATATGGTATAATACAAATAGTTATGAAAACTGGGCCTGACGCCTGGTATGAGCAAAAATATAACAATTTTGCCCATCATTATTGGCAGTAGATAAAACAAGCAGCAATAAGTTTTCTAGTTCTCCAACTATTAAAGTAAAGGTGGCTAAAGCAATATCACCCCTACTGTTTAAAATAGTCTATCTCTGAACAATGACGTTGATAAAGAAACGTTTGAATTTGTTATCATCCGGGGAAGGATGGTAAAATACATGTTCATGATAACTTTGTTCTTTTGAATATTATAACAAAATTGCAACAATATGGCGACAAATGGAAGCCGATACCAAAATACAAGAACGTGAGCCCTCCTCCCCCATTTACTCCTTTGAAGGGCCTTTGAATAACATGGGGAATGAATAATAGGTCTCGATATAGTTCAAAGAGTATTAATGTAATCTTATCTTTCTGAAGAAATGAAACAAGGTTATGGGCACGAACAGGTCGAATCTCTATGAACTTGCCTAATTATATAATCTATTGATACTTGTTGAGGTAAAATACTCTACAACGCACACCACTCTTAAACTCAGCACTACCCTGGTCATTCTGAGCCAGTGGCTCCCTCTGACTTCTGCACTCCTGACTCGCGCTTTGTTCATCTTTTAGCTGGCTTCTTGTGCTGAGAACCAAGACAGCCTGAAACGGAACGAGATCCGATGGGTAGACTCAGAGGGAAGGCCCACCAGTACCACGGGGCCGTTACCGTCAGCGGAGTGTGTAACAACGTCAGACAACCTCATACAAGTGGCGGCAAATCTCATCAGATTCAGGGACCCAGATAGTTGTGTGGCAGATAGAGCTAGAAGAAATACATAATCAGTATGCACTATGGGAGAAAATCGCTACAGACCACCCTACTCACCAAACAGTCTTATGATTGGGTAAAGAATAAAGTCAACGTTAAGGATTTTATATCCCCTTTTAAAGGAGAGTTTAAAGGGCAATAATACTATAACTGCTCGTTTCCACCTAGCGCACAATTTGGAAACAACAGCATCTGTAGAAACTTTGAAGCTTTCATTAACAAAGAGATAACGGCTAGAGTACGCGCGGGGGCAATAAGAGTGTGGGAAAAGTAGGGCAATGTCAACCACCATATCTGGTCATGCAATTAACAGTTGAACCGACTAAGCCAAGATTATGTTGTGACCAGAGGTATCTAAACTGTTGGATTAGAGATTGCCCATTTACTCTGGACACGTTAAGAGACATTCCGCGACTTGTGACAAAAGGCACATTCATGACATCTTCAGATGATAAGAGTGGCTATGACCATATATTGGTGACAGAGGACAGTCAGACAGTATTAGGTTTTCAATTGGGACAGCTAGCTGTACTATGTATGTCGGACCATACCATTTGGATTTAAAGGGAGTGCCTTTATCTATCAAACAACTGGTGTACGGTAGCGACCGCATATATTCGCAACTTAGGCGTCCAGGTCATGCAATATATTGATGATAGATTTGTAACAGAGTTGTTAAGATGGATCAAGGATAAGTCTACAGTAGAAGACCGCATCAACCCAGCCAATGCGTCCATTTATATTGTATGTTATATACTAGTACAATTGGGTTATTTCCTGGGTCTTAAGAAGTCCCAACTGATACCTAGACGATATATCATCCACTTGGGTATGGGATGTGATTCTATCCTGATGGCATTTGTGTTACCACTAAATAAGAAGGAGGTCTTTATAGTATTCAGGGAACACATACTGTCCCAGGAGAGCATTACGGTGAAAACGCTTCAGAAATGGGCGGGAAAGTGTACAACACTCACTTTAGTAGTACCAGCCGCTATGCTGTTTACAAGGGAAGCGTTTCTGGCCATTAGTAAGGCCCAGAAGTTAGGAGGCATGGTGCCAGTGACAGGAAATCTCCGTCAGGAGATAGAAGAATGGAGGTTCCTAGACACTTGGCAGTGTAGTCTCCCATGGCGAGATGAGAGACATGTTACCATAAAGATGGCGACAGACGCATCTAACTATAAATGGGCTGCGGTGATCCATTTGGAGAATGGTAGAACAATCCACCTAGCTGACTATTGGAATGAGAGTGATAGGGCCCTGCATATTAACGAGAAGGAAACGAAGGCGCTAGATCTGGCCAGAAAAGCGGGAAAACCGTGGCTAACTGCTAGAGTCTTTGCTCATGTAAATAATAAAGTGCTGCAGGCCGCCTGAGAGAGAGAGGGTAGTAGATCACAAAGCATGAATACTGCTATTAAGAATCTGTTCTGGACAACGGTTGACGCAAACATAGCCTTGACTCTCAACTACGTGTATATCAAATCGTCTGAGAATCCAGCAGATACACCGTCTAGGTCCTTATCTAAGTCGGGCGTTAAACTAGCTCCAAGACTTTGGCAAGAACTCCAACATACCTACGGGGGAAGACAAGGACACACAATTGATTCAATGGCCTTAGATTCTAATGTGCAAATGGACCGCAAGGGGGCTCCCCTGCGACACTACACATCTTGGGCCACTCCACTTTCTGCGGGGGTAGACCTGTGGGCTCAAGACCCAAGCATAGATCATAAAACGGGTGCTAGGGAAAATGCTTATGTATTCCCTCCAATTGGCTTGATTTTCCCGGTTATCAGCTTTCTGCTTACGAAAGGAGCAACGTGCATAATTGTTGTCCGGCCTCGTCTCACACCCACCCCAACGTGGTGGCCGCTGTTATACCATCGGGCAAAGCACGCCCAGATCTGGCAAAGAAGGGTGACACAACTGCCTTACTCTACCCATCAAAGAAAGGGTTCGTCCCAGATAAAAGGGGACTGAATTGGGACCTATGGGTCTTTCTCTGTTCAATTGATGAATGGGAATTTGCCGTTATATTGTTTCAGGTTAGAATCAAGTTGGTATGTACAGCGGCCGCCTTGTGTGAGAAGTGCAAGGAAGTCAATGACAGTGATTTTAAATTCTGCAAAAGTTGTGCGGCTCCAAGAAGAACCATGTACCAAGACACCCGTTCAAAAGACCAAACAAGAGGGATGGCTCCTATAGATGTACACAAGATAGATGATAGGCTGGACAGCCTATTCAACACATCTTCTCACCGCCGGCAAAAAGAAACGTTAAGAGATCAACTTCAATCCTTTTTGTTAGAATTGCCAGTTTCCAAGTCTATGGAAAAAGCCTCTGGAGTGTCCCTCACACAGGGCTAGTTCTTTCGATCAACTTCGAGAGATGGTCTTGTGTTGGAAACACAATTTTCCGCTGAAGCTGCTCAGGCTAGGCTAAAGAAGTACTTAAGAGAGATGGGTCTAGATGGAGGGGAAACAGTGCACAGTTTCGGGACAGGAGTCGCCATTATATTGTCATTATAATGTAAAACACTCACCATTTTAACCGCATCAAAACGTGCATTGTCCCGTTTGTAACATGCCCGTAACCCTCCTAGGAAACTTGCGCTTGCTGGATTGGTGACCAGCACAGTAAAATGGGTATCCCTAATTCAATGGGGGCCCGCAAGCCATTTTCCGTTGAGCGGAATCGGTCGTTTTAATTCTACGTAGAGCGTACACGCATCGTAATTTATCGTAAAACGTAATCAATCATGGCCTTTTCTACCTTCATTGAAGGTAAGAAATGCTCAAACTTTTACTTCAGTTGGAGTACACGAGTAGTCTTCTTCTGTTCTTTTTTATGAAATGTTTTATTCTCTGGATTGTGATTTTTAAAAGATATATTCAGGGAGGATCGATGTGAAATATGTAAGGTTTGCTCGCAAATCTTGTGTAGAACGACGTTCTCTAAAACCCCCAAACAAGCCTCTTGGCATTGCAATGCTCTACCGAATACCCCCGCCAGACAGATCGTATCCCTTCGCCGCCATAAAGTAGTGCGAGGCAAACAGGACACGATTGTTGCATGAAATATGCCAAATATGTTGTTAATGGGACACATAACACATACTGGTATGAAAAGTCTTCACCTTGGTGCGGTAGATTCTATTTTTGCACTTTATTAGTCATTATGTTACCCTCCAGATGTCGGAGCGGATGGATATTATTTGGATCCTGCGATCGGCCGCAGATTGTAGCGTCAGTGCAGGGCGGCCAATGTGAGGTAAGGATCGGTGTTCGCTTCTCTGAGAATTTCTTCTCGAAAACATGCAGTTGTGGCGTAGAATAGCTGTTTCAGAGCGTGTTTAGGTTTGTAGTTGTTACTGGTGATGGCCGTTCTTTTCGTAAAGGTCACTTTCGGCGTTCACGTCAAGGAATAATTCGTGGCGTGGTGAACACATTTTTCGATAAAGAAAATTCTCGCTATTCGCTTGAAAAGTAGCCTTTGTTACTCTTTGTCCTGCTGGACAATGTGGCTGAAATGTATTTGTGGATATGTGTGATATTTTTAGTGCGTGCACACGCCAGTTTCGGTTGCATTTGGTTCGGTTCTTTGTGTTTACTGAACAAACTATTCAGAGAATCAGACCGTGGGCATAAACAACGTACCCGTGAAGTACAGCTTGGCCGTTTTGGGACACAGATGACTCACTACATACATCAGAATAGCGTGAAGTTTGATTGGAGTCAGCCCTGGAGAGCGTATTTTGTTTGTAGTATTGCGTGCTTCTATCGTCATTTATATAATGGGGTTGAAAACACACGTGTTAGTATGGATATCTTCAGTCTAGACCGCGGGGGTCAGTAGGAATTTGTATGACAACTTCAGTTTAGTTTGGAGGAGGTGTTAGATGCAAGATTTGACTAGAATTCTATCAGAATGCTTGCAACTTACATGTATGTGTACATCTCGCTACTATGCACATGCATTGTTTGATATCATGTTGATGGTATTTTCATATAAATGCGTGTTCTTAAATGAAGATTATTTATTTATTTATTTTTTGTTGTACAGGTAAACCGAGAGAAAAATTGTGACAAGACGGACGTGTTCACCTGGAACATGGGTCTGGTGATACCTGAAGTCTTCATCAGGATAAAAATGTCAGCATCCCAACCAGAAACACCGGAAAACACAATCACTGAATCAGTCCTTGATAATAGCAATATTATCTGTTAGACGACTCTTGCTGTTTATTTAGGGGGCAAAATAGCAAACACTAATTGGAAATGGCAGAACTTCCAGCTTACTCAGAGCTAGCTGTTCTTAAGAAGCTGTCAAGCCTCTTGGAAACCCAGACCTCGGGGACTGTGCCTCTGGCTCAGTGGGGGCTTGCTCAGCTTAGTTAGGTGGATTTGTTGGATGTTAATGCCTCAAATCAATTTATCATGTTTGCTCTTGTCCCTTATTCTTTTATATATAAGTATGAAAGGCACACTACGAATGACAGATGTGAGTAAGAGGAAACTTATGTTCGGTTCAAACACATTTGACAGAGAACCTCAAGCTTTCCGAGCCGCTCCTCATTCGGCATTACCTACTCGAACTTTTCAACGATGTCCCCCATTTACTGAAGGCTGGCTGTATTGTTTGTGGCCTTCAGCGCATACTCTCACTCTCTTTATGTGGTAGCTTGTAGGTGGCCACAGGATCAAATGGAACAGTAACCATCCGGCTGAAGATTCTAGAAAGTGCAGATTCACAAACATGTATTTCCAGAATCGCAGTTCATTTCACATGAACTGATATAAAACTGCTGTCCAAGAAAAACCTTGTTTATATCCTAACTTGACTGGTTGTGCCCGACAAATGTGACAGGCGTACATTAAGTGGAGAAATTTACTTTATTTTGGACTTATAACTTGGATATGATTGACTTGGCAAGTGGTCTTCTGTAGAAACGTTCCCGTTTCTCTGACAAACAGTTAAGTCTCTCAGATTAATGGATAGAATGAATGGATGTAGGGATAGGTTTATGGATGGCTAAGATACTACTAGTATTACTAGGCAGGAGATACTTGTACATATACCTGGTCTGACATAAAACACGACTTCACCGGGTTTTTCCTGCTTGTCATGCGTGACAGCACGTACTTCATGTACCTCTCGTAAGTGTTATCAAGAAAAACAATACACGGAAAGTCCCTCTCCATGAAGACTGAACGTTGCATGTACCTTAGCCTGCAGTGACAGAAGTGTGTGTGTCTATCACAGGGGACCCGACAGCCTGTATTGTGTCACACAGCTGGAATAGTGTGGTCCTCTGCGCAGAAGCTAGTATTCCGCAGAGACTGGACTTCATCAACATATAACAGAAAAGTAGAGAGTCAAAATCATGTCATACATGCATATATACGAGACAGAGGGGTATGTTTGGAAAATGACAATTCCACAATGAATCAATTATACTCAGTAAAGTTACCTTTGCCCTGCCGCAAAGGCCTTTCTCACTCCGAAGCCAGGATTCAAATTCATGACAGAAACTGCAATGACCAGGAATCATGTTCGGTGGAACAGCAGAATACCATCATATGTATTGGTAAACAGAGCGGGGGAGCTCGGAACTTCTGTAAGCATAAGTACTAAACAAATAATGTAAATCGTTTTAGATACACACGAAGTAAATGAGACGGATGATTTTCTAGAGAGACATATGCCCCTGTACCTTTTGATAATACTTGAGGCTATATCTAGCTGTAAGGCTTACTACGCCACCCACCTTACCCAGACAATACGTTTTGTCACACAGATACGTCAACAGTCATACCCAGCTAACCCCTCCCCCTGTACTGTCTAGAACTAATCTATCTAATGACGCTCCCAGGCAAGGCCTTTCTGTTGACATCAGTCAAACCTTTTTGCACTACGTATGAGTGTTTCCGAACCATATGGTCGAAGTTTGTCATTCCCGTCAATGTGCCAGACCATATTTGGACCCAGGCTGAAGTAACGTCTGCGGGAAAAACGTCTTCTCTGTGCAGACCCCTCTGGGTCTAATCTGAGGATTAGTTGGACGGTAATCCTCCTGACATTTAAACCATGGACTTTGACAAGGCACCTCCACATCCTTCGGTACCCAGAATGTTTGTTTGGTCTTTGAAGCTCTTCCCGAATCGCCACACACACTGCATCATCTGGGTCAGCGCCACCATATAATATTATTCTAATCTCCATGCATTGACTTGGCTTTTTCACGTTACGACAACTCAGTAATAAGTGGAGATCTATCCGGGCACCCGCTTTCTTATGCTTTATGCAGAGTTTTCAGTACATTCTGTACTCCAACCAGTCACGGTAATCCTTGTCCGTTAGCCACTCGTACTTGAACTGAAGTCGCGTCGTCTGTTTTTTCTCGGGTGGACCTGACGTAGAACCTGTCTTTCATTCATCATTCATGCAAGCTGTTCCTGTTGGCGTCGCTTCGTTTTCTGTTGACAGCGGCAGTACAAGAATGTCTGGGTTTTTTAGAGTTTGGGGGAGGTGCGGGACTTTGCCGTATTGTGTAGATGTGAGAGGTCATGAGTTCTTGTTTGGACAGCCAAAATTTCTGTTGTGTTGTGGTTTTGTCAGCCTGGTCTCGGATGTCTTTATGGGGCTTGTTAATGACCATGCGAACAGTGAAATTCACATGTGTGCCTTGTCTTTCATCCCTCTCATGTGTCGGACAGCTCTGAGAATATTAATGTTGTCATAAGCGAACATGACAGGGCCATTGTAACCAAACTTGTTGTCGATTACTGTTTGAAAGTTATCCAGCCTTTTGCCCATGTGTGTCATCAGTCTCCCAGCTTTCCCACAAACCGAGATGCTGCAGCAGTGACACAAACTGTTTGGCCGCTCCGTACCATATTGCAACAAGGCCAAACAAAAGACTGACATCATTGCTGGCTCTCCGCAAGTCCAGTAGTGTCAAGTCCCTAACCCACTGATCCTTTAACCTTGCATATGAGATGAACTGGAAGGGAAAGCCGTATGACTTTCGCTTACGTTCCTCATCAGAGACCATGATGACGAGAACGTACAAAGTCAAAGTCCTCACGGTTTTCCGCAGAGGGAAGTAGAAATATTCCTTCTTTGCCTTCCCCGTGGTAAAAGCGCGATTCTTTGCACTTAAGGCACACGGTTGTACCCAGAAGATCCCCGGTGTAGATGACACGGACACACATGGTACGTCTCATTCCGCGGCAAAAGTTAACTTTTGAGACTGTCTCCTTGTATGTACGGGGCTCTGTGTTTTTCATCCCGTGGTGTCAGAATGTCGCTAACACAATTTTGCGATACCGCAGGGTAGTTTAATAGCCCGTAAATTCAGCACAGAAAGTGTAAATGCAATCAAAGTGGACATTATCGGCCCGTTTCGCTCGTCTTTTTCGTCTCGGGAAACGTAATGGGAGGTTTCTCCCCTCGACCGAGGCGTGGCTTCTTCGCAACAAATTGGTGGCAATATTCAAGCAATTTTAAACTATTTTCGTTGGAAAATGCAAAGCATCTTACCTTGAGGGCGAGAATTTGACTGACTTGACGAGGACATGTTGTGTCAAGAGAACAAGAGAAAGAGAAATATGGCGTTGTCTCCCAAATCTCGCGTTATCTCGTGGTAATGCTTAAATTATCCACATCCTTGATCGGATTGAGCAGATCTCGTGAGACTTTTTGCATTAAGCAAATCATTAGCTCGGGCACACAATCAAGCTTTTTTTAAGCTTGATGACGACATTTTGTCCTTTCGGAAACGTATTTGCCACCAGACTTTGAACAGTAGCAAATTACTGACGCGCCTGAAGACCTGTACGGGCCTTCATCTGGAGAGGGTGCGGGTCGGTGTACATACGGGGTTCTGGGGAGGGGACTGTGAGAAAAGAAAAAAAAGATAGCAATCTAGAAATAGACTGGCTACGTTGGAAATAACAACTATTAGGACAAACATGCCAAAATCTGCCAAAAAGCATGCACAGTAGTATATCATGGACAGAACGTGTCGTTATCGTGGAACTACACCGAATGGGCGATACGTAGTGGGCGGACCTTCACCCGCTTTATACTGGCGATTTTGTGGGCTATTTTATCCCTCGCTCTGGCATCGTCCTGAATTGCCGGGAATGCTTGTAGGACAGAACGAGCTACATGCCGGAGGAGTAGCCTGTCTTTATTCTCGGACTTCCCTCCCGGCGGAAGCCTCATTCCAAATGCGCCTACATACTCTCTGTTAGCGGTATAAAATAGTATAGTGGTACTTAAGTATTATTGTGTCGGAACATGTGAAACATATCGCACATTTATCGTAATGTTAAGAGTAGATCAAAAGTCTTACATATCTTCCTGTATTTGATAGTATATAGTCCTGTCCAGGCAACTAGAAGGTCGCAGGAAGTCCCCAACAATAGGAGGCACACCCACCTCCACCACTCTGATCATACGATATGGGGTGAACCAGGAAAAATAACGAAAACCTTTGCATACGTAACACCAGATTCAGGGGAAGTAATTAAGAAGTTCCTATAACACTGGAAACAGTGTATGAAATATGGGATTTTCACTGGAAGCTAGAAATGGAGGAGTCAGAGGTGCGAGTAGGATTACTGAATAAAGTTTGTCAATACACATCTTCGTCTGATCGTGTTACCAGTTGGCCCTAAAGTAAAGATATGACTGGCAAGTCCCTCAAAGTCCTTCTTGTACTCCGACATGAAGCCTTGAAGGGTATCACCCTCTTTGCTGGCTTGCCTTCAGTGGTTTCAAAAGGTTACGTACTCCCACTTGTTCCCGGTGATATGATGATCTTCTTTTCCATCCATTACGTCTTTATAGTGCTCTTCTAACTTCTGTACACCACATTCCTTACAGCTTCTTTTTTAAAATAGTACATGAAATTCTGGTACCACACATCCTCCACAAGGTGAACAAGACAATGAATTTTGATAGTCTGATATCTGGTTTAATACAGTTGATGGAATGTCAGGCAGAAATGATTCAGCAATCTTTCTGTATGTTGCAACATATCAATGGATATTGAATCAATAAGAAGTGAATATTACTTAGCTCAGAAATACTCCAACACCTCTGATGCCCAGTTGTTGTTTTGTAAGATGCTTGTTTGGAACTCTTAGGAATGTGACTGGTCCGGATCTATGTTGCTCTTATGATCCGTAATGGATGAGGCCATTAAAAGAAAGAAGGTTAAGGTTACCCCTCATTCTGCACCGCTCAACCTGTCAAATGTGCCATCAATGCGCAATAATCAAGACCTAAGAATCAATACATTGATCATTCTACTAACAGCGGTACCAAAACTTCTCATGTCAAAACATACTGTACAAAACATAATATAATGGGATCATTGTGTAACGTTGGGGAATTGTTACCAACTATTCATTCTTTCATCTTGTCCAACTATGTAAGGGTTTTGGTGCTTAGAATGTGTTTTGAGTTTTGGGCAGAATTTGCTGTTGATACATGTATCTATATTTGTTGCAATGTTTCAATGATATCTGATGGTATTTTGTTGCCAATCAGTTTGAAATGTGCTGAAATTTTTTCTTTGTCAATGAACATACGCATGGGCAGTCCAGCACTGTGTTTATATGGAAAATATTTTTGGCCAATCGTTTGGCTTGTTCGGGGATAATCCATTCTACTTTTCCTACTTTAAGTTTACTATATAAAAAATGTGACCAAGTCGGTCTTTCGTGGTTCCCCATTGCCTCCCCTCTCTTTGTACAGCTGATTCTTGATTCGCAGGCTGTTGTCTCTTCTTTCCTTTGTTGGCTGCCTATTGTAAAGAGATCTGACGTTTGAGCTGGAAGAGCCGTGCACCCCGGCCGCCTATGTACAGCGGGTACGGGAGGAGAGGGACAGGCTGGTGGGACAGTGTCGGGAGGCAGAGGGATACCTGAACTACTGGAACCTCCCTGCACATGTTCTTGAGCAGGTCCGGATGGCTGATCACAAGTCACGTGAAATCCCCGTACATAGCCAATATGAACGACCTGGGTGCGTATTGGGAGGTTGTCGAGCTGGAGGTCCAGAAGATTGACAAACTGTTCCATGACGTGCACTTGGTGGTGAAGAATGCAGGCTAGTTCTTTTTATATGTTCTTTGTGTGAAAGATTATTTGTAAATACTCATGTAAAAGTCATTTGTACAGTTGCTCCAATGCGGTGTTTTGCAAGCACCTACTCAGACAAGGAACGAAGTCCACAAAACGAAGTACAACAACTACGAGAGGAGCCAAAACATTATCAACCGCTCACAAGAAGTGTAGCCCCTCCTGAAGGCCGCTGGTGAGGTATTTCTCTCAACTGAACGACAGATTCTCTGGTAGATCGTTTATTTAAATCAGAAAGAGGCAGGGGCCCAACAAGGAGCGGCACATGATGTGCACCGAGCTGTATTGGCACACAGTTTGATGGAAGATTATCACCATGGCCTTGTTTGAATTTTGCTCTGTTATTAAATAACACTTTTAAGACATCCCGTTTTTCTATACAGTTCACCAAACTTAATTTAAGGAATACTGGTTACACACAGCCTGTAGATATCTTTCACTGAAGCACTCAAGCTTTTGATACACTTAATTGCACTGATTGTTTCTTCTAGCAGGGTCTGAATTTCTACTGTGTGGTTTTTATCTTTCACTTCGTGGCAGTTGATTTGTTCCTCACAGCGTTTGACCATGTCTTTGACAAAAATGCCTCATTTAGCAGAAACAATGACACCTCAACCGCTCCATTGACTGAAGCAGTTTGTGCTTCCTTCAAAGTATGCTGGAAGGTGTTCCACCTTTCCTGAACAGTTCTGATTGTGACTACATTATAGTGATGGTTCTATCATTACATTTGCCTTTTGTTGGGGCACTACTAGGGTTTTCTGTTTATGTTGAAGAATATGAATGGTAATACCAGAGACATTTGCTATAGCATGAAAGAGACAATCCACTGTTGGTGAGGAAAAGTCTCCATGCATTCTATATGCTTCTAGATCTTCATTCATCTGGGCTAGGTCCCTTGTGTCTTTTCTTCTTTCACAATCTCTTATCGGCCCATCAAGATGTAAATGTACGAAAGTTGTTTTCTGTAAAATAAAATCGTACATTTTCTCGTTTAACCATATCATGTCATCGTGTATTTTCAAGCCAGAATCTCATCCCTGTAGAAGTGTAATGTATGCTGTTTTCAATGATGCACTGTCACTTTGGAGAATATAAAAAATAACCATGGAATCAGGATATGTTTCAGTATCAATGAGGTTACTGTCAGCCCTAATTATTTTCCATAATAGTATGATTTTTACGTTCAAATTCTTGGCTGAGGCTTAGAAAAGTATTGGTAATATATAATAATTGGAAAAGCAAAAAGGAACACTGTCTCAGAAATACGTAAAATTAAAATTCAAGGTAAATAAATGAGTGTTATAAAGTGAAAGGATATTACAAAAGATACATAGTCATATTGTAATAACATTACTATTAGTATGTAGGAACCAGAAACAAGTTCTAGTTTAAACGAGAAGTTAAACAGAATCTGTACTGTAAGATCATAGCACAATATTATTATTAACATAATACAAAGCAAATCAAGCAACTGTATGAATTCTGAGAATTTATGCAGTACCTTGATTTACATTTTGTATTCTACACTACATGTATGCGGTATCAATGCACGATTATTGCAACAATGAAGTTGCCAAGGTACATTTTTTACTGTGTCAGTAACAGAATTATTTTTTTGCAGAAACAATTGTTGAAAACCCAAAACTTTTGTCAATCTGTTATGAAATTTCTCCTACCTACACTGTCAATGAAGTGTGTAGTGTCTGGAAATCTGCCACGAAACCCCTCATTGCGGCTGAAGATCTTGTCCTCGATGTCTCTCAGGTAACCGGCCAAGACGATGATGACGCATTGGCTTGGGAAACGTTGAAAAGAATGAGTACAATTTGGTGACAAACTTTAGACTCACACCAAAAGTCATTTTATTTCATCTATAGCTTTCTGTGTTACATGTATACTGTCAACAGACAAACATTTCTGCTCCGTATTTACGACGGCAGACAACGTCCGAATGCCTGAACTTCAGTACGTCTTCTCCAGGCAATATGAACAGTGATGATCAAACCCACAGGACTGGGAGTTGCACTCGTTCCGTTGAAACCTGTAGCACGGGCGAGTGGTCTTGTTGTTCTTCTCTTTCACTCCGCTCTTGGTGATCGCCGTGTACGGTTTCATCTTCGTTTCATTGTGCTTCTTTGAGTAAATTGTTCCTGAAACTTTTACCCAATTTGCATAGTAAACATTTCCTTCCACTTCTATTCCCAACACTGTTCGCATTCGCTCTTTTGCAAAATCTTTAGCTTCTTCTGTCAACAGTTTGCAGGGTCCAACCTCAAATTTGATGTAAAATTGGGTGGGGTTTGTTTGAACTGCCTCACTAGCCTCTTTATATTTCTTTTGGTCAATGACTTGCGGGTGATAAATTTGTCGGCCCGTATATGGTGTTCACAGGTGCACTCATTAGTCCGATCCAATCAGCGCGCAATGGGAATAGTAGGAAAGTCTGTGAACAGTTTCGCCAAATGCCCCGGAAGGCGCAGCGTCAACACGTGCTTGCCATAACAGCTGCACCCTTCATCACACCTGACAAACGTTATTATAGGCCTCATTGTCCATCCACCTGGTGGCTCACGGTCACATCCAGTCATCTGGACATCTCTGATCGGCACACCGTCATGTCCTTATGTGTAACAGAAAGACAAGTGTATAAAACAAAGGAAAAGTATAAAGGGGGTGTATTGAGAGTAACTATAAGCATGTATATGTGGTTAACACTATTCAAGTACACAACAATGGTTTTGAAGACGACAATAATTTTACATCAATAACGGGACAGTAAAAGGAAGACAAACTGTGGGCGCATCGCTATTCCGTTCATGTTGGAGGCTTGAGTGAAGACAGTCACTCTCTCCCTAGACATAATGTAAGTAGGACAGTCCTTCATGGTCAAGGTCTTTGGTCCAACTGTGTCGTTGCGGCAGAGCGACATTTGGTCTCCATAGATAATGTCTACTTTTTTTACCTTAAGTGTCTTTTCAAAGAAAAGTCTGACGCGAATAATACATGAACTGTATGATTCGATCCTTCCGAACATTTTCTGGCACGGCAAATCGCTTGTTCAGATGTTTGAGAGAAACACGGAATTACTCTAACAAACCCCGAACCCACTTGTCACTGAACTTGACTCGTTCATCCTCAGCAGGGTGTAGGTTGAGATATAGTTCTCGTAGAGTCTTCGTATAGTTGCTTACACTTCATGACGAAGACCAAGATATATACACAGATAACATTATCTAATGATTTACATCTGCAATTAAAATCAATTTATCACTGTACAGCAGTCCAACACAATGTCACAGTCGCACAGGAATTCTAAGGTAAATGATAGTAATGAGTTTAAAATTCACTTACTATATATGTATATAGGAGTACTAATCTATATATATACCCTATATGTCAACAATCTCAGAAACATAGCTAGTGCACATACCCAGGAAGTACATCGTCAGCCTCCAGAAATCATCTGCACTGTTCATTTTTCTCCGGGAAGGCATATCGTATCCTCCAGACGAAAGTATGTTATAGGTGGTCTCATGATAGCTATCAGGCTACACACAGATGGCACAGCCATCACATTCTGTGCGGATAGGTTCAATGTATGCGCAAACCACCCAAGGTATAACGTAATCCCTGCAATGGTAGTGGCATTGGTCATAGCTCTCGCGTTGTCAGTTGTCATGACGTGGACTTCACCAGTGAGGTTAAAAGCTCCTACAATTTCAAGTGCGATATTCTCCCCTGTTTCAGAAATATCTGCACCTTAACAAATGGTCCAACAACATTTCTCTCAGCACAGGAAAGAGGAATAAGGTCATGAAGTACTTTGAATAGATATCACTCAATAAATCTTGTCTTCCTGATCTCGTATACCACAATGCTTCGCCCTGCACAAGATTTCGTTTCAGTTCGAGTAAACCTTTGGCATGGATGAAACAAGTCTAATTTGACTTGAATCTGTGCTCCAAATACATAGCGTACGATGTTTTCCCAGTGGCAACTACCAATACAAACTAGGTCAATATGGCTTTGGGCATGCCTTTGTTTACAAGAAGGGGTCTAATGTCAAGAAACTTCGTGCTTGGCGATAGGCGCCACTCCATTATCTGACCCTGTCCATTTAAAACACAAGAGTACTGTTTCACAAACCTTTTTGTTATGGGGAGGAAGTAACCTATCTTTGTTGAGATTTAGAACGTGTGATCACATGACAGGTAATCAATCTTAGTCGAAAGTCCTGACTGTTCTATTGCGGCTCTTTCTGTTTACATCCTTTAGTTAGATTTGTTCTAATACATGTCTTACCGACACTGTGCTCTCGTCAAAATTTGGGAAAACGTCGGCTGTGGGGGTGGGGGGTGGACAAATTGGCAATGACAAATTGTGACACAATGAAACACAGACACAGTGATATTTAACTTATTACTTTCTCCGGGTCCAGGCGGTCCAGTCCGTTCTTGCCCTTTGTGCTGCCTTTCACCATTTCCATGGTTGTGAATACTTCCCGGCACAAAGTACGGACCCCTTCTTCCAATTCCATGTTTGGTACCCGGCGGGCAGTTGACGTGTGGATCCATACACCATGCCCAAAACTTTCGCAAGGTCATTCTACCTACTATTATGTTTTTTTTTCTGAGGGATGTTTTTTTTTTTTACTAAACGGTATAAAATGTACCGGTGTTAAATGCAATACAATACATCCACGAGGATGCAGCTTCTGACATCAGTTATTGAAGTGTTATTTTCATCTGTCGGGAATCTTTGGCTTCCTGTGCGGTAGGATTGCACATACACACTGTTCAACTGGCGCAGTAGTTGATTGCGTGGAAGTATGTTCTGGATTGGTGTCTTGCTGTGGTTTGTGCTGAATAGGTACAGGTTTGGCATGCATACAGCCACAGCTCTTACTGGTTTTTCCTCTTTTGAGGAAAATGTTTGTGCGTACTTGATTACCTGCTCTGCCTGCAAAACATACATTATAAAATGTATGTAAGAAATTATATCATCGTATTCTGCAAACTTAAGAGTCAAGATGTGACATCAGCAAACGGAACGGTAAACACGAGGGCGAAGTACGCCCAGACAAATATTACGTGGTTAAAAACGTCCAGAAGGATTACTATTCTACTATTTGCTAAGTCTGTGTTGGTACTATCATCAAATGTGAAATATCAATAGTTTACCCTACCTCTGGCCCAATGCCATGATGTCGGATCTGTGCGAGTTCCGGCGCTGTGCATGGCGCGCATCGGTGACAATACTCAGCAACTGTGTGTTGTTAGTGTCACGCCACTCTGATTCCTGTGAGATAGCATATCACAGAAAAGGATATTACATACAGATCTATTTTGGAGGTACACATTTACAAAGAAGAATATCTTAATCTCATACCTGAGGTACAGATAATAGTCCCTCAGGGTTCTTCTTGAGTGGCAAGGCAAGGCGTGACGTCCAATTAAACATCACTGCGTGACTCTCTGAGGATAAAAATACTTGTGATGTGAGATACCATCGGTACTACACAATGATGGCTTGTTTTTCACTTGATCAGTTGAAATCAATCCAATTTGAATTTACCACATTACATGTAACAAGGAGACAAGAAATTTAAAATGTACGCACATGTACCTTAAGAGTTTTTGCAATACTCATCGAGTGTTTGATTTAGAAAACAGATAGTGGTACAGTCGGAACGAGTCAACGCTGCTTCCAAATAAGTCTTTTGTTAATAATTGATAATAAAATATAAAAAATGTTGGTAAGCATTGAAATACTTGAATGGCTTTAGCATAAGTCTAATCTGAAAGCAGATCTCTACAGACGTAGAACAGTATTCAGTCTGATATACAATATCCTACTGACTTTCATTATTTTGGGTGACTGGATATTTGCTTTAATCCTGCTCGCATAGAAATCTGCTTGGAGATTAACATGAGCATTGCAAAGTTAATTCAGTACCTTTTCTCACTTGTCGTACACGCATCATGATGTTGTCATTGTCGTGTACCCACACCATGTCAGGCAGCAGCTTCTCCTCTTCCCCGCATACTCCTTTATGACTTCCCACACCGACTTGGGGTGTACACTCATACCAGCGTGATTCAGGATTTGGATAAACTTTGGGATGAAAAGAAACCATTGTAAATGAAAATACATGCACACTGTTTACCCTCTACACCATTTCATCACAAATCCCAACCACGGGATTATATTTTTATATACATTACTTGCCATGTACATATATTGATGAATTTTCAACAGATATTTGCTCACATTGCACAAATTTCTGAATACATCAAGGTATATATGTAAAAAAAATGCACACGTAGAAGACAACCTTGTAAGTTAAAACAAATTACATTTAGCTCAAGAAAGCAGAATCTCATACAAAATAACACAAAATGGGTATGATGAGAGTATTTGGAGATCCCACGCAACCACACAACCACATCACACACACCCAAGACTCAAATTGTACTAACCTCTCAGAGACCTTGTACTCCAAATCTCCCAGGTTTTTGTGGATGTTCCTCACTTGTACCAGGAAAATATGCGTTGAAGTGCAATCAAATGTTAGTATGGATTGTAGCAAATGTAGCATCTTATCAGAAACAAAATCAAGTCAACATTCGAGAAATGGCGCAGCATCCAATCTCTTCTACACTATCCACCCAAGCATTGCTATAAATAGAAAAAAGATGTTTCCATGGTGCAAAATTGTTTTTTGGGGAGTTGCATATCTTGGGCTCCTGCTTTACAGTAAATGGGCTTTTAGAAACAACACTCGTGATTTGGTAAGATAAGGTGAGGGGAGCCTTTAAAACTTAGTACACATCTCTTCTCCATATAACACACGATGCAATTACTACTAAGTAATTACTTTTGTAGGCTGAAATGAGCTGTCCTCCTTGCTCTGACGTCTTCTATGTCTGATTTTGTTTGGCAGAAGAGAGGAGGGCCTTCAATGCGTCACATTCATCGCAATTTGTGAACATGTTCACTCGGCTTCATGCGTATTCACTCGGCTTTTCCCGGTATCGACTCGGAAATGTACGGTAATGACAGTTACGTATGATTCGATCAAGTACATTTTCGATTCAAGGAGGAAAGAATCAAAGGACATTACATACCGTTGTCTGTTTGTGCTCCTCGCGGCTCTACAGCAGGTTGGACGTCATCGTGCAGCTGGAATAAATATATACAGAGCGTACATCAGAATATAATATTTGACATTTACGGAAAAATTGTCGTATAGTGTCTGTACAGTTGTGCATGAAAGTAATCGGAAAAGACGCAATCGTATGTATTAACGGGTGGGGAACCTATGTCTTAAGTTACTCTACATGCAAACTTACAAACATTGGTTATAGTTTGTTTGTCCAATACCTTCAAAATCAGATATAATGTTGACAAAGAAAGAACTTTTTTCTATCCCAAATAAGTCTAGCTTTGAAACAGATTTCTTCGGTGGGACTTACAAAGTAAACCACAACTTAAGCTTGTAAATTATCAATATATGACTGCAAAACGAAACATTAACTTCTGATTAAAATCAAAAAGTTAAATACATATATTATGTACCTGCTGTTGTAGCGCCTTTATCTTGCGGATCGCTAGTCGTAAAGTCTGTAGGCGCGTTAGCCTTTTGCCAGGGTTTTCTTCTACGGCACTCTTCAACGCACGGAAGGCGTCCTGATTCCGCCTGGCCCGCAAGAACTCTCTTCGGGTCCTCTCTGCTCTATCTAGCCCCATAGCGGTGTGCCTTCAATGACTGAATGCTACCAAAGCTGGGTTCGTACGCATTTTTGCACATCTCGTATCGCGATGAAAGATCAATTTCTAAACAACAGCAGGTTTTGGACAGAAGGATGTATCCTATCTTGGGTGGTGTTAGGGCATATATCACCATTTCGTGCACATAAAAATGTCAAAACGGCGATCGGCTATCAGCACAAGATGTCCATCAGCTGTCTTGAAGAATGTTTAAGTATTATAAAAATGGTGTTTTTATGTCAATATTATCTACAGTCTACCTAATACGACAATGTTTAACTTTATGCTGATATTTTGCCACCCACATAGGATAGGGGACTTACAATATGTAATGTTTAACGTTAATCAAGTACTTAGTACTGCATCACTTTCCTTCCTGGTCTGCAAGGTATGTCACGGCTCATTAGTTATCTTGTATCCCACTTCCGAACTGACAGCTACACTGGCCCTTTTTATGGGAAAATAATGACAGTCGCTTGATCGTGGCGCCTAAACATGTGGTTCTTATATTACCTGAGAAATTTCGGCTGTCCACATGTACATGGGAGAATCAGACCTGATAACATACTGGAAACACAACACTTCCGACATTTCTAACCTGCTTAGGCGTCCACCTTGTTAAGACGTCCAACTGGCTTAAGTTAAGCCTTAACCGACCGCATGGGGGGGGGCTGTCTGTTTATCAACAACAGCCAATCAGTAATAACGATTGTCTGTTCTACTACTTTGATGTGAAATGTCAACTTTTCAATATGACATTTTCTACCGGTACCTTTG
This sequence comes from Branchiostoma belcheri, assembly GCF_001625305.1. Classification (NCBI taxonomy): domain Eukaryota; kingdom Metazoa; phylum Chordata; class Leptocardii; order Amphioxiformes; family Branchiostomatidae; genus Branchiostoma; species Branchiostoma belcheri. The sequence goes on along the minus strand of NW_017803736.1, from coordinate 101,379 downwards.
ACAACTTTTCTATTGGGTACCTCTCGAATAAACGTATGTTCTGCTTTTAGATGGTACGTTTATTTCAACATTTTCACGCATTTTGCACACACATCTTACTGAACACTCCTCGCTCAAAACTATCTTTTCCTCGGGAAAATGGTAGCAATTACAAACTGTAAAACTCCCCAAAAGTAGAAAATGCTACTACAAACATGAAAATTTAGCGCTGCGAAAAGTCCATTCTGAATGAAAAATAAATGAAGTAAAAAGTGTCTCCATGAAGTTTGAAGAAATGCCCCCCTCCCCATGCCCCCCTCCCACTGGTTCCGAAGTGGTTCCAAGGTTCCAGAAGGTTTGAAATGAAGATATCTTAAAAAGCAAATAAGGTACAATGCAGAAATTTGGGTTAGCGTTAGGGTTAGGGTTAAGGTTTCGGTTGGGGTAAAGAAAATAGTTGGGGTTAGCGTAAAATGTAGGGTAACTTTATTGTAATGTGATTTCTTCTTTTCTCAGTAATCATAGTGCCATCCGTACAGAACGTGACCGGGTGCGAGGTTGGAATATTCCAACTCGTTGAAACACTGGGCCGCGTCGTCCCACAACTGGAATAGGGTGATTCTGCGAAAGATCGCTGCGGGGTCGTGGTCATTGGTATACCAGTGGTTTGGAAATATGTTAGTAGTAATCCAAACCCTTCTTGCGGCAAAGTTGACAAATCCGCCCTTGATTGGTACACGCAACGGATAGCGGTCAACCATATTCAAAAAGGTTGGCCGGGGGATGTCGCCGTGGAAGTCGTTTAAAACGACATCACTTTGACCCATGTATCCGTCGAACCAGCCCCCTTCCGGTTTGTAGTAGGTGGTTGTGTCATCTGGCAGGTATTCCCGTACCAACCTACTCTTGCCACATCCCGGCGGCCCAACGAAGACGAAACAGCGGGTCAGGAAGTCGCGGGCCGGCTGCAGGCGGGCGTACGAGACATAGGCCTCTAGACCGCGGTGATGGCGTACAAAGGTCTCAGGCATTTCTTGCGCCAGTGCAGACAGGTCGCCGTCATTTTCCTGTAGGAAATTGGTGGCGGCCGTCAGGTCGTTCCTCTGCCCCTGTCTGATGGGATGTCCCATCCGCACGACGACGTTGCCATCTTTCGAGCAGTACCGCTCGTTGTCATGGTCGTTACCGACGGCCTTTTCCACGTGGCATCTGTCGCCTAGGTGCCCTTTCACCTGCGGGGTACGAACCTTCCTGGAAAAGTTGACGTAGCCCTGTAGGTGGGGTGTCCCGGTGGTCGGGGACACCTCCGCACCTACG
>NW_017803736.1:89396-99837 GCF_001625305.1 Branchiostoma belcheri | reverse complement strand
TGGGGGGTGTATGGGGGTTTCCGGCAATTTTTTTGGAGTGTGTAATGGGGGTTTCCACATGCCCAACGAATGTGGATTACCAGAGCAACTAAATACCTACTTCACATGACAAACTCACCAAAAATGACTTCCTCTCGACAGTCATGTTCCCCCGGCGGCGCACAAGCTCAGGTGGTGTGTTCCCACCGGCATGGCGCTGCTGCTGGTGGAGGGTGTAGAGTTGGACATCTTGTACTCGGCGTGTGTGTGTGTCGTACACTGTCATGCTCTGTGCTAGACCTCTTAGGGGTGTTCGGCTGAATGTCGGACGACTCGGACCATTACCAACTCGGACCATCTACCTGGTCAATTCGGCCCATCATGGTGGTCAACTTGGCCCATCATGGTGGTCAACTCGGCCCATTTTTTGTTTCGAACGGCGCATTGCCAATGGATGGTTGTCTGCGTTTCCCGCTTAAAGGTATAAGTAAACAGTAGCCGTCACTGCTGATTAACTTGCCCCTTTGTGACGCTCCTGGAACTAGGATGTAGGTTGTAACCGGCGTGTCATGTGACCTGAGGGTCTTCTGCAAATGTCTCGTCGTCAAGATGGTATCGTCAGGATGCTGCTGGGATAGCTCACGTTAATCTCCAAGCAGACAAGGACAAGGGGACTTTATATTGGCCAGTCCTGTATCCATTGGCCGCCTGTATCCAACGTTCCCCTTGTCCCACCGAATCTGCTTGGAGATTAGTACACTGGTGTTTTCTCCATACATTACAAGGTACTCTTGATCTGTCAAGTGAACAGCTGGATCGTATGTGGTATATTTGTCATGTATAGCATGTGTCCATGGTTACTAATCTCACTACTGTCCTCCCATACTGTCATTCGGCAGGTCCGTTCAAGTCCTTTGAGTTTGCTTCTCATTTCCGTGATGTCTCTTCATACCCTCTAAGGGTTTTCAATCTCTCCATAACATCATCTGGATCCATTTCTTCATACACGTGGTCCTCTCTGAATCTCATGGACTTGTTTCTGATCGTCGAGGCTCCTCTTTCTCTTCCAGTGGGTGCTTTCTGTCCTCAACAGTGACTTCGGTGGTGCCATTTTTTGTGTCGAAAACCATTTTCACCAAAGCCAAACTCTTTTGGCACAAGTCGCAAATAGCCGTGTCGTATCCGCTCACATCCCATGTCTTTCCAAATCCACCAGTTAAAAACTTTGCATTGACGTTTGATCGTTGTACCTCCATTACGACCACTACCCAGGGCTCATTGGCATCATGCTGTTTTCTGCCAGGGTCAATGATGACAATATCCCGTACTTTCAGGCTAGCGGGGCAGTCTGACCTGACATCTTCTATGCGCTCTTGTTCTTCACTGACGGATCTGATTGGAGAATCGCTGTCTTCGCAGCCTCATATTGTTCCTCCCTTGTTAATTTTTTTTTCTGGTTTGTTTCATTTCTGTGTCTGAAAAACAAAAATTGAAATGTATTAGCTGGGAAATCATATTGCACTGATACAATAATATGATTTTGCAGTCCCCATCCCTGTTTCTGGAAAGGAAATGAATAATAAGTGATAAAAAAAACCCAACAAATGTTGACTATTCTAACAATATCCTTATCCTGATCTTATTGAATTTCCTGATGAACTGTGCTTGTGTCATAGATTTGATTTGATTTGATTTGATTTATTAGGCTGATAACACATATATATGCAGCCAGGACTGCCCAACTAGCCGGAGGCTATTATAAAGGGCTAGCCCTCACAACAATAACATAAACAATTCGGAACAGTTAACAGTGTCAGTTACAATTCAGATAGACATACTACTACTACATAACAGATGTTGTGGCCAAACGTTAACAAGCTAGAATATCCGGCGTGGTCGTCGTGCGTTTACTACAATTACATTTATATGTCAGGTTAATATACTATTACATAACAGATGTTGTGCACTATATTTACATTGTCAATACAATATTAATCTATTGAACTATTTACTAAGTAGTTATCGTCAAGTATTTATCAAGTATTGTCCATAGTTTCTTTTTAAAGGAGCTGATGGAGTGTCATAGATGCTGACAGTTCATCAGAAAAACAATTTCTCACTTCCCCACAAGCCTTAGGGCTGCTGTAGTTCTCTTCATTCAGGATTTTGAAGGAGGGGGGGGGGCATCCCACTGTTCCGAAGACGCCTGAATTTGGCCCAATGACTTGGTTTATCAGTTTTGTCTGTGCTGTTTGCTTACATTTTTAGGTGTCTGACTTCGGAGTCGATCCAAGACGGCGCAGTCATATCTTTGATTACAAATTAATGCACCTGGCCTGTTATTTTAAACAGTTTGTCTGTTAGCTCCTTGTATAAAGCAATAGACTGTCTCTTGTATCTACGTTTAATATTTCTGTCTTTAATCCTTCCTGTTTCTTTTCTTTAAGCCGGATTGTCTGGAACAAGGCAGATACTTCACATCTAAATTCGCACAATAACTTTGCACAGGTTATGGTCACAGCATTAATCTGGTCGCAGCTTTGATCGAAAATTACTGAATTTCGTTTCCACATCTGCCACAGCAGTGCATGGAATTTTTATCTCCTTTTCTTGTGAAAGTTGTATTTAGAAGATTTCTTCGCGTTGTTCATTTGCTACAGTTCTACAATGCGAGTGGCATAGAGAAAGTTCTCATTGACAGCCTTCTATTCTGCTGGGTCTGCATCAAGTTTCACCAAATTAGACTCCACTTCTGGCCCCTTCCGTTTTCTTAAATTTGCACAAAATTGTCGGAAAACTCTCAGGAGGACTTACCTTTATTAAACAAATCTGCAATTGTCCTGATACCCGCTTTTCTACATGTAAAATATGAACAGTACAATTTAGTGAAGACTTTCGAAGTCCAAGTAAGATTGTATCACTTGTAGTACAATTTTCAATATTAAAAGTGGTCCATCTCCTCGTCCAATATGACATTCTCCCATCGTTTGATGACACCAGGCTCCGCGAACATTTCTCCGCCAAAGTGCCTTGTGATGTTTTTGTAAGTCACCTTCATCCTGAAATAACAGCAACACCAGTGTCAATGAATGGGTTCATGGGTTCGAGATTACAGGCATGTTGGCAAACATACAACATTTTTGCCAGGGCTAGGCCCTTTATAGTTTAGAGAGGAGTGTCGTGTTAACCCCTTGGGTTCCTGCTGTTGGGTTGATGCCATTGCATTCTGATGCAAATGACTCAAAATAAAGAACTCAACAACGTGCAGTTTGTGTGATTCTGTCCTCAGAGTCAACTAAAAATTTTGACAACACCTTTTGCCATGGAATTAGTTTAAAAAAAAACCCAAGAAATCAGCATCTGTATTTTATCCCCACTGAAACTGTGGGTGTCAATATGTTAGATCAAAATCTTCAACAGAAGACACCTCCTTGGCTGCCTTCTCAGCTTCTTTTCTTGGGTACCCCATTTCTATCAATGTTTGGATGATGTTCGCCGCTTCTGTGTCATTAGAGTAGAAATAGGGTAAGTTTTGACTGATATGAAATTGGAATTATATGATGCACAATTCATACCATGCATCAGTCACCTGCATTTACAACATAAGTATATTGTGTCATTTATTATGTTCCTTGTTATACCTAACGGTAGTCCGTCCTACTTTACGTCATTGTCTTTTGCACGGGCTGTTTTCGTTGTAGCGGTCAATGTAGGCGATCTTGCCGACATGGCGAAGGACTTTTCACATAGCTGTTGCAGAGTTGGGGTTGACGAAGACTGGGTCTGATATGGTTATTGGAGGGGGATTGTGTGAGCGATTTGACGGAATGTCGGCTTACTCTTCGGATGAAATTACTGCTAGCAAACATGTTTGGGTTCAGTTTCCTCACGATGCGACCGTGAGACCACAGGGAGACGACGTTACGGTTATACAATGTGTTTGTCTCTTCAAGTCTTCAAGGCCAGCATAGTGTGCTTAGCGGGATGAGTACGGAATCCCCAGTCGTGGTGGGCGTACGATTATAACATGACCGGCACGAACTGTCCTGCTCAACGCATTCGCAAGCCAAACTATTCGGAATGCCACCTGGCGGGCAGACTTGTCCAATTGACATAGGTCATTGTGTCCGAGCTCTAAGGAAACTTACTTGGTGCTGCAACTACACTGGCAGTATGGCTAGAAATGAGAAGAAGGAAATATAGTTAACAGGAACTAGAATTATAGAAATACAACTTCGATACAAGCGTTTACCCTTCAAGTACTCTGGGTTATGTATTTGTAAAATTGAATGAGCATTGGCCACCGAATACAATATTTGTCAACTTTTAATACACAGAACAATTTGATGAATTGTTACTTTACCCTCATCAGCATCTTGGGTTCCTTGTTCATACGGCCAGAAGTAGGTGACCATGGTCTCTCCGGTCCCTAAATTTATACCATACAATAATGTAAATCAATTGTTGTAAAACACAATTTCACATGTACCTTACAAAATATCATACTTAACAGCAAATTCATAACAATTAACAAACAATAGTTAATCTATGAACACATTTTATCAGCTCTAGCCTGATTTTTGGACCACAGGAACAGCTTTGCCTGCCGCATTAAGTTGGTTGGTGTCATATAGGACAGCTGTCCCTTCAGCTTTTTTAGAGTAGAATTACATTGTTCAACCACCTCTGAGTTGATACCGTCATACTGTGGATATGATGAGAGCTGGTACTTCTCTGAGCAACCTGTCAAATGGGTAGGTGACAAAATGAAAAGACTTGTCATGTTTTGTACAGTAAAAGATTTTTACAAGACATGATTTGTTTAAAACACTGAATGTATCATATTGGCTTGTCAAAGAACACTGAACCAAGCTGGAGAAACATACCTTTGTGGTTCCTCCAGTGAAGGCAGTCTACTAAGAACCAGGTGTTCTTAAACAGTAGGGGATCGCGGTTTAAACATTAGGTGTGTAGGTTACAACTGTTGTCGTAGATGACGGTGTCTGGAACTGAAGATAACCTGGAATTACTACTATTTTTTTAAACATCATTTTCAATGAATGAATGAATGCATGAAGACCTTTATAAATAAAAATAAAGATAACAATGTAATTAATTTTTCCACCATTAAGAGATGTCAATGACTTATATACAAAAATTATGAATTTCTGATGAAGACTAAATATCTACAAGTTGTATAACACAATGAGCACCAAAGGCGGCCAATTGTAAAATTAATACTATTAATACACAATTTAGTCTGCAAAGTGGTATTGAAATAAAGTTTCATACCAAGGCTACCAGAAACGTAACATTCTGGCAAAGGTACACAACATGCACAAAGACAAACACATAAAACACTTACTCGTACTTGGCCAGGTGGTGGTACTTGGTTCTGTGCATTGGCCGGCGGGTGCTGGACATTCTCGGCTGGTAGAAGAGGAGGAATAGGCTGAGGAATAGGTTGAACGATAGCAACAGGCTTGTTAAATAGGTTCATAATGACAGCTCCAATCTTTTTGATGCATTCTTGTCTGTAGTGAAAACGTTAATTAGCACTTCAGAGAAACAATAGGTGGTTGGAGATTCACTAATGCACAAACTATGGTAGTGATATGGTCAAACAAGTCTCTCATGTTGAGGGGGATTGGACCCTTCATTATCCTGAAATCTTTGACCCTACCAATAACCCTTTCCACATGGATTCTGGCATTGGCTACAGACTCCGCAAACTGCTTCTTCTTCTTAAGGAAAGGAGGTGTGATGAGGGTAACACCCTTGTGAAGGAACAGTTCCTGCACATTGAACCCTCTGTCAGCAAGAAGCGTGTCGCCATAATCAAACTTTTCTACTATGTTGGACTTGTTAACTTTATCCCACCCACATGTACATATGTGCCGCCAGAAAGTAGTACGTGACAAGTTCGTAGCATCTGGTTATAAGTGTTTCCTATCCTGAAGACACAGATTAACACGTTTATTTATTCAATGATAGGTTCTAGTTACAAATCCCTGAAGTAGATCAAGGATGAAGAGCGGTGTCATTATCTAATGAGGAGGGTATCTATTGACTAATTAAAAGGTAATCGGAATACATGGTGAGAATTAACATAATTGTGGTCAGGGAGGGACAAGTATTATAAAGTGTGAGTCTTCACTTGGCCGTGGCCAGGAGAGGCTGACAATTTTGTTATGTACCTTCAAGTTACTGGAATAAATTAACAACAAAGGGTTAGCCAGTCTCTTATCATGCTCTTATGTTGAACATTCCCCTTAATCGATAACACTGGGGCATAAGTTGGTTTGGTGTGGTGGCTTCTTGGTGTCTGAGTTTGTCCGCTATGTTGCTGAACATTTGATCTGTGGACACAAATGATGGATCAATCACTCTACTGCTATCATATTTTAAGATTATATTTTAAGATTATCGTTATGACACTAAAATTAATATAACCCCAAAAATTTGGCAGAACAGTTAGAAATTGTTTGGTCATACTTAAAATCAATTTCACAGTGTGTGTTTGATCCGTACAGTTCGGATCCCTACATACTAGTGATTCTAAGGGTAAAATAATACCAGAGAGACGAGCGTCTAAAGCTAGACTATACATGGTAATATGGTCTGGTTTAGCCTTGGCCCAGTCAATGACTTTGCGTCGAGTTTCGGAAGAGGGTGGCACCTGAATCACAGTAGGAAAACTCATATTTAAGCAGACACCAGTGTTCCCGCCAGGCATGCGTCCTTGCGTCTTTTGGACGCACTATTTTGAGAAAAGACGCACTCCGTCCAGCTGAGTGCGTCCAAAAAAATTCGAAGGGTGAAATGACCTGTGCCACCAATGGGGTGGATTCTTTAAAAATTTCTCCGTTTGAAGAAGCAGTAAGCCTACTTCTGCGATCTGTACTTCGATTCCTCCCCGCCCCTGATATCCGGGTCCAGCGAGGAGCTCGGCACACGTCATGGGGAGGGGCGCGGCACGCCTCAAATCCATTTTCACACCCATGAAATTAGCGGGCCATTGTGCGACCCGCACAGGCACGCGTACGGGCGGAGTCCAAGTTACAGCCCCACTGTATAGTATTGTATTTTGTAGGGGGAAACTTTTTATGCTCGGCTCGTTTTCGCAGCAGGCCGTAGCCATTTCGCAAGACGTCACCGCCGCAGCTAAATGTAAGGCAAGTGCAGCGAAACGTACAGCTTTGGAGAGTGTTGGCGATCAATAATAAAGATTTGTGAAAAAACACAATATTACAAGATTGATTTAATCGGTAAGGGGGGCATTTAAATGTTGAGGTACTACGTAGCTATGTTGTTCTTTACGAAATAAAGACACCGAACAGTTCGTCCGCCCGATTGACCGCCGAGCTACCGTATTGAAAAATTGACACCGAAACCAAAACAACAACGAAGGGCTATTGGGACTTGCAATTCTGAACGGGAGAGAGCGAAAATGTTTCAAAAATATCTCGTAAACTACTGGTTATGTCACAAAATCAAAAGAATAAAAACTTCCCTTGGAAAGTTGGAAAGCTTCTGGCCGCTGATTCCCACGTTGTGTTGCCAAGACAACGGCACGTCCTGATCAGACAGAGCGGCGTCACGCCTTCAACAGCAGAGACATAGGCCCCGCCTACCGGGCGGGCGGCAAAAGATTTCAAAGACTTCTGAACTCCGCCCGCCCCAATCATTGTAGCGTACATCTCCCAGCATTTCCACGTCGTAATAAAAACAATCACAGGGCAGGGACAAACGAAACTGACTTTTCAGAAGTTCAAAGAGGCACACACCTACCTTTCATGGAGCTAGCGCCTCGGTACAATGGCACCTGATCGGTACCACACCGGATCTCAAATAACACAATTTACTGCCCGTCGCTCTAACCTGCAGCCATTAATACCACACTTCTTGGTTGTGAAGAAGTAATGTCTAGAGACACAGCAGTGGTTCAAGTCTGCAAGATCCCCTTCTGGGACATATTCTGGATGACGCACCAATGTCAACAACTTTCCGCATAGAGTAATGCCGTAGAACATCTGTCAGCTTGTCGAGTCTGTGGTCAGGACTCATCTCCGTCATCCTGCCAAATGGGCGGAGAGCTGACCAGAACCTCTCTGACCCCTTCCCATCTGTCAGCCCATAGCCACGTATCTTTAATGTCTCGTACATACACGGTTAGCAGCCATCTGAATTCCGGTATAGGGACGAATAATCAGGAAAATCTGGAGGTGAGACGTCCAGTTTCTGAGGCTTTCTTGTCACAGTCCCTCAGGTACTACATGGTCCTGGATCCAGGCCTCACTATGTTGCTCTGTCAACTTCTGGAGTTGTTTGGTATTGTTACCCATTGATCACCCTTATGTCGCAAGAACAGCGGTACGTCAAAACAACGTTGTCCCCGTGTTACCAAAATGCACTGGAAATTGATTTCCCTACCACCTACCAACATATACGAAGTTGGGGTCCTCCATATCGTGCCAAATTACATCATTCTGGAATAACCTTGCACACTGGGTTCTTCCATAAATACCTCCCCGGCTCCCCCATAAAGTAGACCCTTTCAAATCCCCCTTGTGCTAAAAGAACAACTTGTCCACATTTCATGTCGACTTTCTTTTATTTTTATTTTTCATTCCAGATAGCTGCATGAGCGGCACATTGTCTTCCTCGTCCAGCACATAGGGAAAGCTGTTAGGGAAAAGTGAATTACATGTAGGGAGACCCAGCTGTAGAGCCTGCGTACGTAATAATACGTAAAAATGCTTATTGCTTATCCTACAACTTGGTTACCGTTCACAACTATCTTCTTGCAAGCAATGATTTTCCTCAGTCGCTACATGCCAATTTCTCTGGGCTTTGCCATCATGAAGTCACCAGGCAATCCCTCCACGGCAGTCTCCCCACGGCAATCTCCCCACGCTTCAGCTTTGCATAGGGAAACCGGCTGGTTACCCATCAGTTCCTCCAGTGCCTCTTTCCCAACATCCTTGGAAGAGGAGTCGGCCTGTGCGAGGCGGTAGGCCTCATCAATCAACAAAACCCCTCCCCTGCTGTCCTGAATCTTCTTCCCGGTCACTTCGCTGGTCTGTCCGATGACATTGGACACTTTTTTTTGTAATGCCGAGGCTGCAGAGGAACCCTGTATTAAAATAGAGGGACATAGCATAAGGAATTGGCTCTGACAACTTTTTATTATAAGATATGCCAGTAAACCTATCGCAGATGATCTTGTCAGGAAAAGTTGTGCGAGATGATATTAGTAGGGTTCCAGTCGAAACTGGTATGCAGCCATTTTTGGATAGAGGTTGCTGAGTGTCAAAAGGTGTAAAACGCATTTAATTAGCATTAATTGGAGAATTAGAACCAAGGGAACAGACATACTGTATTTATTCTCCTCTGTTGTTTTATTTCAGGTATTAAAGGTCAACCTGCTAAAACGTACTTTTTAACAATCGCTCTCACATTAATACTGTGGTGTTGAGACTTCATTGAATTTCTTGAGGGCCGGATTAATGTTTGACTAGTTAAAACGTGTATCCGGGTGCCAATACTATAACTTCAAAAGCTTGCACTCACCCGACTTTTTCCCCTTCTCCCACCTGATCTTGCGGCAGCGCGCATTTATAATACTGTGGACTTTCTTCATGTATGCCGCATCATGTGGGTTCACATGTTCCCCAGGTGTCATGGCGGCGAGTTGCTCTATGAAAGAAAGTTAAGTTACCTTGATACCGTCTTCGGGATGAGAGGTAATCCTGTGGTGATCCCAACTTCACTCAGTGTTATACTTTTTGCTCTACCAGTATCTGTCTAGGTTCGTCTTGAACTCATTTACTGACCCTGTGGTAGACTGTTCCAATCTCTAACGACCCGGACGCTAAATGTCTGTCGTCTAACTCTTCCCTTGGCCAAAGGGACCTCCAGTTTGCAACTGTGCCCTCTTGTTGATCCTTCTGTTCGCTTCTTGAAGAAGGATTCGAGTTGGATTCCCTCCAGCCCTGTTGCTAGTTTGAATACCTGTATCATGTCTCCTCTGCGCCTCCTATACTGTAGGGAGGGAAGACCTAAGGTCTTCAGTCTCTCCTGGTAGGGTAGATCCCTGAGATTCAGAGGGAGTTTGGTGGCCCTTCATTGAGGATGACGTGAAGAGTTTTGAGACCGCTGAGGTAGTTGAAAATGGCCGCCCGAGCCCGGAAAGAGCGTCCCAGGAATTCGGCGAAAGGTTCCAAGACGTCAACCGGGAAGGGAGTATAGTAGGTGCAGAAGAGGAGGAAGGCCCTTAGGTACGCACGCAGGTTCGCCCAGGTCCCTTCGGCGAATGCCGCCCGTTTTGCTTTTGTGGCTGCGCCGCGGAGACGACGCAGGTCCCGCCGCCGAGCGTCTTGGCGTGGCCGAGCCGGGGCACGTGGGCTGCCAGTTCCATCAATCTGAAGAACATTGTGTTCCAAAATAGATTAAACAGTTT
>NW_017803736.1:14300-89376 GCF_001625305.1 Branchiostoma belcheri | reverse complement strand
CATTTTTGCCTTCGACGAGAAGGCTATGAAATCGGTTTCGGCCTGTTTTGTAGATTATGCACGGTAAAGTTTGAAGGCATGGTCCGAGGTTCACGATTTTTGGCAGGCAGGTTGATTTGGGGGTGGCCATTGTCAAGGCTAAAAATGGGCTTCGTGGGGGGTTCCTAAGTCACTGTAGTTGACCTTGGTTTTTGGTGTTCTTTCCTTGTCATCAAGATATCTCGAGTATCCTTAAATGTCTTCAGTCTCTCCTGGTAGGGTAGATCCCTGAGATTCAGAGGGAGTTTGGTGGCCCTTCATTGAGGATGACGTGAAGAGTTTTGAGACCGCTGAGGTAGTTGAAAATGGCCGCCCGAGCCCGGAAAGAGCGTCCCAGGAATTCGGCGAAAGGTTCCAAGACGTCAACCGGGAAGGGAGTATAGTAGGTGCAGAAGAGGAGGAAGGCCCTTAGGTACGCACGCAGGTTCGCCCAGGTCCCTTCGGCGAATGCCGACTGTTTTGTTTTTGTGGCTGCGCCGCGGAGACGACGCAGGTCCCGCCGCCGAGCGTCTTGGCGTGGCCGAGCCGGGGCACGTGGGGCTGCCAGTTCCATCAATCTGAAGAACATTGTGTCCAAATAGATTAAACAGTTTGACTGCAACAAAATCAGTGCATACTGCAAGAATTCTTGACCCCCAATTGACATATTCCAAAGAAGCAGTACATGATTTATAAAGACCAACTCTTTTCTTCATTTTGTGTCGAGAGGTAATGGAGCAGTGCTTCGCAACAATGGTATTCCTTTCGTACTGGTTTTGAGTCTGACATAGTTTGGACATATTTCAAGTAAGGGTAGTTTTCTTCAGTTTCTCTCGTTCTTTTATGGCGACATTCAGAATACTGAAGATTTTCCCTGCCACTATTATATGACACAGGGTTTCTATGAAAAGATTCAAGGTTGTTTCTACGGAACTTCTGTGCTGGTTTTTACTACTGCTGGAGTCTTACGTTTTATTTGGGAATGACCCTCTGATCAATATATCAAAAACAACAACGGGCCTAAGATAGTGCCCTGCGGTACACCTGACTTGACCTCGGTTGGACTATATTTTGCGCCATTTACTACTACTTGCTGGTGGCGGTCGAGCAGCCATTATTTTATCCAGTACAAGTTGCATTGGTGCCTTTGATTCCGTAGTATTCTATCTTTCTAAGCAGTCTCGCGCTATCGAAGGCTTTTGCGAAGTCTAATCTAGCCATGTCCACTCAATGCCCTTTGTCATACATGGAGTTCAAATCATGAAGAGTGCAGATTAATTGGGATTCACAAGAATGTTTTGCTCGGAAGACGTGTTGGATAGGAAGGAGAATGTGCTGGCTGTCTATGGTGTTTCATTGTTGATGAGTACAGTATGTGTTCTAGGAGTTTACAATTAACGCAGGTGAGAGAAAATGGCCTATAATTTGCTGGATCGCTTCTGTTTTCCTTTTTGAATACAGGATGTACGTATGCTTTCATTTCGAACCTGTCCCTCCCGTAAGGATTGATTAAAAATATGATGTAGAATTGGACTTATCTCCGTAGCATATTCTTACAAAATTCTGCACGGTATCATTTCTGGCCCTGAAGCCTTTCTTCGATTAATCCCTTCCAGTAACTTGGTTACTCCTTCTAATGTTACCATTATTGGAGACATTTCTTCGTAAGGGCTAGTCCCTAAGTCTGGTATGTTGGAAAGGTTTTCATTCGTGAACACTGACTTATATTGGAGGTTGAGTGCCTCTGCCTTACCTTTACTATCAACCACCAACTCATTGCCGTGTTTTAGGGGTGCAGTACCGGTGGCTGTTTTCCTGCTCTTTATGTAATTCCAGAATTTCTTCGGATTTTCAAGTGATTCGTTCATTATGTCTTTAACATAATCGTTATGTGCTTTTCTGATTTTACGTTTCACCTCCCCACGGAAGTTCTTGAATGTTACCCATTCATATTCATCCATGGTTTGTTTTGCCTTTTTATACAACTTCTTTTTAACTGCACGTTTTATCGATGTTGTTATCCACGGACAATGGTGTTTTCCTGATAACTTTACCGGATCCTAAACAAATCTGTCAGAGGCTTGTGTCTCCAGACTCTCATGGTTCCCCCCCCATATTTGACACGAACAATGCGAATATTTTTGATGCTATGAAATACATGGACGAAGACGAGGGGGCTTGCTTGTAGTCTCTGTGTTGCCGGATGAAGGCGTGCACACCGAAGAGCTGCGTGAAGGTCGGTCGCACGACGAAGAACGTCCCGTCACAACACCAGGTCTTTGCCTTTACCAACAGCTCCAGCTGTTGGTCATTAGCAAAGACCAGGTGTCTTTCCCCCCTCACTCACACATCGGTGCGGGGGTATCCGTCGGGGATGTGGTCCCGATCCATGGATGGATGTTGGGTCCTTAGGGTGGAGAGCCTCCCGTCTCCGGTTGGCTATGCTACAAAAAAAATTAGATTCCTTGAATGCTTGTATACAGTATATCAATGCTTTCAATAGAACTTATACCAATGCTTATAATAGAACTTCACTAAAACCCACCCAAATCAAGATGGCGACTGGACTCCGGCCTAGTTGGGGCGCTCGACCGTCTGTCCATATTTCTTTGTCTTTAGGGCTCATGATCTGGGTTCGTTTGCGTCAATGAGTCATTTCACATGTAATTTTTATTCTTAACTGTTGTATACAGCAGTCAACCTTTATTTGTCAAAGTAACCAACCGTTATTTGTTATTTCTGACTGTGCAATATGAAGTTTTTTAGAATTTATGCCTGAAGCTGTGCCTGTGTGTGGATCGCAAAATTCGCCTGCGTCTAGGCGTCATATCTGGCCAAAGTGGTGTCAAAGTTAAGGATCCCGACTTTGGCAGACACCTTGAGGCCGAGATGTTCCTCAAGCCTCCGGGTCAGCTGAGCAGAGAGGGGGAAGTTTGACCGGTGTTTGGTCAGTACGTTTCCTAAACAGCCAATTACTCTAACAATTACAGATATGAGATCTGTGATGGAAGACATAGTCATACACAAATAATAGCGAACTAACAAAAAATATCAAACATTTATGTCCAAAGTTACCCCCTACGTGGTCATGCATGCAAATCATGGTGAATCACTGTCACTGGAGGATGAGGTCTCCTCAGATGACTCACCAGAAAGCCTTTCTACCCCACTAACGTTTTCACTCATGCAGGTCTCGTCACCATGTAGACTTGTTTCATTTTCTACATGACTTCCTGAGGCTCACTAGTCATGTCTTGTGTGGCCTGATCGTCATCTATCAAGTACTCGTAGTTTGCGTTTCGTAGTATTTGAACTTGGCTTGATATTCTTATCAATATACTTCTGACACTTGCAAATGATGTTGCTTAGGCGCCGGCTGCGCCAGTGTGGCTTTCTGACCAGAAACATCTTTTCACCTTCATCGTATGTTAACTCTTCGTCAGACATAAGTATTCTCTCGGTCGTTGGCCATTGCATCTAGCTGTACAGCACACCTTACTTATACTGTCTTGTTCGAGCAACTCATTGCACACTTCATAGTAAAGGTCAATCAAATCCACTTTCTTTCCAGATCTTTCTAAAGGAGAGAGTTTATCATGTTAATATGAATTCACATCCTGCACTACAAACTGGGTCAACATGATCTTTGTTACAATACTGGGCTTAAGTCTGCCTAGTGATGTCTTCTGCCCTACATCTCTCCTCCTCAGTTACATGAACAATTGTCACTTTTCCGGCTGTAGTTTGAACTGGGAGGTTGATCTTAAAGAATGGTGAGGGGATTTGATATATTTGTTAATGTCTATATTGTAATGTCCAATGAAGCATTTGAATAAGAAACTTAGGTCTAGAATTTCACGTCTGTAGGAAAGTGGTAAGAGTGAACAGTGTAATAATCTGGCCCTGTAGTCGCTTGTGTAGTCATTAAGTATATACTTTGAAGCACGTCTTTGGACTTTCTCAACTGCGGATATAAGGTTGTTTGTGTAGGGTGACCAAACTACGGCACAGTACTCTAGTTTACTTCTGACAAAGGTGAGGTACAAAGCTTTTTTAACGTTGGAAGGAGCGTGAAAACCTACTGACCTCTTAATGAATCCCAAAGCCGAATTTGCTCGGGATACAATGCTATGAACATGAGAATTAAAAGTTAAGTGACCGTTAGTCAGGACTCCCAAATCAGTGAATTCAGCTACAGTCTCGAGAACAGTATCAGCCATTTTGTAAGTGAATGTGATAGGGTCTCTTTGTCTACTTATTGTGAGTATTTTTCATTTTTCTGGGTTAAACTTCATCAACCAGGTATTACCCCAATCACACATACACTCAATGTCTCTTTGGAGAGAGACGCAGTCTTTGATAGTTGAGATTTGCTTAGAACACTTAGAATCGTCGGCATAAAGGGCCATTCTATTATTTACAGCCAAAGGAAGATCGGTTATAAATAACAAAAACAATAGAGGTCCAAGAATCGACCCCTGAGGGACTCCGGAAACTACTGGAAGCCAATCTGAGCACGTGCCCTCCACAATGACACGTTGTCTCCGGCAAGATAAATAACTATGGAACCAGGACAGTAAACTAGAATGGATGCCATACATTTTGAGCTTATGGGTTAGTAGCTGGTGAGAGACTCAATCAAATGCCTTTAAAAAGTCTAAATATACAATGTCTACTTGGCCAACATGGTCTAGGATGGATTTCCTGGTAGATTTCAAGTAGTTGTGTGGATGAAGATTTGCCCGTCATAAAACCGTGTTGTAGGGGATAGATTTGGTGCTTTAAATAAGGAAAGATACGATCAAACAGACATCTCTCGATCACTTTCCCAACAATACTCAAAAGGGAAATTGGGCGGTAATTTTCAACTAAATCTTTGTGGCCTTTTTTGTACACGGGACAGATATTGTGCTGGGACCCAGCCTAGGGTTAAACTTTTGTTAAACAGATCAGTCAGCTGTGGTGCAATAACATGTGCGCACTCACGAAGTACGACTGGTGAGATTCCATCGGGACCGATTGCTTTAGTGCAATCAAGGTTGATCAATACATTTCGGACTTCGTCAACTGAAAAAATAATATTTCCTAGACATGGATGTTCAAAAACAGAGATTTCAGGCAGAAGTTGTCTAACATTGGGCACTGTGAACACTGAATGAAAGTACTTGTTAAACATGTCTGCTTTTTATGACAGATTTTATGACAGGTGGAAGGCATCGGGATTTTGTTTTGGAACTGAAAAAAGACCAGAACTTTTTCGGGTTCCTATGAACTAAAAGTCCAAGGTTATCCAGAAACGACGTATACTTGTTTTTAAGAAGTCTTTGAAGGTTGTTTCTGAGTTTTCTAAACTTGTTCCAATGAGAAGGACTGTTAGTTCTTTTGGCTAGTCGCCATGCCGTGTTCTTTTTGTTTCGAGCATGCCTAACTTCACCATCAATCCATGGTAAGAACGAGGGTTGTTTTACGCACCTCTTAGGTACACAATGATCAACGGCTTCCGTCAGTCCAAAAGCCCACCTTTCCCAAATGTTATCAATATTATCATCAGTGTAAGAATTCTCTGACATACGTTTCCTAACTCATGCAACTCTAGCCTTAACAGATCAAAGTTGCTTCTTGGCGTAGTTCAACAATCTATCATAGTCAAGTCTGTGCCCTATGCTTTTATAAATATATGGCAAGTATGGCATAAATTTGTTAGGTACGTATGTCTCCCTACATTGCGAAAGTCGCTGTACTTTTGTTGTGTCAATAGTTGTCATTTTTATTAATTAACACTACCGGGCTAACTCCGCCCCAACTTCTGTTGTCTGGCGCCGGCTCGCCGCTCATATTCGCTCGGACATCTCTGGTTCTTGGCCAAAATATTTCCTTTTTTCTGAATGTACAATAAAGGCGGACCTACTTTCTTCATGTAGACAGATACCCAGAAATCTACTCCTGAAGCGTGGTACCAGTTCAGTTCGAGCCTGATTTTGGTCCCGGCCCTGGCCCGAATTCCGGCGTTCAGTCGGGCACTGCAGGATTAAAAGAAAGTTATTTAATTACTTTCTTCAACCACTTTTCTACAGCCCTATATTTATATATCTGCTGCTGATTTACGGCACAAGTGTAGCATAACGAAAACATGAATTTGTCTCGTACCCTGCATGGCAAAACGGGGTTAATAAAGACGTCGCAGTGAAAGTATCTTACAATTTGCGAGGCCAACGTAAGTTTTGGGGAGGGGGGCGTCCGACAGCCAGTCACGGATCCGCCTGAAACAGTCCTTGTACAAACCTTTGCAATAATCTGAGTAACATGAATGGTCCATGACATGGTGGAGGCTAAAGTAACCCCAATATGCTTATGCTGTTTTACGGATTAAATACAAGGATTCCCAAGGAAAAGAGGTGGGTGAATAGAACGTGTACGTTTTCTTCAAAAGCAAAGTTCTTTAGATTTAGATTGATTAAGCTCCATTAACCATTTGTTTGCCCATGATAAAATTTTATAGAGATCAGAATTAAGCCTCAAAGATGTGACAATGTGGTTGTCAAACAACATCAATTAGCGAACTATCGTCCGCAAAAAGAAAAGGTTGGGTTGACAGGTCACCAACCATATCATTAATATAAATGAGGATAAATTGTAGGGTTGCAGTGGGCACAGCATCCTTACACCCAGAATTCTGCTCCTGCTGGCCTAGTCTCTCCAGTCTGTCAAGGCGGTCTCGTCGATAGTCCCACTAACCTTGCTGCATTTTCTGAAGTGGTCCTCCAACTTGCAGCATTTGACAACGTGTGCGGGGTTGAATGGACAGTGGACGAGCTGACCTGGAGCAGAGATGAACTTCACGATCTTTCTTGTGTCATCTTTGTACTCTCTCACGTTTGTGTTGTGTGCCTGGGCTAAGACTGTTAAAAGAAATAGAAATATATATATGCTTTAATTTATGTTTCTGGAAAGTTACCAGACCTTGAGTCCAGTATAAAATGGATTTCCATTTTTGGGGAATGGCAGAAATCAACTGCATATATCCAAAACAATTACAAATAGTGCCATATTTTATTGAAAATTCTTCAAATGTCATCATAGTGCCTACCCCATTTAAAATATCATTCATAAAAACAATATTCCTGTTTATGAAAGTGCTAATGGAGACAGATGCTCAATCAATAAGAATGTTGCTATTCATGAATTAAAGCTCTTCTGGGAGCCTTATACTGATATTTAAACCATGCATCTAGTTGGTGGTTGAATACTTAAAAACGTTTCGTTACGATATTGTATCACGTTAACATTACGCAACCGTCCAGGACGGACGGTAGTTGAATACTTAAAAACAAACTACAAACCTAAAGGTATTACAACCGAGGATGCTGTAACTGGCCGCCGGGCATGTGGTGCCGCTCCTGGGGGTTACATAAGGTTACATATATCTAAGATATCTAAAATATTAGACCATCAATATACATGTAACTTTGATAATTCTTAGTCATGCAATACAATGAGATTAAAAAGAAAATACATGTCTGCATAAACATCAAAATAGTATAATAGATAAAAAAACAGATGGTAACAAAATAAAAAGCACATTCTACCATGTACACAATGAAGCAGGAACAGTCCTGGAAGGAGGGACTCGGGGTGGCCACCAGACGACTTCTTGCAGACTTTCACACTTGCACCCCTCTTTCCATCTGCCAGGTACTTCCCTCTGTCCCGAACACGGGAATTATAAGTCTTCCATTCCACCTGCTTCTGAAGAAAGGTGGTTGGACACTGGCTGTTTACTTGTGAACGGGCTCTCTCTCACAACAAGCAGGTCTTGCAATAGTGGCCGTAGGTCTTCTGGCACACAGCAGCCATCTGTGTGTTTTATAACTTCAAACAAGGCAGGGATTTGGTGCTGAAGGTATATCATGTTCTTCATATAGTCTGAAACTCCTACTCCATTGCTGATATTATTTATAAACTCATGTAATTTCGCAGAGGGATGCACCCCACAGATAGGGGATTTTGGGCCAGTATGGCAAGGAAATGTTTTAAATATTCTGGTAATGGCTTGTTCAGCAGGGTGGCAAATGAGGGGGGGGGGGCATTCTTTAGCAATTCATCCATCGCTGGTGGAGTCATCATGTAATCATCCATATCACACGGTCGTACATCCTTATAATGTTTTCCGAAATAATTTCATCAGGTTGGCAGAACTTAGGAGACAGGTATTTCTTTTTACACAGCCGGTAAATTCTCACCTTGCTGACGTTTCGGTGTCTGTTGACTCACACACAAACATACACACACACAACACACAGACACACGCACGCAAAGACACACACAACACACAGACACACGCAAAGACACACACAACACACAGACACGCAAAGACACACACAACACACAGACACGCAAAGACACAACACACAGACACGCAAAGACACACAACACACAGACACGCAAAGACACACACAACACACAGACACACACAACACACAGACACACGCACACAAAAGTATATGTTACCTTTGCCACAAAGGCTGCTGCTTCCTGGTCTACAGGCTGAAATCCAGACATGTCTGGAAGATTCTCCCCACACAATGCTGACACAATGGCAGGGTGAAGACAGCTGGGTGTCGGCCCCAGATGTACGACTGACATGGCCATTGCTTTACCTGCTGTCTCGAAGTCCCCATTTACAATAGCAATGGGGGAACTGATTGGCAAGTAGCCACGTGGGCTATGCTCAAAAAGCCCACGTGTTTCAAAGATGCCCTTTAGGGCCATCCGGAACATTTCGTTTTTGGGCCCGCCAAAGTCTAATGTGTCTTCCTCGCCAATGAATTTAACTTTGACCATTTTAGAGGCATCAAAGTTTTTATTTGTCAATTTGTCTTTCAGTGCCCGCCACACATTGTCCCTACGGACAACATAGGTTTTGTGGTCTGTTGGGTTGAAATTTTTGGTGTTCAGACTAGAGATGATTGCTTTCAGTCTCTGCTGCTTTTCACTGGAAAAAAACAACACTTTTTAAGACATGCCCATGGAATTAGCAAGAGCCAAATAAAATATGATCAATTTACTAAAGGAAGAAAAAGAAGGAGGAAATATGGAGAACGAAGGAGAATGAGCCCAAGCGCGCAGAAATAAAACCAAGACGACATGGGAATGTACTACAAGACAATTTAAGACTTAGAGCAACAATCTCACAAGAAGGACAAACCTTCCGACCATGAACATAACCACCCACCAGTACTGGGTGTGGTAACAAACCTCATGTACCGGTCTCTTTTCCTTGTGTTAACTTGCAATCCATTTTACTAAAGGAAGAAGGAGCAAATATCAGGTCAATAGTCCAATGTACAGAAAATGACGGTTGCTGTGCATTGTTTGCAGTGTGAGACCAGTGTGCTGAGAGAGTTCGTGGAAGCACACGCGGGGTAAATTACAGCCATCCTCTGCGAGAAATAAAAACACGACGAGATGGGAATGTACTTTTGAAAGCAATTTAACAGTTATTCCGCCTTACGTCCATGAATGTTAGACATCTAGGCAATGGGATACACAAGAAAACTTGTTACTCAGGCAACTGGATAGATTTTAAAAGTATAAATCGTTTTTTTTTAATCTATCAAGTTTCTTGAGTAACACTTTTCTTGTGTGTTCAGCCTGTGGCCAGTAGATATGTAGGGTAACACTTTTGTGACGTGTTCGCTGTTTACAACCTCACACCGACTGTTGATCACTAATTAAAGTTACTGAGATACGATCAAGTGTAATATTGACTTCCTGGGTTCACCATAGGATGAGTATCCTGCAGGGTCCATGAACTTACAACCCATATGCCGCGACATACCTCTTATACTGCTTGATTATCTCCTCCATATTCAATACTAGTATGCCAACATCTTTAAGTGTATTCTAATACTATGGTAATAGTCTGTTTATGTCTGCCTATTACATTATCCACTTTGTATAGAGGTTTGTCAGTATAATGTTCAGTGGTTATACATTTTTTTCACTCATTTGCCAGCATCTGTATATAGTTATAGTTGCATTCTGCCTACATTTATAGACTATAGTACTTGTATTATAATAGTCTACTTGTATTATAATAGTCTACTTGTATTATAATAGTCTTATTATTACTGATTGTTAGTTATGAAATCCACTTTGTGTACGAATTTACTACTGTTCACTGCTTATTACTAGTAGAAAATAAAGCAGAAACATGATTTAATGCTGTATTGATTCTTCCACATCTTTATTGAATGAATGAGGGACAACCATTATTGTACATGTGACAACAAAACATGGTCAGATACAGTTAATGGATACAAGATAAGACTAGTAGCTATCATTACATAAATTTAACTTGTGCTCGCTTCTCGGTTAAGATAAAGAACAGATGCTAGTATGTTTCATGGTATATTTACAGAGTTGAAAAATCAAGATAAGACTAGTAGCTATCATTACATAAATTAAACTTGTGCTCGCTTTTCGGTTAAAGTAAAGATAAAAGAACAGATGAACAGATGCTAGTGTGTTTCATGGTATATTTACAGAGTTGAAAAATCTAAATCGCAATCATGGTATATTTACAGACTGGAAAAATCTAAATCGCACTTTACATTCCGGGCATTGTGTTCTGTGCCAGACCGTTCCTGTCATACGTCTGTCTGTAAAACTGGACCTTGATCTGCCCCTTCCTGCTGTTGTAGTTCATCTCAAATGGCCTGGTCTCATTCGCGATGACCACACTTTTCCCCCTGTAGTGGCTGACAGTCTCCTGTGGGCAACATAGGCAAAATTCAAATAACATGACAATTTTGCAATGAATAACGATAATTTCGGTTCAGTTCATACACAAAACTAAATCAATACAAGTATTACATTTTTGCTATGAATAACGATAGTTTCATTTTGGTCCATACATTGCAACTTGACAAATTAAGTTTTAGCAACATGGTATAGTATCATGGAGCTATAATACTGTCCAATAAGAGGTAGGATAGGAATACATGTATTAGTAATGAGTTTGAGTTTATTTGAGTTTTTAATGAAATATGATCTTTCTCTGGTTTGAACAGATTGGAACAATCTTCCCATCGTACATCAAACATTTCCACTGTTCACTCATTAACAAAGTACACCAACAACAGCAGCTTTAGTTTTGATTGTGTTCAAATACCTATGTAGCTACTAGTATAATTACAACTGTATTTAAGTATAAGAATACCCACATCACTGGGGGTCCGCTCCCGGTCATAGTGCAGCTTGACCAGGTAGTTGCGTCCATCTGTCCTGGCCCCATGGAGAATGTTCCTCAGGACACGGATGTCTGTCACCTTCACGTCCACGCGCCCGTACATGCCGCTCTTCCCCGGGTTCTTCACGCTGACCTGGGCGCCGTACTTCTTCATGAGCAGCATCAGGTACGAGAAGGTGGTCGGGGGGATTGTGTCCTCGAACTCCGCGAGACCCGTGCCGTAGTTGCGTCGGAGTCGTGACGCCACATCCCCGCCGAGTTTGGAGAGGTGAAAGTCCACCAGCGGGCCGTTCACCTGCAGTGCGTTTCCCACCAAGTCTTCGATCTAAAAAACAAAACAAAGACGTCGTTAGTCGCGCATTCGATCCACAAAGGAAAATGACCGACGCCATTTAAAAAATGGATCGAACTACTTCGTACGTGGGGGTAACTTTATCGGATTTTCGACACAAACTATATAGGTACAGTTAGAAAGTTAAAGATTACAGTATATTACGGTCTTACAATGTGTAGTGAATCAAGTTCTTCATGAACAAGATGAATTTAGTTGAAATTGAATTCAAACAAAGTTGAAAATGACTCAGATTTACATCCCCCTCCCCTATTATAGACAATGGAGTGGCTTCCACGCTTTGCTTATGGTGCGGTTCGAAAACTCCATCAAGTTTACAACTCATGTAAACATAGTAAGTTTCTTACTTTCGTGTCCATCCCTTCCATGCCATAGTTTGGCTTGTAGGACGGGGGAAGTCCGTCCCGAAGCCAGCGGCGAAACAGCGGCGTGAAGTACAGTTTGACCGCCGTGGAGGTAGGCCGCCAGAAACGGCCGGTGTGCCCGGGATCCCTGGCTGTCTGGTACCCCCTAGTTCTCGGGATCAAGGGACGATCTGGACCGGGAATGACGACGTCCTTTAGTCCTGGCGCCGACGGGACCGTTTTCCCTTTGTCTTTGGGCATTTTAGAAGAGATAAGAAACTGAAATACGCGATCGCGGAAGGGAAATAAAACGGTGCAGTCCACCCGGCGTCGTAGCCTGAATACGGTAAATGGCTTGCAAAAGCAACACACGCCGATGATTTTCAAGGTGTGAAGTTGAAGACAATTATAGGTGGAGCGAAGTACGCATATCAAAAGAACTGAAAGACAATGGGGCCTGGGGAAAGCGGCCATTTCAATCGAAAATTCCCGCCAAGAAAAACTGGGACTCTAGTGGGAGCAAAACAGTTCACACGTACCCTCCCACTCGAAAAGAACCAATCAACGATTGTTGTCAATGGAAACGAGTCTGATTGACGTCGGTTTCTCATCAATATGTATGTTTTTGAAATGGGCAAAAATCAGCTCAATTTGACCGCTGTGTATCGACCTGAATCTTTTCCCCCATGAGTTTCCGTGTTGGAAAATCAACCAGATAGACGTACTTGGGGTCAACAAGTTTGGAGGCCTTCTGGGTGGGGGCGTACTGCCCACCACCACGGTAGTCGAAAAACTTGATCTTGGCCTCACCCTCGAAGGCCTTTACAATCCTCACAAAGTGCCCCTCCTTGTAGGCCACAGCCACCCACTAGCCTTCCTGGAGGGGCTTGGGTGGGTAGGTCCCGACGGCCTTTGTATTATTCAGGATTCTTATTTTAAATATACATGGACAAAAAGATGAAGTACTCACATCCAATTCCTTCTCTTTCTCAAACTCTGCAATCTTTGGAGAAAGCAGGATGCGGTTCCGTTAACCTTTAGATAACATAACAACATTTTATTACTACATTGTATGTTTTCACGCCCTGAGATAATGGTGTTAGACACTCTGAACATAAAATTGGTTATTTCATTTGATATAACCAATTCTTTTCAAAATCAAATGTGCAGTATGTTGGCGCCGCGCCCCCAGCATGCCCCATGGCATTCTTTAATAATGTTTATTTAAAAGTCCATCTATACAGACATACAATTTAGTGTTTGCATATTAAAACATAAGCAAAAGGTGACCCTACCTGGCTGCAGCCAGAAGATGAGCTTGGCTGTGTACAGTGTACATTTTTCTACCATATCTTTAGATTTGAGCAAGACTCCCTTTTGTCTAATGAATCCACGTTAACGTTAACATTCACAACCTCTCCGGCAGGAACATTACTAATGTCTTGCAAAGTAACAGATCTGATTACCTCAAACTCAACATCACTTGTGCCTTCTTACACACCTCTTATATGAGGTATGGAGGTGTATGGAAGGTATATCCCCTGGAAACGCGCTATGACAGGGCTGTGAAACAGGTGTATGTAACCAGCTTTTATTTATGTCTTCCTTTCCAATTATTCTTGGAAATTATTCTTTGACATCATCATATTACATCTCAAGGGGATTTACCTTAAGAAAATTACGTACAATGTTCAAAAACCTAGTTTATTGAATTTGTTTTCCATCATGCAGTACAATTTTCACAATAATCTTCATTCGAATTTCGTCTTTCTGTCGCAGCCATATATATATATATATATATATCTAAATATCATTGGCACAAGTAATGTTATAAGCAGATTGCATCTAAATTCGCACTTTTTAGCATTGCTACAATTCAAGTCAGCATGCTGACCACTTCTTTGAGACAATGCCACCCAAGGAGCTATTCCTATTTTGGCCTCCGGCCAGCTGTTTTCAAAAGCTTTCTTGTTTGACATGTAATCGACAGCAACAGGCCCCGACAAGCTCCCATCTAACGTGTATATACAGCATGACATGGACACAACAGTGTTAGCAAGACAGCTGGGTCCTCAGTGGTCAAGGCAGTATTGCGTGTAGAACGCCATTCTTTGTTGTGTAGCCGGCCTCATATATCTACACGAGGAGGAGGCTTAAGGTACAGTTAACTGAAATGAAGCAGAGATGGCAAGACCATAATTCAGTCTCAACAGTTACTTGTATTCAGAATAAATACCGCTATTCTCACTTTCTGGTCAGGGAACCATAATTCAACAAACTTAAACAACTTTTAACAGTACCTTATTACAGTTAACAACTTGTTATATAGACCAAGGTGAAAGATTTTCTCTGCAAAAGTGTGTTACACAGAACTAGAAATAATGTGGAGAATTCTTGAAGATTTTTACAGCTGGATGCCAACCCAAACCCCTTTTAGGGCCTAGGGGGAAATACAATCAACTTTACAGAACATTATTTCTAGTTTTAACAACTTGTATACTAGCAGAACAAAACACTTTTGTGACCAAGTTCAAATGTTTTCTTTATATAGTAGTGTACTACACAAGACAAAATGTTCATACTACAAAAGGTTTCAAGTGCACAAACTTTTCTTGAAAATGTTCAAGTACACAACAAACTTTTAAACCATCTTTACAAAATTTGTATCCTCCCCCAACCCCAAAATTATATTAAAATCAGTGACTTATCAGACATTTTGAATCCTCCAGCCAAATTTGACATTTACATGCAAATGAAAATCTCTGCTAAAGAAGGCCCCCCTTCAAATTTATTTATTATGCAAACTCATCACCTATCTCGTGGACAGTACACAACCATAATTCTCAACTTTACAGTACATTATTTTGAGTTCTAACAACTTGTTATAAAGTACCAGTATAAACCAGTTTTGACCAAGGTCAAGTTCAAAGGTTTTCTCAGCCAAAGTGTACTACGTACACAACCATAAGTCTCAACTAACTGTGTTGTTATCATTGTATTGTTTCTGCATTTTTATTGTACCCAGATCTACCTGAAAAACAGGTCAAATGACCTGAGTGTATCTTCTGGTTAAATAAATAAACTGAAACTGAAACTAAACAGTACAATATTTTTAGTTCTAAAAATTTTTTTATATACATCCAGTACACCATTTTTGACCAAGGTCTCTCAGCAAAAGTGTACTACAAAGAACTCGAAACAATGCAGAGAATTATGGTTTTAACAACTTGTTGCATACCAGCAGTGGAAAACAGTTTTTGACAAAGTTAAAAGGGTTTTTTTTTCAGAAGTGTAATACACAACCATAATTCTCAACACTACACAACCAAAATTCACAACGTAACAGTACATTTATTTCAAGTTCTAGCAACTTGTTATATACTACCTGTACAACTACCGCATACAACCAGTACTCCTGCGTACTGTAGTAAGTGCAGTCTCTTTACAATCACTTCATAGTGATGTGAGACAATGCTTGATAAGTACTTTTGTTGACAGACTATGCTTGTCAGCTCAAACCCACGTCCAAACCTGGGCACCAGTCCTCATGCCGATGGTCAAACCAACTGGCTAAAAGGTTAAGACCCCAGCATGGTCAGTTGGTAGCACCAATAAACCCCCACTGTGCAAGTACAGAATGTTTCAAGTACACAACAAGAAACATTTGAAGTCTTTTCATTTGTATCCTCCCCCCAACCCCAAAGTTATATAAAATCAGTGACCCATCATTTGATAACATTAAGTTCAAGTAGTAAATTTCCCTACAATTGTAAATTGCTATCTCAAATTATGAATCCTCCAGCCAGACATTATGCTAATAAAAATCTCTGCTAAAGCAGCCCCCCCCCCTCCTTTGAAATTTTAGGTTATTATGCAAACTCATTTATTTAAAGAGTCCCTCCATTGCTCTTTGGTTTCCCCATCGATGGACAGTACCAGTGACCTTTGACTTGTGAATGTCCAGTTTCAGCACAGAGAGCAGATGTATCTGAATCCCTTTCGCTTTCTTTTGGCAGGAGGTTCTCTCTGCAATCGTTCCAAGTCATCTATTGCTGCCTTGCGACTACGCCACTCTCTTTTGTAAGCAGCTGAGGACTTACTCTGAGACCACAGTGGTGGATACAGTGCTGGTGGTGTGCTAAAGGGAATCAGAGGTGATGCAAAAGGAGCAGTGGGTAGAGCAATGTTGTAATTTGGCAGTCCAACAGAAAATGATACCTCATCAGGGGAGCGGCAAGACTGTCTTGGTCGCTTCTCATGCTGACCCTCCATGTTCTCTGGTTCATTGAAAACCAACAGGTCGTGTCCATGTGTGAGGGATGTCATCAAAGGCTGCCTGGCTGTGGTAACCGATTCGGGAAGTGCTGTCCCCTGCAGTAGTTGTATCCTGTCGTGGCGTTTCTGACGCTCGTGGAGCCTACAGGACAGATGAACAGAGGAAATAGAATAAGCTCAGGATGTGAATTTATCTACTCGGTTGGGTTAAGGCAGCCTATGGCATACTATGAGTAGTATTTCATACATATGCCTGTAACTTTTGATAGCTTGGTCGCACCACAACTAAACTTCACACAGTTCTAGTAGTACTTGAAACACATTGAATAAATGTTATTTTGTTTTTACTACTTCTGGATTTTTGGGTTAAAAATCAACATTTTGGTTAAAAAAAAGCTTTTTACTTCATGGCTTTACGCGCAAGCGGTAACAACACCTTTCATCATGATATTTTACAAGTAGAAAGCCAACCCCCTATTTATTATTTTTGTCCGAGGCTATTTTGTTTTGAATGAAAGTTACATTGTTTTTTTGGGCCAAAAACGACAGAAACAGCTATTTTTCTGTCATTTTTCGTTAAAAAATCGCCACAGTTAAAAAATATCGACTTATATGCAAAATAGCCTCGGACAATTTTGATTAAAAAGTGATAATACGTAGACATGGATTACTCTAAAGATCAATTATGCTGTTTTCAGCTGCGCGTAAAGCCGTTTAAGTCATATTCCGTGAATGAAATGCGTAACAACGCGGGTTTACAGGGGAAACATACAAATGACCGCCGGTAACCCCGAATTCGAACACGCGTTCTATTCGAATGACGTCATATCGAACATGATTCTGGTTCGAAACATGTTTGTGGCAATCGTGCAGACACACGCCCGAACTCGAACATGAATATCAGCCTAGGCCGCCTTAACCCAACCGAGTATTTCTTACCTATTTTTGAAGAAGCAGAGAAATGAGCCCAAATATTCTGTGTATAGGGCAAATTTGGGCTGCAGCTTATGTCAATGTAATAATATATAATTTTAATGCATAGCAGATTATCCGTTGATACTGACGTTATGTTCGGCACGGTCCTGTGTACTGCTGTCTTGTGCACAGCACACAAATGTCAGCTCCTCCCACTTCTCAGATTCAGGCACTGGTATGCACTTGTGGTGGTACCAGCAGTGACACTTGTGGTGGTACCAGCAGTGGCACTTGTGGTGGTACCAGCAGTGGCACTTATGGTGGTACCAGCAGTGGCACTGGCTGCACTGAATCATGGCTAGGTGTTCCTTCTGTTTTACCCAGCAACCCATGGTGAGGTTAGCTGCACATAAGTCAGCCGCTTGCACACCAGGGAGCATGGGTTGGTGGGACTTGCTGCTGTCTTGTTCCCCGCCCTGTACATAAAAAGTACAATGAAAATGACTTTCAGATGTAAACAGTGAGGTGACACAATTTTGTAAAAGTTAAGTTTTTGCTCTGTTGCAAAATTAACGTGCTTAAAATGCAATGGTCCATGATTGTGTTGTTAATGCTATTCATGTCTGAGCTTCATACTGTTGTTTGCCCAGTATGCTTTACAACAGGAGATATCATTTCATCAAAACTCACCACTTGACTTGACTAATCCCACAAAGTGGTTTAGTTGAGTGCTCATCTTCACCAGCATGAGGGGTAATTCGCCCTTACGCTCTGGCTCCTGGTACCCGCACGGGGCCATAGGGCGGCTGTGGTATCATCCATGGATGGGTCTTCACAGAACAGGGTGATCGTATCTGCAGTGAAGCCAGCCAAGAATGACAGCTGTACAAGTCCTGATGATATCAAACAACAGAAGATGTTATACAGATTCTTGTTCCTTTACATTTTCTTCAAGGATCCAGGGCTCGAAATACCCAGGTGCAATGTACCAAATTGCTTAACTTGGTATGGCAACGGTGACTGACGTGGATGTAGCTATGTACCGATGGCCAGTCCTTGTTCAGAAAGTAGGAAAGTCTGAACAGTTTGGCTAGGTGCTCCGGAAGGTACAGCGTCAACACACGTGTTTACGGTGGTATAACAGCTGGCTCACGGTCACGTCCAGTCATCTGGACATCTCTGATCGTCACACCGTCATGCCCTTATGTGTAACAGAAAGACAAGTGGGCGCATCGTTAATCCGTTCGTGCTGGAGGCTTGAGTGAAGAATCCTTAGACAGGATGTAAGTAGGTCAGTCCTTCATGGTCAATGTCTTTTGTCCAGCTGTGTCGTGGCGGTGGAGCGGCATTTGGTCTCCATTGATAATGTCTACGTCTTTGACCTTTAAGTGTCTTCTAAAAGAAAAGTCTGACGCGAATAATGTATGAACTGTATGATTAGATCCTTCCCAACATTTTCTGGCACGGCAGAACGCTTTTTCAGATGAGAGAAAGGCGGAATTCCTCTTATTAACCCCGAATCCACTTGTCACTGAACTTGACTCTTTATTCCTCAGCAGGATGTGGGTTGAGATATAGTTCCCATAGTGTTAGTATAGTTGCGCTTACACTAAATTCATGACAAAGACCTTCTTTCAAGCTATCCCTCTTATTTACGGGATTGATACCGCTGTTGTTGCAAGAGTTTGGATCTTGATTTTGTTGAGCAAAAGACTTCCGAATTCCATCTTTAATGGCCTGCAGCCTAGATGACACCGCTGCCTCCTTTCTTGCTCGAAACGAATTATATATATTTGGAGTTATTGTGAGTTGCATATAGGATATTTTGTCCGATTTAACTCACATTAATTAGGTGGATGTTTTTTTTTTACCATTTTCGCATGCGCGAAAATGGTAACTCAGACGAGATTGAGATTGGGTGCATGGATGGATCAACGGTTCCACCCTTCAACGGCCATGCAGACATGCTAAGTCACCGCATGTCGCTAGATGTCGTTGTTGCGACGGCCATGCAGACATGCTGAGTTGCCGCATGTCGCTAGATGTCGTTGTTGCGAGTGCACTTTTTACCATTTATGCCTTGGACGTTTGTATACTTTCCATTATGGTTGCTAATTTCAAAATCATAGTTCTATTAATGTTGCATAACAAAGCTGCTGACAAAACAAACTTAATTTGTCTTGAACAATAACTTGATTTTATTATTTGCCAAAAATGTTGATAAAGACATGTCTATAGACATGTCTATCACAGTAATCAAGGATTTTGATAAACTGCATAAATTATGTCAATGAGCATTAGCAGTGTGGATTAGTCTAGATGTTCAGATTTCCATTAGCCGGCAGTCCAGAGGGTCACACGTCCGACCAATCAAGGCGCTGCAGGCAAAGCTTATTAAAAGCCTCCTTTTCAGGCGTTCCCGGATCGGTGTTTTTGTGTGTGTGTGTGTTGGGGGGGGGGTGTATTTTCTGACCAAACGTAGATCGCACGCAATAGAAGCTCCGGCCTACATAGCTGTCCGTGGAACTATTGATATTACCTGGGTGCCTAACTTTCACCAACATGTCTTTTGTATTTTAGGAAATTAATTAATTAATGAGTGAGTGTTTAATTAACTTAAAATAGGTATTGCATTGTTTGGCAAGGTATTTTCCATTGACAATTTTTAATGGATCAGGTTGATCAAATGATATAATGTAAACAATTATATATGATTAGTAAAAGATGACTTTTGAAGTTCTCTTCGAGTATTATTTTAGGGTTGAATCAGGGTCAACGCGAAAAAAATCATGATCCGGTGATCGACATCATTGCCCCCCCGCACACTTCATGTATTCAGTGTTCTAAATACCCGTCTTCAGTCTGCAATTTGCAGATAGATTTTCAAGATTTCAGGATAAAATTAACACAATCTGCAATTTGAAGAATGAAAAAAAAACTATGGTTCTCACAACTTCATATTCCCTTTGTTTGACCCGCCCGGCGCCCAAATCCCGCTGCGATTCAAGCCGCGGCGGCTTCCCGAGCCATGTAAATAAACCTAGTCCTGACGCCACAGCCTCCGATTTCCACCGAGCCAGCCCCGAGCGCATGCCGACAGCGAGGGATGTGGCTCAGATTTCCGACGATTTCCTTATTTAGATCATTCGGAAGACTTCGGGTAGCAAACAAAATGGCCGCCATGCACATGATTTTATACTAGTAGCTTCGCTTCTCAACCGAAATGAGGAAGTTTAACCTCATTTGCAGACTTTAGCGGCCATGGAGTTGATTTGGGGAAGTGCTGAGACGCGATTTCGCTACGGCATATGGGATTTTGCCGCGGAGGGAGTTACGTACGCCGGCAAAAACTTGCTTCAGCGATCGGCTCCAGAAAATTTATCTTTATGCTGCCGCTCAAGTCTTCGAAGGTGGTTTAACGAAGTTTATATAAATAATAAAGCCACTTTGCGTAGATCGATCTCCGTTTTCTTGCGATGGTATGAAAATTCAAGTACAGTATATTTTCAAAACGTTTGATATTTCTTTGTTCGTTGCCACATGTTGTTTATTTATCTTATTGTCATGTACAGTTACCAGCGTGAGTCTGAGTCGAGCCATTGTTCTTATGTGGCCGTTAGCACATGTTGTTTAAACAGACAGCAACATTGAAGAAAAGAACCGAGTTAACAGACATCGGCACGTTCCTTGATGTCAGGTTTCCCGCCGTATTTAAATAAGAAATGTGTGGGCCCGCGGCGTTTTGAAAAGACGCGACGCGCTTTGGAAAGACCCCGCGCCGTGGCTCATTCAAATTCGCTACATTTTTTGCTAAGTTTAATGTCTTCACCCACGATTTTTGACCGTCAATGTTGACGGTAAGGACTTAAATTTTTATCGTCCGACGGGAAAAAATACCGTCAATTGACGGTAAAACGGGCGCTGGCTAAAGCCCTGGTTGAATGTCACGAGGTTTGTAAACTTAGATGTTGGGGACAAAGCCATAGAAGAGATTTTGAATAAAATTATATATATATATATTAACGTTACTTATAATTTAAGTTAAAATGTACTTTTGTGTCTCATTTTTTTATTCTGTTAAAAAGACTCTTAAAAGAGAGAAAACAGGTTATAAACTGTTATATACTTGATTTTTGTAATGTTTTAAACTTAAAGAGTTGAAATATAGAAGTGCATGTTCTCTCATTATATACAATGTTGATGAGAACTAGAACCATTTATATAACTAAGGTAAATTGAAATGCTAGGATGGGGAAAATGTTCGTAAAAACTGTAAGCCTGTAAGCGGCGAAAATGGTCAGCTTTTGCAGAAGCACTTGTTTTGGTTGTTATCGCATTTATGATTTAAATCTATTTGTCCAATTATACTGGTATATTTTGTACGGTAATTTTTTTATTTGTTAATGTATTTGAAGCCATAAAAACGCAATTTGAAGCCATAAAAATATAATAATATATATTAACGTCAAGAAATTTCCTCGAAATTTTTGCCTCTACGACGGAATTTATTTTTTGTTCCAGTTCCGTTCGCATTGAAGTACGTATTGCTTTATCAATCACACTTGAGCTCATCATTTTCCTTACAGAGTTTTTGATTTTTCTCATGAATTCGCTTTGATCGCTTCAATCTCTGTAAAGATGCATGCATGGTTGGAATCTTCTTTCTTGCAAAAGATCCATCTCTAACTTCTTTCTTTTGTTGAAGTAGTTTTACTTCTGACTTCAACTTGTTCAGTTATTCCTTGAGATTTTGCCATCCGTTCTTCAAACATTACCTGCCCATTTTGAAGGTTGGCCACCTTTTTTAATTGTCTTTTGATGAGACGTAGAACCACTAGTTAATAGTTTCTTTCTAGGACTTCTCCTACATGGTCTCTCCCATACATGAGTCGTCATTTTGCTTTCTTTCGAGGCGTCCATTAGTAAGTCTCAGCGCTGTCTGTACACTCAGGACTGGGCACATCAGCCGGTCTTAACTTGAAAAGTGCAACTTTTAGCATTTCAAAGGGCATGTCCATACATGTCAATTCTCTCACAACGCCTTGAGTGAAATCCTTTGTTTCCAAGGCTGCTAATTCGCCCCTTTCCACCATTTCTTTTATTATACCAAGGCGAAGACATATTTTCCCTGGCCAAACGGTTTTATCTAAAAATGACAAAAAATACTAGTATCAGCCAAAAAATAATTTACCTTGAACATTCTGCAACAAACACAGCATTCACATGTTAACGACTTTGTGCTCATGCAAAAGAGAACATCAAACCAAAGCAAATTGTTCACTATGTAATTGTAACAAACAATAGCACTAGACCTAAAACGTTCATTTATAGGATAAAGTCGGCGTTTTTGTTTCCAATATACAATGTAGGGTCGGAAAAAATTGTTAAAACCAAAACAGGGGAAAACAACATTATACAAACATATCTTCGGTGATTTTGTAAACAAAAAAGTCATGAAGAAAACGGAAATTGAATTTGGAAAAAAAAAACTACATGTGTATCGTTAGATATCGCTTTTCCTTTGGGAAGTAAAGCCATGATAGGAAGTCAGTGCAAAAACAATGGCAGCCTGACCAAACCGCCATAACTGTCATCCTACCATGGCTTATCAATTCCATAAAGGCACAGTTTTACGATTTACGGGAGTTTTAAATTACGGGAGGCTACTGGCCACGCTTGTGGGGGTAGGACGGCCAGATCTACGACGTCAACGAAGTAGACCTGCACAGGAATGGGAAAAAAAGACATGTTAGAATAATACAACTTACCAATCTGCACAGATTACTAGTACTAAATTCTGTTATACAGGCATATGGCAAAACCCGTTCAAAATGTTCGTAGATACCCTATATATTTCTGTCGCATAACTTTCTTCCCTTATATACTCTAACATAACTGTTATGTGTATGAGTTATATACAATGTCTAAGAATAAGCTGTTTATGTAGGAAATTCATCATCATCGTACCGTTGACCGCCACGCCTTTCTCACGCAGGTCCTCCAACCACTCTTCCATGCTGCGGTCCATCTCGGTACTACATTATGGAAAAGACAAAAATTGAGAGAAAAACCGCTTACATTTTGGCATTCGATTGAAACTACGACAGAGATAAAACTACAGAATTATATTCCATTAACACCACATCTTACAACATTGTACTTAGTAACTTTGCAGGGCTGATGATGCTTGAGTGGTAGTAACTTGCTGAACTACACCATTGGTCCCATGCACCAGCCGCGTCATCTGGCCATTCAAGTCTTTAAAGCGGAAGCATGAATTCGCCCACAGAGCAAGCAAGCAAAGCCGTTAAAAAGTATACCTTTGTTCGCTTTCTTGGGCTGGTTCTACGGGTTTGGACTGTTTCCTCTACTGATGGTGCAGCCTTCAGTGATGGTGAAATCACACCAACAAAATGAGCAGATTCATGAAGTCGTAATTCTGTTCATAAGAATGCTAGAACTGCATACTCCTTTTTGCCGATTTTGTTGAGTTTAGTGAGCATGTTTACCTGGAAAACCCCAATCCACCACACCAACGTGGGCCTCAGATGAGACCAGAAGGCTTCAATGCACTATAATGTACCACTTTCAAACCTAGTAAGGAACGGTGCTGCAGCTGGGCAGTTCATCTTTTTCGGTGTTCCAGCATTCTAAAAAAACACAAAATAGCATTCATATTAATAAGGTCCAGATTTATATACACCGTATCTTAAACAATGTACTAAATGTCCAGGTGGGAGCATCATGGTTCTACTCATCAATCTGACTCTAAATTTATCACACATGACTGGTGCCAGTGGATTTGTTTTACTAATAATTACAGCTCAGTCTATTTTGGCCTGCTTTTCAGGTAATCCTGAGGTGGATACACATAAAAATACACAGTACAGAGGAATCCGTTTATCTGGACAGAACACTCTCCTAGCAAATTACAAAGAACACGTCCAGTCCAGCAGGGCACACAAATTATAGATCATAAATAGAACAGAAGCATAACTTTTGATGGAAAAAATTATACAAAAGGTTGGTCGTTATGAAAACATCTGTGCATGCAACTGTTGAACACCGACATTTATGTCGACAGCTCATGTAGAAACATTAGTTTCATTCAAGTCTGGGACTGCATCCGAGCATCCTCTGAGCTACAAGAATAGGTCCAAGGAAAATTCTTGCCCGGGTCACGAAGTACATCGCTCCGCAACATTTGACCCGGACGAGGAGGGGATACTCAGTCTTCATGTTAATTGTTTTATAGTACAGTTGGGATATCCTGAGTGGTTGTCGGTACACCGTCCTTCAGAGAAACAGTTCTTCTCTGTTGGTTGATGACGCGCTCAGCTCGTACGACAGATGTTTGTGGTTGCACAGGTGGCTAACGTGCATGCTTGTTGTTAGGCTAGGAAGGTCTGAAGTCAAAAACATCACCCTGTGCGGGCTGACGACTCGCTCATCTCCCTCTGCTGTTTTGACCTTCATTCGGCCGTACCTTTGCTTGGAGAGTAGCTAACAAGGAACAACAGACAATAAGCTGTATAGTGATTTTAGTGAGTGAGTGACTATACGGTAACGGTATACCACAAAATGTATTATCGTGTCTAGATTTAATCTGACAATATATATAATGTGAGGAAACATACCCAGTCTAGGACAGCCAGCCCCATTCTTAGAGTGTAGCTGGTGTCACCAAAGAAAATCCTTTTATCCACGTACTGAAGGCAGGAGTTATTGAAGGATTCTACGTACAACGTGTCTCTGCACTGAAACAGTAATTTTAAAAAATCCAAAAAAAGTATTAATAATCATTGGACTTGGGACCACATTGGAACTGACTAGCAACAAATACTAGTAGATGAAACCATTCTAACACAATCATGACTTACATTCTATAAATATACATGTGGGATTATCATTAGGCTTTTCTTTTACTCAACGGTAACAGTAAATTAATGTCTCTCTGATAAAATTGTTAGAACAAAAGTGAAGAACTAGACTGATTACACTTAAGTAGAGATATAATTAGGGTTTATTGAACATTAGGAGCATTACAGTATTAGGAGGGGGGCTGTTGCATTTTACCTTTCTAAAGTGCAATTGGAAGCCTTCTCCTGAAACCTCAGCTCCATATTTTACAAATGAAAGAGACAGAAATTCAAGTACAGTTAAGTGTAGAAATAAGGTTTAATTTTTTTCACTATATACAATGAAATACAAACTGGTCAAGTCAGTAAAATACTAGGATGAATTATCCTGTTGGCATCCACTACACTACACTAACATACAATTATAGAAAACATGTATAACTAGACAGAATATACATCAAATGGTAAAAAATACATGTCATCAATTAACAAACAGTACTATAAAAAATATGTACTGCACTACAACTTGCCAAAAAATATGTCTCATTCCATCCTCCAACAGTGAAAAATACATGTCATCAAAACAAATGGCATCCACTTCACTATACTTACAAACAATAGAAAATATGTACAAGTAGATTTCAAGTAACATCCAATTGTTTTATAATACAGTTGGGATATCCTGAGTGGTTGTCGGTGCACCGTCCTTCAGAGAAACAGTTCTTCTCTGTTGGTTGATGACGCTCAGCTCGTACGACATGTTTTTGGTTGCACAGGTGGCTGACGTGCATGCTTGTTGTTAGGCTAGGACGGTCTGAAGTAAAAAACATCACCCTGTGCGGGCTGACGACTCGCTCATCTCCCTCTGCTGTTTTGACCTTCATTCGGCCGTACCCGTCCCCGCACCTTGTTATGCAGTCCACGTTATGCAGCCTCCTGTCCTCATTGTTGCACTGAAAATACATGTCATCAAAATAAATGGCATCCACTACACTATACTTACAATCAATAGAAAATATGTACAAGTAGATTTCAAGTAGCATCCACTACTTTATGTCTGTCGCGTCAGTGAGTGTACACAAGGATCCTGCGGTTTCGCACCCCCCCCCCCACACACACTGTTGCAGCTTCCTCCAAGTTGAAGTCATCGATGTGCGGTCCACCAATGCTGATGTTTGCTCAAATTTTCTTCATTCTTGAGTTACATCTAAAAACTGTGATTTTGCGATCAGCTGATGCGTGAACCACATGGGGAGGACATAAACCTGCGCTGTCCGTGGCCCTCCATGCTGTATGGTGCCTGGACGTTGCTCAACTGAGTGCCGCCTGTTCTTCATCTAGGTGGAAGACCTGTCCAAGGCGCATCGATGCTGCAAGAGCCCTAGGCGCATCAGCTTTTCCCTCCTCCAGCTTTGCATTCAGTTCCCGCTCTTTTTACACTACGTGTGGTTTGGTCGTCCGCCTGAACGATATGAAGTTGCATCTGGAGGTTTGTGAAAAAATAACATAAATACATATATATAAGGGCAGAAAATGACAGTTGCTCCCATGATACCAGAATAGAGGTATGATTATTGGTAACTGTATTCGAAATAGAAAGAGAGAGAAGTCTGTACCTCACTTGTTGCTTTTTGTGTAGCTTTTGTACAGGCTGTCTATCCTGTTTCGATCTTCCTGTGTGAGCTGAGGAGGTGGTGTCGGCCTGTCCTCTGTCCATGCCCGCATCTGTTCTGGCCAAAGCGTGCTGACGATGTTCCTTTTGTTCCTCTCCTGGGCTTCCAGGGATCCAGTCTGCTTTCTGGTGTAGGTGTCCAAGGTTGTTTTTTGCCTGGTTGTCAACTGAAATGAAATACAAATTCATTCATACAGATAGTAGAAACTGGACATCTTGTCTGGCCATCATTTTCACAAATTTATATCTAAAAGCAAGGAATACAAAGTGTCTAAACACGTGGAAACAAGACTGCCTCGTCCTGATAAGACGATGCCCAGTATTCATTACCTTCCAAATCATTTTCCCTGCAAGCAGCTGTTTTGAATAAGAGTTACCAGCTACAACATATTCTCATTTCAGTACTTGCACAGGCAGCTGCATTACGTTTACTTTCTAATGACATACAAATTACTTTATGAAGGTATTACCTTTATAAACGAGAACATCTATCACCAACAAGAAACTTTTAGAATGCCATGACAATTCAATCATATTTCGTTTACGAAAGTGATTTTATGTTTACTTCCTAGGACCATAGCAAATAACCGATCGATTGATCATCAACCAACAAGCAGCGGTCTTTGGCGGATATACCAAGATTTATTGATACAGACGTGCAAAAAACGGCAACACGCCTCGCATATGACAGAAACCGCCATTATGCAGCACGCTTAACTATCTCAAGATACAATACTGAAACTGGTAATCTTCTCAGGACAACTTTGTGAGAAACAAATCGTGGAGATTCTGAATTTGGATTCTAAGGTTAATTTAACCTTAGAATCCAAACTCTGAGCTAAGACCACCAAGGGAGCGTTAGCGAGAAAAAACCACCAGGGGAGCAATCGCGACACGAAAGACCCCACCAAGGCCCCGCGATAAAGTGTTCTATTGGTTGGAGAGTTTTTTCCCGTTGCGGTTTGTTGGGGAAGAACTCGAATTGAAAAACCAAATAAAAGAGAAAACAAAAGCGACTAAAATAAAAGGGGGGGCGTTTTACTATGGCAACAGAACTGTAACAGTATCCCTAACATGAAGATAGGGGACATCAAGCCGGGTAAAATTATATCAAGTGGGAACCACGGCGCAGAAATTTATGACACGTGTCACCGGCTCAAAATTTGAAAGCCAGGTACACTGAACATAATCAGAAAAGGCCAGGAAATCCCAAAAGAGATTCCACAGCACGAAATTTATGACAGGTGTCGCTGGTTCTAGAGCGGCTCGCTATAGAACCATGCACTGAAATAATCTGACGAAGCCACGAAAATTTCGCAGCACAAAATTTATGACAAGTGTCGAGGTTTAGGGCTTTCGTCCAAAACCCAGCACAAAAAAACAAAAATAAGCCGGGAAATAAACTCCACAGCATAAAATTTATGACAACAGTATTTGCAATCTGCTAAGAAACGTTTGCAACAGACATGGGGAGTCAGGCACCGGCCCTTGACCTGCCCCACCAAGTGTTAGGAGGGATGTATACAGTTTGAAAGCTAAAATGGCATAATTTGTAGGGGGGTTGTTTTGATACAGATACTACGATAATTAACTCAAGCACCACGGCAGCCCGCCGAAGGTGTAAGAGGAATGTTTAAATCTCGAAAATGAAACACTGAGAGGGTTAATTTGGCAGTTTGACATTGAGTTTAGAAATCCCCAGAATTCAGTGCCTTTAGGATGGCCCCCCGGATACTCTTGAAGTAAAGAAAATTACCGTAATCCGAGAAGTGCAAGCCATCCTGTCGGAAGAGCGAGGGGTGAAAACGACTCATGATCCGATCATGGCTCCACCACTGAAGGCCGGGGATTGTGTGGATCATACCAATCAAAGTACAAGCACAGTTTGTGCAACGGTCACTGTGTGGAATATTTGGGGGATCAAAAACTCGCTTCAAGGGAAGGCCAACTATGACTGCAACTACAACTATGACTATGATGTTTTTCCCCTGAGGTCGGAGGCAAGGTCAGTGATCTGATCTGCCACCTCCTCAGGGAAAAGGTGTCATTTACCTTTCCGGATTGCCACAAGGCCTCCACACCGTGCTCGAACTGCTCGATGTCCAGGCGTTCGATCCTAGGCTTGACTAGCTCTGGTTTGGTGTTGGGAGGAGGAAGCGGCTCCACCAGTTGCACTTCGTTGTTTATCGGGAGTTTCCACTCCTCGTCAGAGGCAAAGTCCTGTATGGATATGGATGATATCAGTGGAAATTAACAGTGCAATTTACAAATGTAGGTCTCAATGAGTAAAAGGGAAAATAGTTGAATAACAGCAGCAGGTAGAGAGGGTGTTAAAAGGTGCATACATGTACAACAACATATAAAGAGTAGTATTAAGAGAACTTAATCACTTATGACCCAAGGATCTGGGGAGTAGATATCTTACATGTAACAAGAAATCAAATACCTTATACTCAAACACAAGCTGACCATCATGGCCTTTGGAGAACTTGAACGCATGGGGGGGGGCAGCTGTGAATGGCCTCCAATTCCCAGGTATTTACATTTGGGAAGCTGTTGTTGATGGCATGGATCTCCAATTCCCAGGTTTTTACATTTGGGAAGCTGTTGTTGAA
This sequence comes from Branchiostoma belcheri, assembly GCF_001625305.1. Taxonomy (NCBI): domain Eukaryota; kingdom Metazoa; phylum Chordata; class Leptocardii; order Amphioxiformes; family Branchiostomatidae; genus Branchiostoma; species Branchiostoma belcheri. Next base: position 60,075 of record NW_017803736.1, on the reverse strand, counting down.
GGCGTGGATCAGCTCTTCCACAGTGGTAGCGTCTTGCCTTTGAAGCGTGGATGATATCTTACTGAAGAACTGATCCACGTCTTCGTGCGTGTGGCCAACAAGCAGGTAGCCCACTTGCACCTGTAGTAAAACAACAACAACAAAAAAACGACATTCTTTAAAAGTTAGGGTAAAACAGTTCACAACTGTGAGCAAGAAATGGCAGTTATAAATTTGTTAAGTTTCACATGTTGTTGTATTTTTTTCGCAATGTGTACTGACCTCTTCGAATATCCCCTTGAGGACGAGGTACCCCAGGAATGCAAATACAAACCTGTATATGATCATTATGATGTGATAAAGCCTTGTCAGTTGCTATTAGTATAACCACCACATAAAAGCAGGCAAAAGACCTTTGGACCAATTATGTAACTTTCCAAGTTTCTGTTTTATCCCCTTGGCTTGTCGTCGAACAGATGCTCAACCTCGATTGGCATGGTGGGCCTGTTCTGGAGGTTTTCGAACCCCCAGTCCTGGTCACCCGTAGGCGTCACGGACCGCTCCCTTGATCTCATCCGAGTACAAGTAGAATGTGCCCGGAGGAGCAATGTTGTATCCCTAGGTGTAAAGAAATGTATAATTTTAGAAAGTACCTCTCGTTCTAGCCTGAAGTTATTTAGTCACGCGCGTGTGAAAATACATTTGTCTATGCAGGTAAAGTGTTAGTTGAAAGAAGATAGTTTGCAAAAAAGAAATTCTTGCCATACACAAGATACGACTATAAATAAAAAGTGGATAATCAGTCAAAGAAAGCTTGCAAATTTCAAAAACTAAAAAAAAAATTAAAAAGTTTTTGCAGTAACACAGTATTTCCAGATAGTATAATTACACTTACAAATGAAAGAAAGAAAGACAGAGAGAATGGTTTATTCGTAACATTTAAAAATACACTTAAACAGTTCACAGCTGTCAGAAGCGATTATTCATATATTACAAACAATAAAACCATCTTAAATACGAGTTAAAAACTGTTAAAGTTATATAGTTATAAGACTCTTGTTAAAAATTATGTAGTTAAATTATGTTATGTAGTATAATTATGTAGTATAATTCTGTTAAAAATGTCAGTAGGCCTTACTGCGTCCTGTAGACGTTGTACCTGCGCTGCATGTTTGTGCAGAACTGATTATACTGGGACAGGGCGGAAGCCACCTTGGGGCTTATGTGTTTGTAGCTGTACACCAAAGGGGAAAAACAAGGCAAAATACACACAGGCCAAAGACATCGCGCACACTTGTCAATAGAGCAACTTTGGAATAAGAAAGACAGAGCATGGAGCGGTCCCTTTGATAAATGCCGGTAGTGGCGGCAAATCGGAAAGCCACAGACTGCAACGGAAAAATTCTTTTTTTTTTACAATAATTTCCAAAAAAAGTAATCAAAGTATTGAAAAAAAAATGTAGTCAAAATGGCCCCTTGGTTTTGCCAGTCTGGCAAAGGCGCTCAACAGCCTCCCGCTCGAGCCGCTTCTCTTCGGCGTGGCGGTTTTGGGCACAACCTGGTGCATCCTGGTGGACACTGGTGGACCATTGATGGAGATGTTTAGCAATGCATTAAGCATGTCTCCACCCAGCCTGGTCCGTAGGCGGCTTTTGATAAGCTTCACCTTGCTTGCCCCTCTCTCTGGCTATGCTTTGGATAATGGAAGCTCTAATGCCACATTTGCAATGTGCACAAGTAATGGATACACATATCCATAGGGTGTCTTCAGCTCCATAACCCTTTGTAGGCACCACTGTGTGGCACAACCTTGACTGGGGTGTTCTAACAAAACTTTGGTATCCTATACGACAGCGAAGTGGAGAACTATATACACTTAAGTACAGTGGGGAGCTACAAGTGAGACGGACGAAGGCGTCGTGTCATTTTTGTACACAGTTCTAATCGTGTGCGGAGTGGAACTTTTAGATACAGAAGGTAGGCGTCGGAGCGCCAGTCGCCCTGCAACCTGATAAACTCGACTGGCACCCCGGCGCGGAAGGCGAAGGTGGCACCACCGCGCCGTCCTCTATGTAGAGAATACAGATGTGGGTTCAGGCCCGCACGCACCAAAATACATTTGAAAGCTTTGTCAAGCACGGCTTGAGTCATGGGGACGAAACGAGCAGAACGACGTACAATAAACACGGCGGGTCCACTATATGAACTATGTAAACGTTGCATGTTTCTAAATGGCTAATGGGGCTAATGTGTAGTTTACGGCCCAACTTTTAACTTTGTGAGCCCGTCGCGCTAGTGGTGCAACGACGCCATTTTACGTGCGCGGGCATGTGGCGATTAAACCGCTCGGTGATTATTCAACCGTTATGAACGGTAACGGTTATCAACGGTCGAGAATTTGTCGACTGATATCAACGGTCGAGAATTAACCCGGTCGAAATAGACACGGTCGAGAAAGACGAGATGGACACGGTCGAAGTAGACACGGTCAAAATAGACACGGTCGAGGATTATGTGTATTGTGTATGTGTATTGTGGTATGTGTATTCACACTTTGCGATGTGTATTGGGTGTGAATTACTATATGGCCTTTTGTGTGAATTAATATATGGCCGAATCCAATGGATGTGTATTAATGAAACCGAGCTTATTTAATGTCTATCCCACTTTAAATAAGGCCAAGAAATGTCCGAATGTAGCCACACTACCTGTCCTTTTTTCCATCTGCCATATGCCTATGTATCCTTAAATGCTACATACTTCCTTTCCCATCTGCCATAGGCCTCTGTACCACTCTTAGTGCCTTGTGGTCTCAAACATACCTCGCACGCAAGTACCATGGACAAGAAAACAGCCACAGAAAATATCAGCTTTTAAGTAAACGTCTTTATTGAAAAAATAACAAGAACCATTTGTATAAATTACGTTTATATAAATATAAATATATTTCATATACTCAGTTGCAGGCGGGAAGAGTGGCTGCCTTTCCCCCCTGATTTTGCACCGTTTTCTGATCAATCCTGCTTTCTTATAGCCAAGCTTGTTTGATACGCCACTCCAACAAACTAGCTTGGATATAGGAAAGAAACAGAGCGAATCAGAAAACACTGCAAAATCAGGGGTGAGGGAAGTCAGCCACTCTTCCCGCCTGCACTGGTGGTCACCTTAAACAAACACCTTTTATGTTATAAATACTTTCCTCTCTATGGGAAAGGTTCTACCTTTAAAAACGTTTCAAGCCCCCTTTACTGCTGCAGCTTCCCCTACATCAACAATGCGTAGAAGCCCACGAAACCCAACAATGAGAGGTCAACTATGCCTTAAAAAGAACAAACAAAAAACGGAGCAATCAGCGCCTTGCTGGCCATCCATCATGCCTGCTGCCTCATCTGCATCGATATCATGTCCTTATCTGCAAAGTACTTTGGTCCTTTATTACGTACTTATACTGCCTAAAAAAACGAGCCAAAATAACCCCTCATGGCAGATACATGTAGTTTTGGATGACGATGCTGATCGTCAACCTGTCAGCACCTGTTGGGCACTGACGTCGAATGACAGCAGCTGCTTGAAACAAGCCCTTACATCCAACGTGAACGGGTTGTTCTTGTGTGGCCCGTCACGCAGGTTGATTTTCCGTTGTTTCTCCATTGTTGCACGAGATCCTCGACGTCCACCTCAAGATTTGACACCCTTTGGCTTTGTCCTTCTTTTTAATGGCTTTCAGCTCTTCCTCTAGTACTGTGCTACGCCTCTTCCAGTACTCTAGCTGCCGACTATTCTTTCCCTCGCCGAGCTCTTATTACCTCCTGTTCACACCGGACATGCTGGTTTGGGCCGGCGAGATGAAGTCTGACATGAAGGGGGATGGAGGGTCAGATATGGATTTACTAACCATGGACAGACCCAACCTTGGGTCAATCGAGATGCGGAGGTGAGGCCTTTGTTGGGAAATCTGAGGTGTAGTAGAAGTATGAACGGCCGCCATGTGTGTCTTGAGGTTCCTTTTTATCATATCTTATGGCAGACTGGGCACTTTGACTTACTGACATATTCTATACTTGATTAACAGCTCCATTTCTAAGACCAGTTGCACAACTGTCATCCCCTGGGTCCAATTGGTTATATACATGATTTCTTCTTATTCTTCGTTCACGTACGTTCAAACCTCGATTGAGGGCTCGAGCACGGTGGGGGTGGGGGGATTTGATGGAGTGGTCGCTCGTACGGGTTTAGTATGTTCTGCAGCTCCTCAATGGGCCGGGGCGCCACTCCCTGTCCGCCACCGAGAGCAGGGTGGCGGTGAGTACCCGTAACTGTTGTTAAGAACTACATAATTGTTAATGGCATGCTTGAAGGTCTGTAATGTCTTGGCTTTAAGAATATTTTCTGGTAGGTGGTTCCACTCCCTAACTTTTCAGACGATTTTAGTTGGATATTGACATCTTTTTAATAACTTTATTGACAAAAATACAGAAAACAATACATACAGAGCGACACATACAAAGGCTTTCAATGTTAAAATACAATACATGACTGACACAAACATATTAAAATACTACGACGCCCACAGCGCACACCAACTACACCATCAGTTACCTCCTCAGTGTGTCCCCTGGTACATTCACTATGAGAGCAGGTGATAAATACATAAATACATTGATAGATTTGCTTCTATATGAGCTTGATTAATCATGATTGATGGGAAAAGAGACAAGAAATCATGATTCATAACATTTGGATTTTCAACTTAAAAAAACACGAGCAATCAATAAGATGTAACTAAGTCTCAAGAATCTAGCCTGGTTACCAAACCTATTATAGCTGCCGACTATGAGTCGGGAGCTATAATAGGTTTGTCAACCAGGCTATCAACAATCTAGCCGATCTTATCGGTTTCAACAAAATTGACTAAATGCTTTCAAGTTTGAAGATATTCAACATCACTGATGCCCCATGGTCACCCCAAATTAATCAGCAAAGATTATGAAAACTGGCCCCCAACTTGATGATGATCGACTTCTCTATGTATATAGAAAGAATCCACACACAAACAATATAAGTAAATGATGGACTTACATCTAAGCCAGTCACTTTAGAGACATGGTCCCTCCTCCACAACTTGTCTTTCTTGTTCAACACTACGTCCTCTGCAACCTTTTCCAAGTCCGGATTTTTTTTCTCAGATTGTGAACTTCCGTACGGAAGTCCATTTGCTTCTTACTGCTGCATCCTGTTTTCCTCCTTTTCTTCTGTTTCTGTGATTTTCCCTCGTCATCTGATGACTCGGATGCATTTTCACTGGCATACTGAAAAGGGTTGGAATCACGGACTTCCTGCTTTTGTAGTTTGTCTTCCTCTTTTTCTTTGGTTTTGGTGAGTGGTCTAGTCCGTTATCTGCAGGCTTTCCATTGTCGTTGACATCATTATCATCATGATCTTCTCTAGCCAACCTCTGACGTATGTCGTTGAAGCGATCCACAAACTTCTCCGAGCCCTTGATGTTCTCCAGTTCAGCCCATGGTGAGCCACTGGCGGCCACAAAGTCATTCAGTTCCAACGTATACTCTGATGTGCTGGAGAATTTGCGTCGCTGTTTGTTTGTCATGTCGCCTTTGAACTAGATGTAAAAGAAGGGGGGGGGGCAATTAATTACTGTCTTTCACAATGACTTGTCACCGTAGCACTCCGCAAACTTACCAAGCCAGCTGTGAAGGTACCCAGTCTTCTCTCTTCTTGCCTCATGCGTTGAATATCACACGAACCTGTCTGCAAGGCATAACAGTAAGGAAGACTATTTAGTCAATGCTAGTATTATCAGTCGGGACAGGTGAAAGTCAAGTATTGACAATAAGGTTTGGGCCAGCATGCGTGTCCCTGGACATGTCCACTAAGATGGGAGGCAACTGAGGTGACTGGATGGGCTTCAGGCAGTTATACTTGTCTACATATGGTAGGCTGAGGTCGACAGTTTGAAATTCCATTCCATGCGGTAGATCATCTGGGATGTCTGCTGCGAATGGTGGGAAGTTTATCCCTGTCTGTGTGCAGCATCTCCACCTCCCAGAGAAGTGAACTTCTTGTTTATTGACATCAACAGTTGAACTACAAGAAAATCAATTGTGGTTTAGAATTTAGGTTCTAATACTTTTCAAATCACTTGGGACACCAAAAACATTAGAGCTAATCAAGCATAGATAAATTGATACGTTTCTGAAAAAGATGTCACCAAGTGTAAGAGAGAACTAAAGCCATAATTTGGTCAGTTTTTGTCAATATGCAATGTTGACCCCATTTGCAATGAAAACACTCAGTTCCAACAACAAGAAAAATCACTCATTACCAGGGCCAGTCTGTGTGCAATACAATGCACGTTGACCAGTTTGGGGTTCCCAGTCCGTCTAGGGTTGGTCAGATAAGGAAATCATATCGTTTTTCTTCCTCTTCTCCAAACAGTGACCCGTTGTTATTGTTCCCCGCAATTTTCTTCAAAACTTCGAATTCAAAGCAAAGCAAAGCATTGAGATACGATGAGAGCAGATTGCGCGTGTACTACTACTCTCAGCTGAGAAAGCATGAGAATGAGTTTGAGTGCTGATTATTCATTTCGAGTGTAATATACTATATATGTGGAGACATGATGATGACTATTCTGCTTGTTACAACCGCATGTTACAGTCAGATTAGTTTTTCATAATTTTCATTTTTCCCCTCCATAGCTAGATTATCTACATGAATGATATCACTCAAGCCAATTCACGTACCATGGAAACTTTCTGCAGTGTGGACAGCAGTATGTTAATGGTCAGATTGCTGTCGTGTGGCCAGCGTAGGTTGTCGACATATGCCAAGGCCAGGCCTAGTCCATGGACGATGACACCCGTCACATGAGTCTTAAGCTTCCACTTCTCGGACTTCTGAAGGCACGTAATAAGATATGTAAAAGTTGGTCTTGAAACGGGTATTCCAGGTTTACAAGAGAAGCATGTGTACATTGCTGTATGTAAATTGGTCATGATATGTGACTTACAATTCCCAAACAACGGTCAGCCGAAGGAACATGCGGAAGAAATGCTTCACAATCTACTAACATGTAACGATTTAAACAAAGCATGTATTCGATGTCTGCATGACAGATATGAAAGCTCGCGGTCTATTGACTATGGATAGCAGCCCAACTGTTGTATCAGCTTGATTTTTTTTCTGACTGCAAGAATATTAATTTTCCACTTAATGATATTTATATAACTGCTCGGAGCCTCTACAATTTGAAAAGACAAAAGAGTATTACCTTTGTCTTTTAGGCGTAAGTGGGGATGGCCGTTTTGTTTGGTCCATGCCATCTATAATGATAGACAGAACCGCAGTCGGGTCATCAAAGGGATGCCCGAGCCTTTCCCCAATACACCTACCGCTCCTTCCTGTCCATAATGGATTTAATCGTGCAGTGTGAATTGTAGGATGTACATTAGGCCCAAGACAAAATGTTGTGTTTCATGTTTCCCGACCAAAAGTAGAAAAAGAACTACCTTTTGGGGGGATCTGGCAACTGAGTGATGAAACGTTGTACATTTGGTTTTTCAACACTGACATTGAAAATTCAAGTGTTCTCATGCAAGTTTCACTTCGTTAAAACTGTCTTGTTAAAGCTGAATGAGCACATTTTAATCAAATGATCAGGTGGTTCAGAGCGCGTATAAGCCAGATTAGAGGAGATAGGAAAATACAAGTCATTTCACAGGGAATGATATAGACCTACATTTGCTGCTCCCAGTGCAGTGCAATCCAAACAGAGGGATATTCGTTCGCCCGGCATCTAGGTATGCATGTTCGAGTTCCTCGTTAGCCAACATGTACCTGCGATGCTCGGTGGTGGCAACTCTCCTCCTTGGAGCGGTGCGTGGGCGGGCAGGTGTGTGGGTGATGGGTGTGCCAGCACCATTCTGCAGATTTTTCAGTATTGTCAAAATCTCTTGAATGTCTTTCATTTTTCGAAATCCTTTGCTCCATGGACATTGGTGCTGGTAATGACATCTTCCATTTTATCTGATTCTATAGCATATCTGATAGTTTCTCGTTCACCTGTTTTATTGTAAATCTCGTAATGAATGTCAAGCAAATATTTTTTGTCGATTGGATTTTTTTTCTCCAACAGGGAGACTTTTTCCAGGTAGTAGGTTTGGACATCATCAACGACAAAGTGACTCAGTGGCTCTTTCATCTTTTCTACAATAACCACCTTTGTCTGTTTGGTGATGTCCTCTGCCTTAGATCGTTCGTCTTCTGTCACATACACATGGTCTGCCTAATATCAGACCGTTGTTTTTCTTGTAACAGTACCTCGTTAAAACCATCATCTTATTTCTACGAGCAAACTTGTCAAACACATCAGGTCTTTTGTAAGTGGTTTCCCCGTGATGGAGGTGTGGTCTGCATCGCCTTTGAAGGGTTGGTCAGGTACTTTGATGCACGGAGCCTTGTCCGCCAGGCATCCACGTCTGCCTCCTGGATGTAGCGGGTGCTTCACTGTGGAGACACGCATCTGCTACCCCAATGACGTCGAAGAACGGGGCTGTCAGCTGTTAGAGAAAAGCAAGTGAATCGTCAATTATTGAAATGAAATTGAACAACACCAGTCAAGCGGTAGCCAACTGTTTCGTTGGACCCAGGCCTGTAAAACTCTGTATACAATGGTAAGATAGTGGTTTAATTACAGCACGGGCATGGAGCTATTTCCGAAGACCGTGAATTGTGCCGTAGCGAAATCCACGGTCGTGAAGGGACTTTTATGACTAAGTTCCACCAAGACCGAGGATTTCACCACTAAAAGTGGTCAATTCCACGGCAACAGACTAAAATATTACTATCACCGCCTGGCCGTGGAATTGACCACTTTTGGTGGCGAAATCCCAACCCAGCCGGTGGTTCGCAGAGCCTGTATGACTTGTGGTTGTGTTAGTCTGGTGACAGTCTACCGACATGCGATCGCTGTTTTGTCTTATTTTCGTAGTCCTGAAAAGGACTGGTTTCTTGTTTTTTTTTTAGCATCCGAAGAAGTCCTCTTCCTCCGTGTCACTCTGGAAGAATGCCTCATCGTCAGGTTCGGACTCGCTGTCTGTCTGTAGATCACCCAAGACTTAATCCTCTGTCATGCCGATCTCTTCGTCTTGGGACCCGTCCATGGCCAGGGAAATACCGGCTTTGCGGAAGGAACGCTGGATGATGTCAGACGGGAGGTCCTCTCATGACGCCATGGGTCATTCCAGGATGTTGGCGGTTTTATGTTGCCATGTTAGGTCAGCTCTACGGACCCGTCCATCATCCACTGGTTCCAGTGGACCTTCATTCTGTCCATCAAAGCCACGTTAACTACCGCGTCAAGTGGCTGGAGAACACTGGTCAGTCCGCCAGGAATCACCGATGTGCCCACGTCACGACCGACACTTGAAACCAGTTTCTACACTGGCGGTCCAAACACTTTGGCACAAGCATCAAGCAGCGCCGCAGCATCAAGCAACTCCTTGGTGGGTAACTTGTTCCAGTCGTGGGACAGGCGGCCCTGCAGTTTCATATACTTCGCCCGCTGATGTCGACGGAGCTTTCCTCCGGTGACCAGCCGCACGTGGATCTTGATAAGGCAGCACACATGGCTGACAGCTGTGTTTCCAGCTTGTAAAACACTCGTATGGCGCAATACTTTATCTCTACTGCCTAAATGGCAATCTGCAATCGTGGCATCCTATACTAGAGTGATGCGGAGAAAGGTTCACACAGTGCGCTACACCTGAGAAGGACGGAGACGTCGTATCATCTTTGTACACAGTTCGAGACGTGTGCGTAGAGGCACTTTCAGATATAACAGATCTACATGTATAGTGCCACCAAAAGCACTGGTGATCTTATTGTCATCCTTCACAATCTGAACAACTTTACTGCAAAGCAAAAAAAAAATCAGTGATCATTATCAATAGCTAATTGGATTACTTCGTTCCAAAGGTGCGCTTCTTGACTACAAATTGTATGTACTTAAGGCATCACAAGGTACGAGGAAATCCAAAAGAATTAGAAACGGAGTAGAACAAGAAACATTCTATTTTTATTTCTTGATGACGATTAACCTTCACTGCAATTTACATCCGACGCAATGGTAATAAGTGTGTCGATAGGATTGATCCCGCAGCTGGCTTGTCCCGGAAACGATTGTTCTGACATTCGTTAGTAGTGTTGACTCAGAGCTAATGGGATTCGAATGCATTTATGAATGTATTTGTAGACAAGTACCAGGTCAATGGATTCGGTAATACGTTAATATGATCAGGTATAGTGACCAACCCTGTGAAGTAGCTTCTTCTTAGGTTTACCTACTTTCTCGACATGCAGGTAGTCATGCCTTAGTCGGTCCGCTATTTGACTAAACAACTGATCTGTGTGTAGAAACAATAAAAAAACGGAAAACGGCCACACGGGGCAAGATACTGGCGGTGGCTGACGGGCTGGCGAGGCCACTGCAGGGGTACATGACAAATAATGTGGTTATAGTTAAATAACGTATTAGTATATAAATGATACATTATTGTCCCATCAATCAAATGGGTGCTGCTCACCGTCACTGGTTCATGGCCTGGATGTAGTTCTCATACAGGCGGCTCGCCTCCTGGACCTCGTCCGAGTATGGCGAATCCATGACTGTCTCCAGGTGGGCCAGATACCTCATGTCCTCCTGGAAGGCCTCCCACTCCTGATGGTACCCCTCCCTCTCCTCAGCACTGTCTTCGTCTTCCTTGTTGTTTATAGATAAAAACACTTTGTCATGATTCAACCAGACCCATACGTGATCAAGATAAATCCGTTATAGGCAGAGATTAAGCCACGTGCGGTCCCAAATAGAAACATATGTAAATACATATTTTGCATACTACAATCTAGTACATTCCTTAGGATGGTAATGCCCAGAAAGAGACAACAGACAACAACATTCTGTGCCATGGGGCAGGTAATCTATCCGTGTGTGGACATGTCAGGCCTTGTCCTCAAACAGGTCCTCGGCCCCTACCTTCACAGTCGGCTTGTTGCCCTGGTTAGTCAGGAGCCAGTCCACATCGTATTCTTTTTTTATTTATTATAACATTTAGTAACAAGACAGGATGACGACATACTCAAGCTACAATGCTTATGTTTGTGTCGTCATCGTTACAAAGATATATACATGTAGTCACAAATACAGACATGCAAAGCATAAGAGTAATAAGGTAAACTAAAGTAAGCCGCATTATAACTAAATCATATAATATGTAACAAATATATACCAGTATATGCAGGTAAATGATAAGTGAATAAGTAGGCATTCCAAGTCAAACAACAAACTGGTAGGATAAGAAATTGATGGTTACTCATCGTATTCCTCTTTGCTTGCTTTCGCCTCAGATTCTAATTGGTCTGTTGATTTTGCCATTGTTGAATTTCTGTAGTAAGTCGATGGTTTGGCGTTCCTTGTGCAGCCCATTTAGATAACTCTAACTGTGTTACTGTTACACTCCGTCCCTGCCCAAGGCACAGACCACAAGACCAGTTTTGCATTATACATTTTAGCCTCCTGGTAGCACGTTGGGCTAAGGCCACACCAATTTAATTTCTTGGTTAACGGATTTTTCTAGAAAACTAATGGAGCAGGCGGGCGAAAAAAATAAAAATAAAAACAGGTCAAGGCATCCTATTATGGCCCAAAATGGTACGACAGGAGCCATGAAGTCAACACACCAGGCTGGTTTGAAATTTAAACAATGAATTTTTATGAAATTTTTAATGATACCACTGCATTGGCAGATGGGATAATCAACTGTTCAATGCAAAATATGAGCATTTTGCAGTTGACTTTGAACTTTTTTTTGCAAATCAGAAAAAAATGGAAGTGGGTGAATATGTTTGTTAACCAAGAAATTAAATTGATGTGGCCTAATCCAACTAATGAACTGTAGACCGATGGCTGAGAGGACCCCAGAAAACTATACAGTGTCAGTATTGTCACTTGTCCACATGTCCTCATTACAAGCAAGATGATTTGGAAATATGTCAGAAAGCTTCATCCGCTGATGTTGTTTTAGCAATGCTACAGTTTTGAAACACAAGTTAGCGCATCTATTACACTGAAAGTTCTTCTCTTCTGTGTGGGCCTCCTTCTTGTGAGCAGTAAAAGACTGTTTCCACTTGAACATATTTTGACATATGTCACATGTGTACTGAACTGCATGGGTCTTCATATGCCTGTCCTAGTTGACCTTGATGGTACCGCATCCCAGATGCTGATTTCACAACTTTCTGACACGTCTTGCACTGAGATCAAACCTTATGTAAATGTTGCGTTGAATGCTCCTTTAACCCTTGTCCTGCTGGCAATTTTTACACAATATTTTCAAATAATTTCATGTCTTAATCAGGTCACAGACCCTTGACTTTTTTTGCCCTGCGGCGGCGTAGTTACTTCCGCATTCGTTGCGTTTCGCTGCGGTGTGATGCGTTGCACGAGAAACACCCCCAAATCGCACATATACAGGGCACTATATAGATGGTACTGTATGTGCAACCCATATATATATGGGCCCCGCAGGACAAAGTCCTATTCTTGAGAAAAATCCCTTAACACAAATGGAACATGTGTACGAAAACTCACGGGCATGTGCTCGTGAATGCAGCCTTAAGCCCTTCTTGGTCTTACAGATCTTGTCACATTACAGTACAGCGGTACTGGACAGATGTCTCATCTGTAGAAAGCAAAACAACTTGATTACTCAAACATCTAAGGGTTTATTTACTGGTAGTAACATTACAGGTGTGGTAACCTTCCAATACTACATAATCAAAGTATGTGTACCTAATCCAAGGGAGAACATTCTATTTCATGGAAATATTCCTTGAATTTAAACTCGATGTTGTTATTTCTGCTTTTCTTTGTGTCACCCCCTTATGTTAATCCCCCACCGAACCAAAGACACAAACAGAACAATATGCAATACGCGAAAATGCTATCAAGTAATGTGTGTATAAATAAATCTATTTTCTTGCTATATAAATAATATAACGTTGCCGGCAAGGGAAAATTGGAGACAAGCCCGTTCATGGCACCTGTGACAGCACAGCATGCCTTAAATCAGGGACATATGCATATCCCCTCTCTGCTGAGGTCAGCATGCTCTACTGCTGTGAGTTGTGTGCCCTGCCTGGTCTTCTGGCTTGAAGTGGTGGACTTCACAGTTGCCCCATTTACTCTTGCTAAGAGCTTGACACAGCTTGTATTCATCAACTGTAGGAGGCATGGTAGGTCTGCGTCTTCTCTAAGATGCAGGCTGTCGTGTCTGCTCCACAGCCTACGTTTACTTCTCGGTCTTCACATACACGCATGTTCTTTAGTGCCAAGAACAACGATGCGTGGAACATGAAGTTGGACGGTGACATGTATACTAGCTGTGGCTGAATCCTGATCAGGCCGGAGTTGGCTTGCTCGTTCACTTGACAGTTTATAGACTGTATGTTAAGTGCAGTGTAGCTATCCATGCAGTACCACAGTGAGCAACCAATGTGCCCCCGGTAAGGAAATCCGTCCACGAGAAACAGTCATCTTGAAGAAGTGCGGATCAAGGTTCATCACGTACCTGTGCAGCTGACAGCTGTTGTCGTACACAACAATCACTCTGGGGGCGTCTGGAACCGGGTCCTTAAGATCTGGAATGGTTGATGAGGTGACTCACAGCTCCGCATGGCCTGGAAAACATAACAGACTTCTCTCTCCAAGGGCGACTATACTTGTCGCCCAACCACTTAGGAATGTTGGAATGTAGCAGCCATGATCAACATTTAATAAGCAACACACACATCAAAAGTCATGACAAGAATCAAGTTTCTTTGCCTATTGAAGTTTACACTGTACGCTTACACTGTTCGTCGAAAAGCATCAATGTTACAATTTTTTACAAGGCTTAACACTTACTTTTGTAGTCCAATACTCTTAGTTTTGGATGTTACCAGATCTGTGGTTACAGTTGTGGTTTCATTTGACAAAGGGGCAGATTTCCTCCTTGGGATGGATGGAAGGAATCAACAGCTCAAGGCCGCATCAAAGAACACTCAAAAGTCAATGTATATATAACGTACAGTGTAACTTATCGTTGGTTGATGATGCAGTCAGCGTAACCGACGTGTCCAGTGCAGCGTCTCACGGAAAAGCAGTACTTTCTCTACATGTTCACCACGTGTTCCTCGAGCGATAGGTGGCCGTATTGACACGTTTCTCGTTGCAGAGATGACTGACTTGTTTATTCCTGTCCATACTCTGTAGGTCTGTATCTAAAAATACAGAGTCCTGTGTACACGGAGGGTCTGTTCACGACCACAACACGTCACCTTGATCTTCCCATACCCAGAGGTTGTCCTAGCGCCTGTCCAAATAAGGCCTCCATTTGCCGTGAAAAAAGTCTTCTTCGTGATCCTTCTCCGAACTGTTGCTTCCTCATTCACAGATGGTCGTTTTCCATAGAAGGTGGGAGTTGAGGCAGATATTGTCACTTCACCTAAAAAAAACGTATCATACACTTGTATATCCCTCAGTTACCGTTTTAGGGTCTTATGTATAGAGAAAAGCGGAAGGGGTGGGGGGGTTGTTTGTACAACCAATCAACAGCAATTGTTTGGTTGAATGGACTCTTCCAATTGTTTTTTGGCAGCCCGTGGGCCAATTTGGTTGGGCAACATGGACGTGTGAATTGCTTTTCGCGTTACTGTCGCTACCGACTACCAAGAGTCTCGACTCAATTAATTGCTTGTTTCTTTCACTTTAACACATCACCCTCGCGCCCTCACAGGAAATTTTAATAGACTAGTGCAAGGAGATCATAGGGTGGTAAAAATACAGGGATGAAAAATGCACTCGTCAAGTTTTAAAGCTTTATTGTACATGATGTAAATTGGGACCGGTCCTTCTGATTCTCCGTAATGTCCCCTAACCCTGCAAAACAGAACAAAAATTCAAATTCAATGGAAGTTAAATTTCACTTTTTTAATGTTCGTAACAACAATTTGCATATGAAAATATTTTGACTATAGTTGAGAATGCTGGAATGTTTGCATTGAACTTGACATTTAATTTAAAACTAACAAAAATACCAATAACTTACACTTTTGTAAACGCGGGCATCTCCCGGAGGTGTGGGCCCAGGTCACCTGGAACACGAGCACTGTGTCCGCCGTCAAGCGATGGCCGTTGATGCCGCAGCTATGGTTGATAAAAAAAATCATATACTCATAAATCCCATTGTCACGCCGAAACACACACACGAGCGCGCACGAGCGTAAATACATGAATACATCCCTGTAGCCAGGATGTTGAAGGGCGGAGGGGGTCTTCCCTAGCCTGGTTAATTTGGTAAATAGTTCTTCCCACGCGAGGGCGGGGGGCATTAATTTTTTTTTTCTAATTTGAACCCTCTGAAATGGAATTTCCTGCGTTTTGAGAGGATTTCAAATGAAAAAAAAAATAGACGTAACATTTTATTCGATGACAAAGTGAGCAGATTTTCTGCAAATTCAGTCCCTCTGACGATACGAATTAGTCATATTCTATTAAAACATTGGCCCTTTGATTCTTCCGACTACCCTTCCCCCAGCTACTACATAACAGCAACACACGTGGTATGAATTAACATCAATAAAGACAAATAATATACTCCTTACAGAGAACTTCTGATACTCCTTAAAAATAATTAGAATATATAATCATGATACTTACGACACATTGATGGCATACGCAACATTGGGTGCTGCCTCCTTCAGGCTCTTATAGGAGATCTGCAATGTGCGGGCATCGCTGGCGCCCTACACATAAGCAATTTAGAAAGAACAACACGTTTTTAGAAAAACGAACGAACTTTTGGTTAAATTTTGCTTTAATACTGTACAACAGCAACCCCACACTATATTATAAAGATCAATGTACTTACAGTCAGTTTCTCCCAGGTCCGCTCTGTGACGTGAACTCTTCTCGCTATGAGTAGCATCGTTGCCTCGTTGAAGTGACAGCGTATATATCGGGAAGCACAGATCGGGGAGCGTGTGAATTACGAGAAAGTAAGGAGGCGATTGATGCAGAGCAGATGAGATGGACTTTATAGACTCTTTCCCGTCATCGCTAGATGACAGGAACACGTATAGTTTTTTTTTTTATTGAAACATATAATAACAAGACATGGTGGCGACACACTCAAGATACACTTATATTCGTGTCGCCACCAGACAATACATAATACATACAACAAGCAAAGCACAGATAACATTGAAATCGAATACTATGATGAATCAATTGACAGGTGAAACAGATATATAAAATTGCTAACGGAATTAATTAATCAACTATGTTACAAAAAACGGCGAGATTCCAACAAAAATTCCTGGACATGCTGTAGTAATTGTATATTGTACGTTGTTGAGAAAGAAGATGAGCCATTTAAAAGAACATGTAGCAGAGTATCATCAGAAAGATTATCCAAAGTAATAGAGCCAATCAGTGTTATCAAGTTGTCAAAAAGGATATTTCGTTGTTGAATGTAGTTAGGGCAGTGTAACAAAAAGTGACAAATATTTTCACATGGGTGACCACAGGAACAAGCTGGACTTGAAACTAAATTACGAGAGTATAAGCTTTGGTTTAGGCTGTGTGTACCGAGCCGAAAACGTGTAAGTAAAGCGCAGGAGTAACGGGGACCGGAACTAAGGTAAGTAATGGGGGAGGGGCGTACAGTTTTAATCAATTTTTTCAAGGGGAGGCTCAGCGAGCGATCTGCTAGAGTCAGATTGTTCCAATGGTGAGTTGCATATGGAATAAAGGAGTTTTTAAAGCGATTTGTTATACATATTGGTATCTGAATGTTTTGTTTGTTACGAAGATTATATTGAGTGAAATCAGACACTAAGGGTGGTAACAGGGTCCTCAGATATGGGCGGGTGTGTCCGTGAACAATTTTGTAGAAAAGAATGAGAGAATGAATATGTCGGCGGTCGGACAATTTTTCCCACCCTAGTTCATTAAGAATAGATTTATACGAGGACCCTCTAATCGCACCCGATACAGTAAGTGAACATTCATATTGTAAACGTTCAATCTGATGTGAGTCAGCAGAAGTGCAGCTGTGCCATACAACATCGATCCCCATATTCTAATACAGGCCGAATATAAGATTTATAGATTATTTCTAGAACCTTACGAGACAACTTAAACTTTAGTTTGTTAAAGATTAAAACTTTTTTTGATGCGTTAGCTAACAGCTGTAATATATGAGAGTTTCACGACATATTAAATGATAGATGGATTCCAATATGTTTATGGCATTTCACTCGCTTGATAACTTCATTGCCAAGAAGAAGAGGAGGGTGAAGGGGAGGAATTACTTTCTTAGAAAAGCATATTTCAACAGTTTTAGAAGGATTCAATTCCATTAGCCAAAAATTCGTCCACGACATAATTTTGGAAAGATCAGAGTTAAGCCTGGCTGATAAGACAGGACTTTCGACAATATCAGGCAATGAGCTGTCATCTACTTAAAGAAAGGGGTGTGTTGTGAGTCCATCTAATATATATTGATATAAATAAGAAATAAAAGGGGTCCTAAGACGAATCCTTGTGGAACGCCCGCTCCTATTTCACACCGGTTTGAACATTGTCCATCAATGTTGTCTTCTACCAAATAAATAACTCTGGAACCAATTAAGAATTGGTCCCTCCACCCCGTTTCGTTGTAGTCTAAATATTAAACCTCTGTGCCAAACTTTATCAAATGCATTGGAAAAATCCAAATAAACAGTTCTAACTTCGTTTTCAAATTATTCTCGGGAAGAGACAGTTTCCAGAGACAGTCTCTAGACTTAAGAGCGTACAACCTTGAATGGAAATGCAAAATAAACCGGGTTGTGTCCCATTAAGGCCATAAAGGTCTATAATCTATACACAAATGTACAATTACCATACTGTACATGTACACCGATATACAAGCACCATAACCATACACCAAATCACTGGCCAACCAACAGCTCGCATGAAGAAAGAATTTCAAAGAAAGTGATCTCAAGCCAGCTTTACCTTACTGAAGAGCTGCTCTTCCACTGGTCCTTACAGAGAAGACAGAATCTTTGTACAGTATTTACAGGTTCCTTGTACCAGGAAGATTCCCCTAGCTCTTTTTGACAAGTACAATGAAGAGCAGATCAGATTTTTACCTCTCGTCCTAACGACTTTGGATTTAAGTTTACAGTAGCATGCATGTCGATTGGCAACAACTGCCAGGACTCTAAGTCCCCACTTTTTGGCCCAGAGGCAGGGTCGCTAACCACTAAAATACACAGCAACCTGATTACATAGTGCAGGGCTCGAAATACTAGGTGCATGTGCACCTTAGTGCACCCAAAACTGTAGCTGTGGGTGCACTGGTGCTATTGTTTTATTAGATGTCAGAAAAATTATATAATGTTGCAGTACTTGTTTAAGCTTTTAAAGTTAGCTGCCATTTCAGATTCAAGCTCAGAAGAGAAGCAGTTAGAATTAGGTTCATTTTATATGGATCACCTATTCCCAAAAATGAATTTCGAGCCCTGTAATGTGAAATACTCCCCAATGTTTAGGAAAAATAGCGATCTTGATCCAGTTGTGAAGATTTTTTTCCACTCTTCATAATAGAAAACTTTTAACCCTTGTCCTTCTGGCATTTTTTCCACAATATTTTCACATAATTTGACGTCGTAAAAATAATCAGGTCATAGACGTTTTTGCCCTGCGGTGACTTACTTGTAGTTACTTCTGCATTTGTTGCGGTTTGTGGCGGTTTGATGCAAAAGAAATACACCCAAATCGCACATATGCAGGGCACTGTATAGATGGTACTGTATGTGCAACGCATAATATATATATTTATATATGGGCTCTGCAGGACGAGGGTTTTAAGACAGACACTATGTAACATTTCAGTACTATTTACAGGTTCTTTGTACCAGGGACATTCCCCTAGCTCTTTTTGACAAGCACAAGAAAGAACGGATGCTGTCCTAATGACTGTGACCCTTTAAGTTTACAGTAGCATACATATCGATTAACGACAACAGCCGGGATTTGAAGTCCCAACTTCTTGGTCCAGAGGCAGGGCTGCCGACGACCGCATTACACAGCAACTTGATTATATTGCCTACTATAAAATACTTACATGCAACAATTGACAACAAAAGACCAGGCAGGAAAAGTAGTGATCATGATCCAATAGTGAAGACTTAAGTTCTTCCACTCTTCATAAGCGAAAACGTTTAAGACAGACGCAATGTAAAGGTTCGGTATTTACAGGTTCATGGTACCAGGGAAATTCCCCTTGCCCTTCGCAAAAATTACAATGAACTGTGGACCACGGCTTAACGTCCTGTCCTTAGGACTGTGGCCCTTTCCAGTAGTGTGCATATGGGTTTATTGACGACTTTAACAGCTGGGATTCGAACCCCTGAACTGTAGCTCCAGAGGCAAGATCAGTTACCGGTAAATCTAGGAACACCTCTTGATGGTTCACAACCTATAGGTAGTAGGTCACCGAGTTCTGATTAAATTTACGAAATCTGCAACTCTGTCTGGCCGGTGTTCCGAATCCAAGATGGCGACCGTCAATGGACAGGACAGAGTTACAGGTTTTTGGAGCTTCATCCTTGGGAGACGTGCTCCATCTTCTTAAGGTAGTGAGTGCTGGGCTGAAATTTTCTTTTCTGCAATGTCATAAAGTCAATTCACTAACACAGGGAAGGTTTTCCGATAAGTGTGGTGGGTTCCTTAACGTGCGTGAAGTGTGACTCTCCCAAACTCAGGATCTCCATTTAACGTCCTATCCGTGGGACGTCCCTAACCACAACTAGGTACTTATTTAAGTATAAAGTGGCTTTCCCAAGGGCACAAGATCGGTGACATCAGGCAGGATACGAACCCGGGACCTCTTGAGTCTGAGCCCAACACTATACCATTACGCCACAAGACCCCACGACATACACATTCTTTTTTGCTATAATAATAGTTGTACCTGTAGTTATCACATTGCTGCCATTGTCAATGTACAAAATGTTTACTGATGTGTCATTAATTTTCATGGTACAGTACTTGTGTAGTTAAGGTCTATGAAACAGTTTTTTTTACTGTACTGTGCTTACATGTACATGTATGTACAGTGCATCAGTTGTTGTGATTTTTGGTAGGAGGTTCAATGTGTTTGAAGGAGTCATTGATATCACTATCACTACTGGGTGATTCACTTTTTTCCATTTTCATACTACTTAAATTATTTCACATTCTCTTGATCATTCTACATATCATTAAGAACATACATGTACATTTCGCGTCACCGTGTGTGTTTTTTCTCTCCATGTTTGTAATACTTTTTAATTATTTAGAAGAAAAGAATACCCCAGTAACAAAAGTTCTAAATGTTTCCAAATTTTGAAAACAAAAATTTGAATATATTTGAATTCATTTAGATATTTCTTAGACATTTTGAAAGTGGCTGTACAAAGATCTCTTTATTTAGAACAAATTTCAACTGCTTATGTGTTTCCTTCACTATTCGAAATATTTAGAAATATTTCAAATAAATAACCAAATGCTAGATGTGGGAAATTGCCCCCATAAAAGTAGGTGATAATTCGACTCTTCTGTCTTGAATGTATATTTTTAGGTTTCACTGCTGGACAATGGTGGCTCTTTTGTTGTAAGTCATCAATGCCTGACACCCAGGCAGACTAGCCTGTACTTCACAGGGATGTGTGAATTCCTTCCTTCCCATCCCACTGACCTATTTACAAAATGTTAGAAATATTTGTCAATAATGACAAAAAATGGTAGAGTGCTGTTAGAAATATTTAGAAACTATTGGAAATGTCATATTCCACATCAGTAATATTTCAAACAATTTACAAAACCAGGGAATTTTTTAGAATGTTGGAAAGATATTCAAAACATTTCCAAATAATGAAATTTCTTAGACAAACAATTACAAAGAATTCAAAGCATTTCTAAATAATGACAATAGCAACCCACACGGTGACGTGGAATTGACTCTAACACTTTGATTGTTGCATGTCACCTTCAACTAATTTAGTCAGTAAAGTTTGATGCTTTGCTGCAATTCTTAATGGTGCTTAATATCATACCACTGGTATATATTTTCAACCAGCTGGTCACTCTATTAATCGGTACAGCAAGGAGCAAGTCTGTACTCCATTTCTGACATACAGTTTCAGGAGTGAAATGTAGTCAGACTTAAGTTGTCCTCCTAAAAGTCGGCTTTTGTCTCTGCTGAATTTGTACTTGAGAATGTCTGAGAACCACAGAAATCAATTGGTATGGCCCTAATATTTAGGAAAGATGGTTACATTTATGATGTGGCGATACATATGTAACACCACAAGCTGCCCCGCCCCATCTGTAGCAACATAATCGGGTTGATGAGGGTAGGCTATGGTTCGAATGTACTGTCCTTCAGCTGTGAACATCTCCACCCAGTTGTGCACCCAATCAGCCACAATCACACGCCCCAAACTGTCCACACACAATCCTTTGGGCTGATTGAAATTCCCTGCTCCAGTACCTGGACTGCCAAAACTGAACAGGTAGACTCCTTTCTTGTCATACTTAAGAATTCGAGAGTTTGGCTCGTCTGTGACGAAGATGTTCCCTTTCTGGTCCACAGTAACTGGCTGTGGGAAGCGTCCACCCTGTGATCCAAACGTGCTTACATTACATGTTCCCGACTCCTGTGTGAAAGTAGGACTAAACCATGCAACCTCTGTATGATCCTGTGGTGATATTGCTAGAGTGAGTATGATTCTGGTAGAAAGCTCGTGCCAGGCAATCCCATAGATTTTAGTGTTACTGCATGTAAACTTGGCCAGGACATGGCCCTCTTTGCTGTACTGTTGGATGACATTTTCGTGAGTGGAATGTCGGCCTCTGTTCAAAACAACCCACAGGGTGCCATTGTGACCTATGCACATGGCACATGGTTTCATGTTTCCTGTGGAGTAACTGCGAAGGAAACTTCCCTTCATGCTAAATACGTAGACTCCTACGTTTATCCAGTCAGCCACAAATATCTCGTTACTCGAGGACGCGGCCAGTCTGGCCGCCCAACGCCAGTTCCAGGGGCCTTTCAAATGAATGGTGACATTCTTTTTTACTTCTGCTGGTAAAACAGAATAAAACACTTAGTGTATTGGGCACCATTTTTAGACTGTAATTAAAATATAATAATGTAGATAAATGTAGGTAGGTAGACCAATCGATAAATAGATAGATGGAAAGATTAAGATCCAGGTCCAGGTCCTGAACCCTAACCACTCTACATGTACCTAAACCTGATAATGTTTAAGGCACAGAGTTCTACGAAAAGAGAAATAGATATCTGTACCCACCTTCACAGTGGTATGTTACTTCCAGATACCTCTTTATGCCCGGACAGTGGTGGAGGGCGTAACCATGACCGCTTTTAAAAAAGTGTCGAGCGTAACACTGTTGGCGGCTTTGACATACCCTCCTTACCCATTCCGTAATGATTGCTTTTCCACTGTTAGAAAATACGAGAAGTATGTGAAACACTCGTTCCCATTCAAATGTGCAAAATGCTGTCGTTGCTCTTTACGACTAGATATGAGCCAAATTACGGTCCTCGAGCTCATCATTACTTTCTTCACTTTCCCACTACACTTCCTATGTTTCACGAAAAATGTACCACAACAATATTGATTGATGATGACTTGGAAGAAATGGCCGCGAGTTGGATTTCTCCCTCTATAAAGCGGCCGTCGCCTGAGAAGACATGAAAACTTTTTTAAAAGTCTAAAACGTAGTAATTTAATAGACCATTCCAGATCGACTGCATCGAATCCCCTGTTCTTTTTCGAACACCTCCGTCAAACTCAGCAGAACTTCCGATTTTTGTATCTTTTGTCCTGGTCATGCTGTGGTTTTGATTTTTGAGTGGCAGATAGCTTTTCCTGTCGGTATTATATGGTGTGAGTTTGGTCCCCCTAGCAGCTTGTTCTGGAGCTGCAGGGAGGTTTCTGGCAAAACCTTTCAGAGCAGATAAATTCACAAAGGAACAACGAGGGATGTTCAAAAAGTTCTCGGCCTCACCTAGAAAATAAAGGTCAAACTCCTGTTCTTTAATATAGCTGTATACTGTGACGTCTTACATCACTGCACACAAAAATTCAAATTTTTATATTCATTAATTAGCACGTATCGCCCCTTGAAAATGAGGCGGGTGAGGGCAAAATCACAAAATGGCCGCAACAGCAGCGTGTGCTGTGATCAAGTGTATCGATAAAAAAGGATGTCTCCTTAGGACATCCATGAAGACATGGTCAAGACACTTGGTGATGACTCCCCTTCTTATTAAACTATAAAGTGGGTTGCTAGTTACAAGCGCGGCAAGGAGAGCACAAAAGATGAACATAGGTCAGGATGCCACAAATCAGCACCACGGACAATCCAGTTGAGGCCACCCATCACATGGTAGTGAATGACAGATGTGAGACTGGCCAACATGTAGCAGTGTCTTTAGCCTTTGTTTTGGCTCAGTTCACAATGTTTTGTCGAACATCCTGGGGATGAACAAACTGTCTGCATGGTGGGTACCTCGAATGTTTTCTGAACATCAGAAGTTAAACAGGCGGAACATTTCAAGGAACGAATTCAGTCCAATGCATGCAATTTCCTCAAAACATTTGTAACCCAAGATGAGCTGGGTTCACCACTTTCAACCCGAATCAAAACAGCAGAACAAACAATGAAGCAGAATTTCTCACGGCCCCCCAAGAAGTTTTAGCGACTTTCGTCCGTTGACAGGGTTTTTGCCTCTGTTTTCTGGGACAGTAAGGAAGTAATCATGATTGACTAACTGCGAAGGGGTCAAAGCATCAATGGGTAGTACTATTCAACAGAATTACGACATTTGAGGACAACGATCAAAGAGAAAAGGAGAGGAAAGCTCCGAGATGGCCTGCTAACAATGTACCTGTCCACACAGCACAGGGGTCAGTGCCAGCAGCAAACGAATTTGGGTTTGCAGTCTAACCCCACCCTTCAAATGCACCTGACTTAGCACCCTTGGACCTCTACCTGTTTCCTAAACTCAAGTTCCACTTACGTCGTCAATCATCTATGCGGTATAGGCCAATCTGGGGGGTCCAGATGCAACCTTATTGCACACGGGGAAAACAAACCTGGAACATCACAGGACCTAGTACATTGCAGTTAGAGAGGACTATATTAAAAATAGTGTAAGAAAAATTTTACTTCCATGACGTTTTCTAGGTGAGGCCGAGAACTTTTTGATCACCCCTCGTACATGTGTTTGTATTTTTGTAATTTTTAGCTTACACAGACATCCACAGACTATTGGATGCAAATTATGACAAAAGATGTGTTTTACATCGTGGCACTTTGATACATGTAATGTTTATAATCTATGACAGGTGGAATATCAAGATATCAATTATGAAAATATGGATCTAATTAGCATAATTAATCTTGAAATTTTACAACTTCTTAGTGGTAAATGATAGCTATTTCACACTTGGATATGAGTAAGTTATCATCACGATGTATATATATTATATTTATGTAGAAGTTATTTGCATAATTAAGGAACATTAATTTCACATATCAAGCCCATATTTCATGGAGGTATGAGATCTCGGAACTTTTTAAATTGAATTAAGTTACTTGTATCAAATTGACCCATGAGAATAGCTTAAGAGTTAGGTAAAAATCAGAATTCTACAAATGTCAACACAATTTTCTGCAATATCTATGATTCAATATGTCTCAACTACAACAGTTACAATGTTATACATGTAAAACTTATAAACACGTTAATGAGCAAGAGAAAAAGTTACAAGACAAACATTTGATATAATGCCATGTAGTTACAGGGCTGGAAATACTTTTAATCAGGTATGTGCAAAATTTTAGTTTCAATTTTAAAAATATTGTGCAAAATTACATCTAGTCCGTCTGCAACTGTTTTCCAGCTGGTTTGAGAGTGGTATACAATTTCTTTTCCTAGCAAAATTATGTATGCCCGCAATAAAGCTAAGTAAACTGACCTTCCTAATTTGTTTTTCAACTTTCAAGAAAAAAATGCAAAGCAATGCAAGAAGAAAACATCAAAAGAAAAATTGTTGTATTTCTCGGCATTAGCTTTCCAGGGTGACTCCCCCGGCCATCCTTCTCTATATATGTCGCAAACTCTAGAGTAACTGAGAGCAATAAACTATTTTTATTTTGCACATTTGTTTGCTTCTTGTGTGGACATTCTGTCTCATTGGACAAAGTAAGAATCTTGGACACAGAACCGGATTTCTTTGCACGAGGGATTGCAGACTTTCTGCAACCTTTGATCCATTGCTCACGGAGTCACGTGTGTTATCTGCGTGACGTCACGGAAGCGGTGGATTGATCATTCCTTGACAAAGACTGGAGTTGTACAGTCGAAATTTTGAGTGAGTCCAATTTGTTTTGTTGGAAATTACAGTTTAAACTTGCCTCATACTAAAGATTACTGTTGCCATCAAGCTTCTAGGGGACATCGCCTGACTGCTGCCAGTGAGTAAGAGATTGCGTGAACACAGGCTACTCTCAGACGTACCTTTCAGAGGGCTGCTAGCTACATTGTATAAGGGTGGGATTAGATCGGTTATAGTGCTCCTTACCTGCTAGGGAAATCTTGACACGTGTCACAAGACTTGAGCGTACATCCACAGCGAGGACTGTTTTCCCTCCGACCGGAGAATACATCGTCGATCACAATCAGCTCATCCGCTGCACAAGACAGTTGCATGTACTCGTTTTCACAGAACCTCCCTGCATCAATGAAAGCATCTTACCTTTAGGCCACACAAACTGTCCGGGCTAATTTTTTTGGTTATCAGATGTATCAAGAAAAGTATAAAGCAACAGGTTGGAAAAATTCTGTGACAACCAACCTAATGTTAGTATTGTTACAGTACTGTAACAGTAGATGTAGCAGTTTGTTAGAAAAATTGTAGCATTTGTTAACCCTATCTAGACTGGGGGGGGGGGGGGCTAAAAGTGCCCGCGGCAACTTTGATGTCACATAGCGTCTGAACGGCTAGGGCTAGAACGGCCAAACTTGGTGACTTTTCCTAGAATATTGTTGGCAACAACAAACCAAGTAGGTTTCTAGCGGGGACCAATCATAAGGCTCCTGACAGGTCACCGACTAGCGGCTATTAGCACCTTGTTTCGTGTAAATGCCATGAACTCAACCAGAGCGCGTAATTGTTTCTTGTTTACTTCAGTACTAAGTACTAGTACTTCCACAATCAGTTTGTAAAATCATTCTTCGGTAATATCTACTTTGGTGAACGAATCGAAACGGGACTGTAGACATTAAGTTTTACACATTCAAATGGGGCTGCACCAGCGCAAATGGAGCGATGACTACGTACGGGAAGGAACGGAACATAGCGATTTGTGAAGCAAACCCAACCCACCGAAGACGGGCCGCCAAACACAAAAATGGAGGGAAATGACAGACAACAAGCCAACAAAGCCAACATCGCCAGACCAACAAACAAATGCACAGCGTCGGGAAAAAAATAAAACAGGCTCAAAAGCGGATTGTTCTGCTTGGAGAACACCACAGCAAGTTCAAGCGCTCACGCTGTGAGAAGTATGGAACCTCAATGTATGTTTGCGTCAGTGGAAAGGCTGCCGAAGCAACTACTACGTGCAAAAACTGCGACAAAGAAGTAACCTAGGTTCGTCCCAACTTTGGACACAAGTGAGGTACAAAAGTGATAGAACCTATGCATCTTGCTATCAACTTATTGAACCGATACATGTACGTACTATAACTTGCCATACCTGCCAAACACGACATTATTGTTACTCTTCATTTTGTGCTGTATGGTGTTTATGCGTCACATTATTATTGACACTTCTGTGAATTCCTTGAAAACATCTACTGTTAGTTTGTGTAACATTACGTAGTTCTACATTCTGCGTAAAAAAAGTGGGCTTCATGGCGTGTTATTTGCTAAGTCGTTTTGTTTTGCCGTTCTAATACAAACAGCCAGCAGAATTATAAAGATACCCGTTCTCAATTCACATACTGAAAACTAAAGTAATGGGAGTCCTACGAAAATTCCCTTTGTAATGTATACGCGCTATATATCGACGAACAATGGTTGTGAAGTACGTGTTTTCGGCCATCGTGTGCCACCAGGTCAGTGGTAATTGGCTACTCTGCAAGTGAAAGAACCGGGTCCGTGGGCCTTGGTAAATTATTCATGAGTCGGTCGCCGCTAGAAATCTACTGGATGGCATTCAATGACACCCCCCCCCCCCCGTCCCACCAAGCCCAAAAAAGCCCGGTCTAGATAGGGTTGAATGTGCTCTCTATATATAGAGATTTTTTTAAGTTTTTTTTAATAGTTTTTTTATAATACTTGGTCTTACTTTTGTTGGCGGGTGTCTTGGTACCATTGATACCACCAACGCTGTGTGGGTTGGTACCATTGATTCCACCAAGGCTGGGTGGGTTGGTACCATTGATACCACCAAGGCTGGGTGTCTTGGTACCATTGATACCACCAACGCTGTGTGAGTTGGTACCGTCAGTGCTGATGGTAGCAACATGTATCAGTTCTGTTGTATTGAGTGTACTCAAGTTCTTAACCTCTTCCATAGTCTGGAAAAGCAAGAAATGTAAAATTAACATTTGAACCTATTGTGCACCTATTTTACAGTAGTATATTCTGGAAATGTCATGCTTCAATAAAAATATTACCACGAAATATTTCATGTATCACTTGTTTAAATTCTAAAGCCAGCTGCAGAATTTCATTTTGAAGAAATAAATAGAAGCAGTAACTTAAATGTATTTTTTTATCATGATTTTCTAGCAATCTTATGTTCTGTGGCCTAAACTTTTTTTGATTTTATTAGTTCGCAAATTAAACAAAAGAGACAGTGATAATACAAAACAATGATAAAAACAGGTGCAGGAGGAGGGGAGAGCATGGAATGCCTATACAAGGCCCTCCTCCAGTAAACTATATAAAATTAAATATAATCAATAAATGGAAATAATACAATAGAAAATGGAAATAATAGAATAAGGATAATCAAATAATATACGGTATAACTTAATGACATTGAAAATAAGGTAATTTAAGTTATAAACGCAGTGCAATTATTATTATTATTATGATAATAATTATTATGAGTTAAAATAAGAGAAGAACACTAGATGAAACTACTACAGCGGGCTAGGTTCGTTTATCAGATGGTTTTTCAGAGATTGCTTGAATGAGAGAAAAGACAAGGTAGGGCTCTTTAGGACTGGAGGTAGTTGATTCCATAAGGTGACACCTTTGTATCTAACCGACATTTTGGCAAGAGAAGTTTTTAGTAGGGGGATATGAAAATCGGAACGTCTGCGAGTTTGATAGTTGTGAATCTGTGAACGAAAATTAAAAAATAAAAACATCAAAAGTATCCGGGAGTTTATGGTTTATATATTGGGCTACGAAAAGTGCAAGTTTAAATCTGTTTATGTCGTAAATGTTCAAAAGTCTAAGTTTTTACGTTTGCTGCCTGAGCGGCAAATGTACTGAAGCGAAAGGGAACATTCCGTCCATGGATGGACCCTTCGATGGGTGAACATGCCATAGCCTTGCAGATATGCCGCATGTCGCTAAATGTCATTGTTGCTTGAATTAGGTCATAGCGAAGTTTCAATGTTTCTCTATTATGTTTGCTCTTTTACGTTTGTCTGCTGCATTATTCTTACTCAGGAATGTCAAAACGTTTTATAGTTACTCTTTTTAAAGACGGGCTTTCATGCTTCAATTATAATGCTCCGTTTATCCTGCTTGGACTGCTATCTATAGTTGTTGTATAGGCACGCACAGCCTGTGCAATCTAGTAGCTCGATCGGCAGCGAGGCTAAATGGCAATGGCGGTGTCTACACATAGTGAGTTTGATCCCCGCAGCGGAACTTTTTTAAATTTTCTTTGTAACAGACGCTGTTTTGCTTTTCACACTCAAAAACTAATTATTCAAGTCTCGACGTATGAGTTTTGTTAGATTTTCTTTTTAACATCTGCTGTTCTGCTTTCTAACATTCAAAAACTAGTTGTTATTACTTATTATTTTAACATTTAAAAAATTAGTTGTTATTACTTATTGTATTTTCCATTATATGGGCAAGTATTGCGTGATATTGCATTCTTGGGGATTAACATTCTCGCTATGGGTAATATATTACATGTAGTATGGCCATTGACAAGCTGACAATATAAAAAGAATTAAAATCAATTGTTCATCACTTAAGAAATCACTTACATCACTTAAGAAATCTGTGTATTTCAGATTTGATAATTAAGAATCTAATTTCCTCACTTAAAAATGACGTGAACTAGCTCCTAATGAGCATCAATTCTGGTTATCTTTTCCTAAACTATCTACATGCCAATAGTGCCAATCCGAATGTACATGTGTATGTAGTATAGCATAGCTAGATTTCAATCAAGGACTTTATCATCACTTTATTCAAAGAAAAAAAAAATTTGAATACGATTTTGTTGTGCAAAAATACAACGGCAGCAAACGACAGCCTTTTATAAAAGCACTTGTTTGAATAGAGGTGAAAAGGGTGTAGAAACTCGAACCAGTGGCAATGCGTAGAATTTCTTTTGTAGAATTGATAAAGGATTTCCACAGACAATATTGCAATAAGCGAGGTATGGGTAGATTAAACGGTTATAAATGGTTATAATTTTTTTTATAAAAGATGTCTAATTTTCCCTATGATCCCAATTGTTTTTGAAATTTTATTAACAACAATAGCAATGTGAGGCTTCCAGGTTAATCGGTCGTCTATGGAATTCCTAAAAACGTAGCCTGGAGAGGAAGTGTAAGTAGGTGGTGGGATTTTTTTTTCTATTATTTGTCTTATTTTTGCTACAAAAGATAAGATAGTAGGTGTAAAATTGAGCAAACAAAGATGTTGACCTTTTGGATGTGGTAGACTCCTATGATGACTCCCGTGGTGATTGCTCCCAGCAGAAGCAGGACAACCACAAAGGCAATGAGAAAGCATTTTCGATTCACTGCAAAACAATCTTTTCAAATTTTTTACAAGCAGTTTTTCTTAGGAAAGACATATTCATGGCAGATGCATAGATATATTATAATCCAATTGGTAACCAGGAAATTAAGAACCAGAAAACATTGATAAAATCTACAATTGAAGAAGAATTGCACAGAACCCATAGAAACATAACAGTAATGAACCAGGGATTGAAATTCATTTTTGTGAATAGGTGCACTGGTGCACCCAACCAAAAAATTAGGTGCACAAAATTGTTTTTGATTCACCGTATAAAATGAAAGAAGTAAAAAAGTGAACAAAAACTAATTAGGTTTCATTTCCAAATAAAAGTACCACAACAACTATTTTGTTATTTATCTGACACTTGATGTAAAGAGTATACATTTTATACGTTTAACATTATAAACCTATAAAAATATTTAGGAGCACTGGCGCAACCACAGAAAATAATTGGGTGCACAGTTCCACATTTGGGAGCACTAAGGTGCACATGCACCCAGTATTTCGAACCCTGTGAACAATTAACAAACATAATCATTGATATCATAGGATTTTTTTCATATAAAACAATATAATAACTAACATACAGCAAAACACATAATGCTCTAAATGAGGCCACAGCAAGTAAATTTTATGGATGACATCATCCGCAGATTCCAAATCTAATGTGATTTTTAAACAAGATTCTTGTTATTAGAATATGTATAAATATTTTTGATCCCTCAGCACATAAACATTGCTCCCCATATACTGTAGGATTTAGGCAAATTTTTACAGATTATGTCACAAAACTCATAACAGTTACAACAAAATGTATCAGGTCACGGTCAGTAATTTTTATGGAACACATCAGTGCGTGCAATAATTTTGGCCTGATTTTGAAGAAGAAAAAAGATATTGTTTTGCCCTCCGACAGTGGCCAACATCCTGGAAATGGGCAGATCTTTTGTAAATACATATCGATTCGAGGCCATCAGGGATCCAGTAAACTTGAGGCACAAATGGTTCGCGTTTGATCGCAAATCTTGACACTGTCGAATGGGGACATGTGATACCTTAGACCTATGATGGTAAGGCTAGCCATTTTGCAAGAATTTCTAGCCAATTAAGGTCCTTACACATCTACAAGGACAGGTAATACTGTTGAATACAATAATTAAGGCCACACCAATTTAATTTGTTGGTTCTCGAATTTTTTCAGGCAAAAATATGAAGCGACAGGGCGAAAAAAACAGATCTAGGCATCCTATTATAGCCCCAAATGCTACGATAAGAGGTATGAAGTCAACACAAAAGGCTGGTTCAAAATTTAAACAATGAATTTTGAACTTCTAATGATACCACTGCATTGAAAGATGGAATAACTGCAACGACTCGGAAGAAAAGGACTGTTTTCAACTGTTCAGGGCAAAATATGAGTATTTTGCAGTTGATTCTGAATTTTTTTTTTGCAAATCAGGAAAAAATGTAGAGGCGAATCCGAGAACCAACAAATTAAATTGGTGTGGCCTGAAGATCTGTTTGGTTATGATATCCCGTTTTGTCACCTTAATTCTTGTTTAAGAAGGCTAAATGACTTTAAAATTTGAAAATGAAAGAATCTTGACTGTTTTTTTTTTGCCTGACTTGTTTTTCTTTGCCATATCGCAATGGGTTTGGTGTCTGCGGAGGATGTCATCCATAAGATTTACTTCCTGTGGCCTAAACAACAAGCTAGACCAAGATATTTTAGAGTGTCATGAAATGTCATCTTACCGCAAGGTTTATTGGCCTGTTGGAGGTTTGGTCTGTACCTTGGGTTTCGAATTTGTTGCTTTACATTTGGATGTTTGCGAAGCTTGTGTACATGTTCGGTGGTGTCACGACTGGAGTCATCTGAAGCCTGTTGACGAACGGTTGTTGTTTCGAGATAGGTTTCATTTTCGATCATGTTTGTAACAGCGTAAGGTTCAATGTCACCATCATCAGTCACCATACTGTCTGATTTGGGTTCTTCGTCACTGTATCTAACAGCATAAGGTTTGATGTCACCATCATCAGTCACCATACTGTCTGCTTTGGGTTCTTCCTCAATGTATCTAACAGCATAAGGTTTACCATGAAGTTTATTGGCCTGTTTGGGGTTTGATCTGTACATTGGATTTTGAAGAAGATCTGCTGGGTTTATTTGAGGATTGCAAAGCTTGTGTACATGGACAGTGGTGTCTGGCTGAGATTTTTTAGCCTTTCTGTTGGATTTGAAATTCATGGTGTCACCATTATCTGCATTTTCCCCTGAGGCTGTGTACATGGCAGAGTTTTCAGCATGGATCGCATCAGATACAGAATATACATCAGCGACCTCTGGGGAGGGGATATCATTATTACATGCCAAGTAATAATCCTCATTTGCACCTGTACGTTTAGATTCGTCGCCAACAACATACAGTCTTTGACTACTGGGAGAGTTTTGGCCACATGTTGACATTCTTGTTGGCTCTGCTGCGTTTTCTGTGTGCAGTACATTCTGATCAGAGTGGAGATTATCTTCATTTTGTCCTGTGCTTGTCGGCTCCTCTGGATGGGGCATCGGATTGTTCTGTCCTCTGTTCATCGTGACTGTTGGAAAAGACAGGAGGAGACCAAGATGTTATATCAGAACAAGCGCTAACAATACCACCTACATGATATACATGTAGTACAGGTAAAAGTAGAGACTTGCAGTTATTCCTCAGGTCTACCTGCACTCAGGGCCATATACTTGGTATATGCAGGTTAAAGCAGGTAAAAGTGGAGCTGTGCAGGTATTTCTGATGTCTACCTGCACCTAACCTGCACTGGTCCATGTACTGGGTATATGCAGGTTAGTGCAGGTACAATTGGAGCTGTGCAGGTATTTCTGATGTCTACCTGCACCTAACCTGTACTGGTCCATTTACTGGGTATATGCAGGTTAGTGCAGGTAACATTAAAGTTGTGCAGATATTTCTGATGTCTATCTGCACCTAACCTGTACTGGTCCATGTACTGGGTATATGCAGGTTAGTGCAGGTATTTCTGATCAATGTCTTCCTGCACCTAACCTGCACTGTGGGTCCATGACAAAACCAGCCCGAACACTAACTTAGGGGAAAATATATTTGACAAGCAATGGTCAAAGTCCTGATTGAACAAAGAGCTACATGTATTACTGATTCAGGCACAGGGTATTTGTTCATCATCCCTGCACGCATATAGATTGTTCAAGAAAATGACCTGTGAGGAGAAAAGCATTTCTGATCCAGATCTGTAAACATAAATTGTATGAGGCAGACTAATTATGAGATTGTGAAGTGTTATGTTATACAACATACTTACTGTGTATAAGGAAAATGGCTATATTCACATTACCTATTACACCACCCTCAGAGTCCTGGCTATAGGCTAGCCTTTGTCTGTGGTACTACATTAGACCACACCAAATTAATTTCTTGGTTAATGGATTCGTCCGCTTCATTTTTTTTCTGATTTGCAAAAAAAAAAAAACAAGAATCAACTGCAAAATACTAATATTTTGCCCAGAACAGTCTCCACACCTGCAAAGTCTGCGAGCGCGAGCGTCCGCCACAGAATCCCGGTATCCCTTACGGAATAGTTAACACTTATCCATACCCGTTTGTAGAACCACCAGGTCCCAGAGAACATTTGTAATCAGAGCTATAACTATCTGGAATACTCTCCCTAGCGAAACTCGAACAACCCGCTCCATCAGCTCCTTTAAAAACAAACTATGGACAATACTTGATAAATACTTGACGACAACTACTTAGTAAAACTGTACGAGTTCACTAGAATATGTAAATAGACAATGTAAATATAGTGCACAACATCTGTTATGTAATAGTATATTAACCTGACATATAAATGTAATTGTAGTAAACGCAAGACGACTAGGCCGGATATCCTAGCTTGTTAACGTTTGGCCGCAACATCTGTTATGTAGTAGTATGTCTATCTGAACTGTAACTGACACTGTTAACTGTTCCGAATTGTTTATGTTCTTGTTGTGAGGGCTAGTCCTTTATAATAGCCTCCGGCTAGTTGGGCAGTCCTGGCTGCATACATATATGTTATCAGCCTAATAAGTCAAATCAAATCAAATCAACAGTTCAAAACAGTCCTTTTCTTCCTAGTCGCTACAGTTAGTCCATCTTTCAATGCAATGGTATAATTAAAAGTTCAAAATTCATTGTTTGAATTTTGAACCAGCCTGGTGTGTTGACTTCATGGCTCCTATCGTACCATTTTGGGCCATAATAGGATGCCTAGGCCTGTTTTATTTAAATTTTTTTTCTCCCACCCGCTCCATTATTTTTCTAGAATAAATCTGTTTAATATACGTTAACCAACAAATTAAATTTGTGTGGCCTTAGGTAAAAAAAATCTCAGACTGCTGCTTTTAACTTGTTAATGCAATTTTAACCCGGGGCCCAGACGGACAGCTTTTGGGCATGGAAAGTACCATATAAAACACAACAAAACACACAAAAATGTTTCAAAAGAGAACTATGAGCACTATTTGTGTATATTCGTGATATGAATTGTTGATTTTTTTTTCATGCAAACAGCCCAACCAGAACGTTAAATATGCAGTGATTTTTCTATTTATCAGATCCAAGTTTCCCAGCCCTCTGTTGTCATCTTTCCTGATACTGAAATTTACTTGATAATGTCAGAGAACCAACAAAATGCAAAGGTGTGGCCTTCAGCTAAAAGCCATTTGTTCATATAATATACTAGAGTCTGATTATACATAAACTATATACATGTATATATCGGGGCTCAAAATGCAGGGTGTATGTGTACCTTAGTGCATCCAAATGTGGAGCTGTGCACCCAATTTTTTAAAAATTTTTTCACATATTTTCATAGGTTTACGTATGTAAAGATGTTAAAATGTGTACTAGTAGTATACAGCATTTTCGGAATATTCCGCGGTACACTAATCCTCTCCCGTAACCCGATCTTTGGTGTGAGGTGTTAAGTTTTCCACAGGTCCTGAAGCACCGGCGCCGCTGTTACTTGAACCACGTTGACTAAGATTTTTAGTCAACGGACAGACAATACAGTGCATGTTTTATTCTAATGCGTGAAAATAACAGTAGCACAAATGGATAGCGTTTTCTTTTAATATCGCAAAATCTGCTAGCTTACTAAAGGGTTAATGCCCTGAGGTGTATATCGTGAGGTAAATCCCTGGTCAGATGCGATAAGCACCGAATAAGTCAACACGTAAGCGTATTCGTAGCCACCAAATTTAACCTCCAAATAAACCATCAAGTGTAGTTAATTGCTATAGGAAAAGGCAATTGTATTGTCGTGTGGCGTAGTGTTGGGTCGTGTGGCGTAGCGATAGCGTGTTGGGCCCTGAACCAAATTGACTTTATCACCAGCTGAAAATGTGTTCTTAAGCTTAGAAGTGTAAACTGTTTTCTTTTTATATTCCGAAACATGTAATCACAAGACGTGGTGACGGCACACTCAATTTTTTTCAACTTATATTAATGCCGCCACCAACACAGGGACAGTACAATACTCATTTACACCTGAGCGAAGTGAGGAAAGTCGTGTAAAGTGCCTTTCCCAAGGGCACAAGATGATGATGATGAATGGTTCATTTAGTTCAAAAACTCATGCCACAAACTTAGCAGCCACAAAACGGCTGAATTGCGTTACGACATTTACAATTCAAGTCATGATTAAAAACATATTTACATCAACAGGTATAACAATTCGTATATATACATTCTTAAAACGTCAGATCGGTGGCATGTCGGGACTCGATCCCGGGGCCTCTGGTTCCGAGTCGAGAACGCTGCCGCTACGCCACACGACCCCTCACTGGTTGTAAAATTGTTGTTTATACCTTTAAAAAATTGGCACATTGGGTCACCAAACCCTTACTGTGTTTTTGGCACACAGACAGATTAGCCTAAGGGGCTTGCCGGGCGTCACCGTACAGGGAGGGAAGTCGTGTTAAGTGCCTTTCCCAAGGGCACAATGTCGGGCCACGGTGAGTATCGAACCCTGGACCTATTGGTTCCAAGTCCAACATTCTAACCTTTGCGCCACTCCAGTACTCCAGTACCAATAATGATGCATCCCATAGTGTTATTGATTAGCTTATACATTAGCATGAAGTAAACAACACTGAGTATGAGGTACATTCTTATTCATTCATGATTCAACACTCACTGTGTAGTGAAGCCTTGAAAACTGTTTGGTTAATACTGAACTGGGTCCCCATGACTGTTCCTGGCAAAATTTCTGGTAAGAAGAAACAAGTTTTCTCTAGTCGGTGCATGGTGAATTTGTGATGTTCTGCTCTCAGCTCAGTCTGGTAGACTACATGGCTGTCAATTTCTAGGGTAAAGTTTCCAATTCTACGGAGGGGTATCAGGTTACCGGGGTTCCACGCGCGGCTTCCGTGGAGCCAGTCTCAACAGTAAACATTTTGTTAAGCAATAATTAACAGTTTCACGGGGACTCCCTTGTCCAAATGTGATAAAATCAGCACTGCATATACCTCAAATGTTGTTGTTTTTATAACAATAATTAAATGTGTGTGAAATCACTCTCAACGCGTCGAATGCTTTAGATCAATCGATGTCAATATCCAAACAACTGATTTAAACCGACCCCAAATCTTCCAGAAAATCCCACATTTTTGCATTTTAGAGAACAGTATAACATAATTAAGATTTGAGTCGGACAGTTTTCTATATTTCAAAGTTAAAGTGTTGCTAAGGTCGAACAAATCGCCAAAAAATGCGCTTTTTCAACTTCCAAGACGGATAATTCCAGAACGCCGCCATCTTTAAAAAAATCCGTCCGACACAGATCGAGATTTGTGTCTTGCCTACAATTTAAAACGTTTCTGAGGTAAATTGAATTTGTTTTTGCTGCGGTTTAAATACCATGTTTGCACCCATGTCAGGCCGTGTGAGTAAGTGTAGTGGGTAACTTATATCCCCGTAAACAACAATTACGATCGTCAAGGTCACACACGACAACTGCAGTAGCTTCGTTACATGTTACATATCCACTATAAAACTGGGCATAGATATACTGTCTCGAAATCGGTTTATATTTGTGAAAAGTTGGATTTTTTTACCGTTAGGAAGTACCCGTGTAAAAACGGTTTACTGTACATGGCCGCGGGTGACCCCGGATCGAACGAACGTTTTCTTCTTGCAACAACTTTACTGGAACACAATGTGCAACTTTCAGGTAATTCTTCCAAATACGCCCCGACCAGCTTTTTTTAAAAAGCTTTCTTGTTACTTATAACCTGCCTTAGTGTCACTGAAAGGTAGTGGATTTGGTTTGACCATTTCCAAAATTGATAATCATACTCAATTACTAGTTATGCGTTGTATTTTTTGAATTACAGAAATAATGGTCTCTGATGATCCAACTTACACAATACAGTTTATCAAAGTAAATCTTACATGACAACACTTATATTTTCAATTGGAAAATCGATTGTACAATGTTTCATGACTAGCGTGTCAGATCATGGAACTAGAAATGGTCAATTAGGCCACACCGACTTTATTAAAAATGTATGTCCCTTGAAGGGGTCCACTAAAAAAAAAGCTAGCGTCGGCAGTTTTTCTAGGGTTTGTCGGGAAACAGGAAAAGAAAACATTTTTCCTAGGCCTTATGAGGAAAAAATGGCTCCAATCCTGCTTCATGTATGATTATGTGAACTAGACTTATTAGTGCTGATCACATGACATTTATAGTCATTAGCATTTTCTCAAATTGCTTGTAGGCCGAACATACTGCACCTGCGTGAAAATCTGTAATGTGCATAGCACTTCGGCAGAACGTCTCATATAAGGTCGCATTCACGTACTAGTATATAATGTCTTTATTTTCAAAATATTGTGTCGGAAAAGATATCGCCTGCAACAGACAAAGTTTTGATGCAACATTGACCAAAAATCCAACGAAAACCATGAAATATCGGTGTTTCGTGCAGGCACAGTACTAGTATGTTCTGCTGACGTGCTGCATGTAAGCACCACATTTATGCAGGCTACTCACTCGATGTCGTGTGTAGTGGTTGTGAACCAACTTCACATTTGTTGGCCAGAATTTAAACCACATATCACAATTAGTAAAACCGTATGTCGTTATGAGTATTGCAGGTAAAATGATTAAATTTTATTACAATGGCAGCACATCGGCAGAATGTATTAAGCCTCTATGAAATCCATAATGTATTGTTCAACAGAATGTCTCATTCAATAAGCTTAGCCTTGGTTTTGCACATTTCAGGATAACATCCAGTTGATAGTTTTCAAATCTTGTATCGGAAAAAATATTGTCTGAAAATTGGTCAAAATTTGGGCTAAATCATCATGGACTTAACAGCTAACCTTGAAATTGCATTTATACAGTATTCCGGGCCGGGCCGTACTTTACGGTATGGCCCAGGCTTGCAGAGCTTTCATGGAATAATTTAAACATGTTTGACACTAACTGCCTGTGCCGCTTTCAAACATTCGAATACAGAATTTGGACGTCATAATTGATGTTGTTGCATTTTGTTTTCTTTTAGGGATACCATATCGCGTTGAAAGGAGTTAGTGGGTATGACATAAATGGAAGACAACATGGTGAATTTTGCATCACCCTTGGTCCCACCCTCTCATGAGTCTGGCTGGTACCTCGGGCGATACGGAATATCCTGTGCTGTATTATATATGTATTTACTATTTGTCAGCACTTACCAGTGATGAGTTCTTCAGTGCCTTTCCTGTCAGTGACCAGCTGGCTTTAACTGAACAGGGTCCAACTCAATCAGTCTCTGAGAGTTACTGACAAATTCTACGCTCAGGACAAATATGTCCAGTCAGTCCTGGGTTAGGTGTGGTATACCAGACATTAAGTAGATTAATAACTGCTGATGGTGTGACGTATAATTTTAACATTTACTTTATTCATTATAAGCAATGTCTGTAACCATATAAGGACATTCCCTGGTCCAATAGCTGTTTGCCAACGTGGGTTTTGATGTAAAAAAAACATAGCGTCATTTCATAATTATTATTATTCGGGTTCCTTTTGAAACGTTTGTATGCAGACAGCATATTGTAATCTGTAATTGAGCAATATCAAAGCAGGTGTAGGGTGGGCATAGACATGGATCAGCGTGTGTACTGCATATTGTTCTATAATGATACATCTACATGTAAAAACACACTGTAATATCAACTATAATTGACATTTTGGAGAAGATATTTCAAATTTAACCACTGCATTACTTGAACTAATCAGGTGGATAAAAGAAACATTACCTGTTATTTATTTGGCTTATTTTGTAGTGCATTATATTGAAGCGACTTATTTTGTTTAGTTTTTAATCCCTAGCTCTTTGTTTGTCAGTTTGTAAGCAGAATGATTCTTAAACTTTTGAAGAACTTTTTTGCTAGTTTATAAAACATTTCCAACCGTTATGGAGGCCTTTGGTTTCAAGACTTCAACCCCTCTTGTACTCAACTGGTTGTCTCAGTTTTTCCATCTATCAATGCAGTAGTTCGGTTAAAAGTTCAAAATTCATTGCTTAAATATGAACCAAGCCTTTTGTGTTGACTTCATGGCTCATATTTTTCTGAAAAAAATCAACCAATTAACTCGTGTGGCCTTACACTGTACTTGCTGGCAGTGGAAAATTTCAAATGTACTAATAGCAAGAAATTGCTTTACTATAGAATCTAGAAACTAGTACCGTAGAAACTCTTTTCCAGCAAATTTTCAATGGAAACAACATATCTTTAACAACAGTTGAAAATTTATTGCATCATACTGAATGTAACATGTTTTGTCCTGTGTATACATACACTGATGAGCCCTGTTAGAAATCAACTTTTACAATTTGAAAGGGTCTCCCCAGTTGTGTTGTTGCAGTAATGAAATAGACAAATAAAGTCAAACAAAGAAACAAACAACTTACATTCAATGATAGTACTGTTGTTCCTCATTTTGTCACTGTACTTTTATGTTCACTGTTTTCACTGTCAGTTCAGTCTGTACCGTGAACTTACAATTACAAATAATTCCTGGACTTTCTTTTTACTGCAACTGTAACCACCGTGAATATATAGTTCTGTAAACATGTCCATTTTTCTCAGACCGTGAACTTTTACCACCGTGAACATAAAGTGAATTACAGTATTTCTGTCACCCCTATATTGTGTACATGACAATGCCATTGTGTAAAACTATGAAAATACAGCTCTGCTAGTGATGGTACTAAAATGTTTTTCTATAACAGGGCTCGAAATTCCTTTTTTGGTGCACCCAACCTAAAATTGGGTGTGCCACAAAAATAGTTTAGGTGCACCACATATTATATAATTACAAAAAGATAACATACTGTAAGTAGAATGTCTGCAAAAACTATAATTATGTTTAATTTAAAGAAAAATTAGTACAACAATAATTGTATTATTTTTTCTTACACTTGTAGAAGAAAATGGGTGCACAGCTCCAAATTTGCACACTTTAAAAACTTTAATCAACTTCTTTTCCAGCAGTGTTAAAGCAGTGTTAAATCACTGTAAAGCAGTATTAAATCACTGAGCGGGCTACCCTGGCTAAAGAAAAGAAAAGAAAAGAAAAAATGACCTGATTTAATTCATGTACATTTGTATATAGATTATCAGGGCTCGTAATACTGGGTGCATGGGGACCATGGGGCACCCACATGATGTTAAATGTATTGTAGTTACATCATAATCATGAGATCTAAGTGTCAGAAAATAATAAAATAATTTTTGCATGACTTTTCTTTAGAAAAGAAACATAATTAGTTTTTGCTCACATTCTAATTTTTTTCAATTTTTATGATGCACCCGAAATAAATTTTGTGCACTCAATATTTTACACCAGAGCACCTATTCCCGAATGTGAATTTCGAGCCCTGATTTTAGACTTAATGGCCTTGTTCAGTCAGTGACATTATCACACTTTCAGTAGCTACTACTTTGTCAGAATTTTATCTACTGTATTTTTTCATTTTATCATAAGACAACATTTGTGGTATTGAAGTTAATTTCCAAGAATACCCAGTAAGGCCATGCTGATTTGATTATATGGATGACATCCCCTGGAACTCCGAAACTGATGCGCACGTGTGAAGATGCTTTCATTATGGTCATGAAGGTTGAACAAATGACACTGAATATGGTTGGGTGGATAATCTACCCTTCAAATTCCCTTCTTTCTATTTTCTTTTTTTTTTTGTTTCAGTTGAACTTCTTGCTTCAAAGTTATCAAAAGATTCTGACGTTTTTAGTTCTAGTTTAGTAGAGTATAGCTTCATTCATGTAACCAAGGTCACCAGACAACAGTCACCATAGTCTCTGTATGGGTCTTGCTTTGGATGCTAATTATAATTTTTTTTGCGAAATTCTATCTCTTCATTTTCCTATAATTTCAACTTCCAAAATTTCATAAGTCCAGTGACTTTTCTCCATTAAGTACATTTCTGGTTTAATTAGTCTCGGGCCTAGTCTCGCACTCTCGCGAGATTAGGCCACTCCGTGAACAAGATGGACTGATAGCCATCGAAAATTTGGAGGTTAGTATCCTTATCCTTCCAAAGTTGTCACTGATGAAAGAATTCACTAGGAACTGGTTTAATTAGATTTTAAAAATACCAAATGACACCAATTACAGTGCTGAAAAGGTATTTCAGTACAAGAAGATATGCTGAAACCAAAAAAGGCCTCCCAAGAGCTTGAAAAATCTTTATAAGCCAAAAAGGTTTTATAAATTTTAAAGGCCACACACACCAAGTTAATTTGTTGGTTGTCATATTTGTTTCAGAAAAACATAAAAAAATTGCTCTGATGGTAAAGCCATTTCAGAGGCAACACGTGTTTTACAATGTATGAAGCAAGACGTAAATGAAGCTATTGAAATGTTCTTGGTAATGATGAGAGGCGTCTTGTACATGTATGATTTCAATACACCATGATCCTATTGGATGTCAGGATCCCACCCCAACATAGCAGCTGGACCAGGGAATCACGTTGCTCAACTTAAATTTTACTAGGTTTTACAAATTTCGACTAGGCTACATCAAATCAGTTTGGTAGTTCTTGACATTAAAAAAACGAGTAACTGCATTTAGCATTGCCAGGAGTTCAGCACCAAGGACAGGTACACGTACATCAGTGATATGATTTGTAACAAAGTTACTGTAATTTCGCTAAGAAAAGTCTGAGAATCAATGAAATGAATTGGTGTGGGCTTAGGGTGAAAAAAAAAAGATGAAGAAATATGGGAGCATCTGGTAACATGTCAAGAAGAGATGAAAGAAAAACCTCAATAAGTGTAAATTGACTATTGTTTCATCACACCGTCAGCAGTTCTTAATCTACTCATTAGTCTACCACACCTAAGGGCCCACACCTCACCCAAAGCCGACTGGAGAAAACCTGTTTCTCCTGACCAGGTCTTTGAGACAGCTGAATCCAGTTTAGCATTGAACAGTTTTCAAGGCTTCACGTAACGGTAAGTGTCATAAATTACATTGTCAACCAGTTTTTCCTTTTGGGTCAGTTGTCTCGAGCATTCATGTTTCTTTATAGTCGTTCTGAGTGCCAAGAGACATCCACTTAAATTTGTCTTGCACTGAGCAAATTCATTGAGGGCATCCAATGTAGTTTTTAGGCCTTGGAAACCTGATTTTTTTTTACAGTTAATATTCTAGCCATTCATCTACATGTGTACCTACTGAGTGAAACCCCCACTATCCCAATGTATATTGACCCTCATGGAGCAATAAGTCCCAAAATTCTGAAAATGGTTACTGGAAGGGCCCTTGGCTGATTTTTAGGGTACCACCCAGTAAATACAGGACTCATCTTGGGGCTTGTTTCTGCAGTTTTAAAAGCCCAAAGTGTGAAATACTGAATCAGATGTGCTAATGTGAAGTAGTATGTGTCAATATCACAAAGATTGCCTTATTCAGAATATTTCAAGTTTTGCTGCATTGGGTGCCTTTAACAAAAAAACATCCTCCTAGCAAGAAATACTTACTTACTTACTTATCCTCTTCGTCCCTTGTGAGACATAAGGCCATGACTTTCTTCCTCCATCTGGGTCTGTCCTGCGCCATGTTGGTAACACTTCTCCAGTTCAGACCCATGGCCGCCAGGTCGTCCGACACCGTTCTCCTCCATGTGGTCTTTGGTCTGCCTCTTTTCCTCTTTCCTGCTGGTCTCCAGCTAAGGGCGACTTTGGGGATCCTGTTGTCAGGCATCCTCAGTACATGCCCTAGCCACTTAAGTCTTCTGCCTGTGATCTCGGTGGTGAGTTTCCTACAGCCAGTTCTGTTG
The DNA here is from genome assembly GCF_001625305.1 of Branchiostoma belcheri. Taxonomy (NCBI): domain Eukaryota; kingdom Metazoa; phylum Chordata; class Leptocardii; order Amphioxiformes; family Branchiostomatidae; genus Branchiostoma; species Branchiostoma belcheri. The sequence continues at coordinate 16,522 of NW_017803736.1, read as the reverse complement.
TAAAGTTCGGCATTGGAGATCTTGTTTGGCCAGAAGACGTCGCAGATCTTACGAAGACAACTGTTGTGGAATGAGTTGATCTTCCTCATGTCTGTCTTTGTCATTCTCCAACTCTCCGAGCCATACAGAAGGACGGATTTCACATTGCTGTTGTAGAGTCTGATCTTGGTCGTGAGGCTATACTGCTTCGATTTCCAGATGGTTTGTAGTCGGCTAAAAGAACCTCTTGCTTTGGTTTTAATGTCCTTTTGTGCACCATCTGTAGCACTCATAACACTTCCCAGGTAAGTAAAAGCGCCTACACCTTCCAGTGCCTCCCCGTCTATTTTGATGGAAGGGTTTGCCGGAGTGTTGATGTACATTACTTGTGTTTTCTTCTTGTTAATGTACAAGCCTGTGCTTTTGCCACGGTCGCTTAAGCGGTCCGTCTTTTCCTGGAGTGATTTGCGAACAGATGAAAGGACGGCAAGATCGTCGGCAAAGTCGAGGTCCTCGAGGTAAGTGTTCAGTGTCCATTTGATACCACGGGGACGGTCTGACGTGGTTTCTCTCATTACCCAGTCAATAGTGATAAGAAACAGGATAGGGGAGAGGATGCAGCCCTGTCTGACACCAGACTTTACGTAGAAAGGTTTGGACAAACTGCTTTCCGTGATGACACTACACTCGAAGTGTTCGTAGAATTTCCCTATCATGGAAACTATCTTCTGTGGAATCCCATAGGCTCTTAGTATCTTCCACAGGCTCTCCCTATGTACACTATCAAAAGCCTTTTGGAAGTCAATAAAGTTTATCAGCAGGGGAGAATTCCATTCAACACACTGTTCAATGATGTTCCTGAGAGCAAAGATCTGGTCTGAGCAACCACGAGCCTTACGAAAACCTGCTTGTTCTTCTCTCAACTTGGTGTCTAGGGCACTGTCAATCCTTTTGAGGAGGATTCTGCAGAACACCTTGCTAGGGATGGACAATAATGTTATTCCCCGCCAATTATCACAGTTGCTTAGCACACCTTTCTTGGGGATCTTAAAGATGAGTCCTTTCTCCCAGTCTTGAGAAAGACTTTTTTTGCCATATTTTGGCAAAAAGGTCTGTGAGTAAGAGTGTGGCTGTCGCACAGTCTGCCTTCAGGAGTTCTGCTTGAATGGCATCAATTAATGGGGCCTTTCTGTTCTTCATGGCTTTAATAGCCGTTTCTACTTCTTCATGGCTGGGGGGTTCAGTATTGATGGGAATATCATCAGACGGAGTGGGATCAGCTGGTTGATCAGGCTCAGGTCTGTTTAACACCTCTTCGAAATGTTGGGCCCATCTTTCTGCTTGTTCCTTCTCATTTGTAAGTAGTTTACCTTGTTTGTCCTTGATTGGAACTGAGCAGACACTGTTCTGGTTACTTAGTGTTTTGGTTATTCTGTACACTGTACTTAACTCTCCCCTAGTGGCAGCCCTTTCTGCTTCAGACGCCAACTCCTCTATGTGGGCACTCTTGTCACGCCGAGCACTGCGTTTAACCTGTTTGTCTTTGGTTCTGTATGTGTCTTTTGCTCGCTGGGACTTTGTGTTAAGCATCTTTCCTTTAGCTATTTTCCTCTCTTCAATCTTATTCCATGTCTCCTGTGTGATCCACTCCTTGTTATTTCTCTTTCTGTAGCCAAGGACTTTCTCTGCTGTTTCTCTGTACACCTTTGTAATTGTGTTCCATTTTGTTTCTACAGTTTCATGCTCGTCCTCGCCATCAAGAGTTTCTAGGGCTTGGAAACGATTCCTTAACTCAAGGGCAAATTTTCGTCTGGTTTCTGGAGTGTGTAGTTTGGAGGTGTCAAACACCTTGCGGCGTTTCTTAGGCCCACTCTAGGCCCACTCTAGACGAAGCATTTCGCGACAGCGGCGATATTTCCCGCTGTCGGGACGCCGCTGTCGCGACGTCTTTATACAAGGATTGTTGTCAATAAATAAACTATTATTATTATTATTATTATTATTATTATATACACACAAATGTCTTCGCATCGAACATCGAACATCCGAATGTTCTAACGCGTGAAATCCAAAATGGCGGGGGAGCCGCCAATGTTTTTCCTCGCCGTGTGTCAGATGTTTTTCTTTATGTTAGTCACTCGCGTCTTGTCCAATATGAGGCGACGAGCAAGGGGTGCACGCAGGAGACGGTTGAGATACCGGGAGATGTTGCTGACACGTCGCGCCCTGCTTACCTCCCCGCT
>NW_017803736.1:10000-14279 GCF_001625305.1 Branchiostoma belcheri | reverse complement strand
ACAGCGGCACGCCGACAGCAGGAACGCCGTCTAGAGAGGATTCCCGACAGCGTAGTCCCGCTGTCATGAACTTTTCTGACGACAGCTCCAAAGTTGTCGGCCGACAACTCAGCGGGAGTCCCCGACAACTTAAAGTGCGTATAGAGCGACAGCGGGAGGTCAGGGTTCAGTTTGTCACAGAGCATCTAAAATGTTCCCCTCGACATCCTGAAGCGCCTGTAAAACTCTGTATCGCACAGTGTGCCTTGAACAAATTTTTGCCAAAAGGTCGCGGGTTTCTTAACGTATCGCCAGATCCTCCGGTGGACAGGATCACCACCTTTTGCCAAAGCAATGGCAGCGGGGAGGTAAGCAGGGCGCGACGTGTCAGCAACATCTCCCGGTATCTCAACCGTCTCCTGCGTGCACCCCTTGCTCGTCGCCTCATATTGGACAAGACGCGAGTGACTAACATAAAGAAAAACATCTGACACACGGCGAGGAAAAACATTGGCGGCTCCCCCGCCATTTTGGATTTCACGCGTTAGAACATTCGGATGTTCGATGTTCGATGCAAAGAGATTTGTGTGTATAAAGACGTCGCGACAGCGGCGTCCCGACAGCGGGAAATATCGCCGCTGTCGCGAAATGCTTCGTCTAAACTGGGCCTTAGAGGGGGGTGTAGCTCTCAGCTTCAGCCTGATCTTACACACTACCATGTGGTGGTCACTACCACATCTGCTCCTCGGTAGACTCTTACATCCAGAAGAGATCTCTGCCATTTCTTATTTATCATTAGGCCACACCGATTTAATTTTATGGATGACATCCGCGCGCGCATTGATTTTCGCCCGATCTCAAAAAAAAAAAAAAAGAATCACGTATTCCGAGGCTCTGGCCTGGCTTTAGGCCTGGGTAGTGCATGGTGGTGATAACTCTGGTTGACGGCAGCCAGGCTACCGAAGCTCCAAGACTCAAGAACTCATCAGTACATACGTACAGCAGTGTCGATTCATATATTCCGCAAAAATCCAGCATGTGTCGGCCTGTCGTATACGTCGCTATGTAATTCGCCAAATTCACAATACCCTGAGGTTTGTATTCCTGTGGTTTTGTTGCATTTTTATTTTTGGCCGGATTTTTATTTTTTTCGCCCGCGCGCAGTAGTTTGGGGGTCTTCAGAGGATGTCATCCATAAAATTAAATCGGTGTGGCCTTATGTGATCAATTTGGTTGATAGTGTTTCCATCTGGTGAAATCCAGGTCAGCTTATGGATGTTTTTGTGTGGAAAGATTGTTCCACCTACTACCAGTCTATTACTTAGGCAGAAGTCCACAAGTCTCTCGCCATTGTCGTTGATGTTACCGCATCCATGCCTTCCCATGGCACTTTCTCTTCCTACATTGTCACTACCCACTTTGGCATTTAGGTCTCCTATTACCAGGGTCATGTCGTGTTGAGGGGTTTTACTGACTGCCCTTTGAAGTTGTTCATACCAATCATCTTTTATGTCATCGTCTGCTTCATTGGTTGGGGCATAGCATTGTATGACAGTTAGCTTGCAGAATCTAGAGTCAAATCTAGCTCTCATCAGCCTGTCACTGATGGGTTCCCACTCGAGAAGTGATTTTGTTGCTTGTTTGTTCAGGATAAGGGCTACACCGCTGGCGTGTTGCTCTTCTTTTCCAGAAAAGAGAATGGTTAGGCCATCTGAAGTTGTTTTGCGCCCTGAACCAGTCCATCTGCATTCACTTATTCCAAGAATATCTATGCTGTAGTGCAGCATTTCTTTACTAACTTGTGCTGTCTTCGAGATTTCATACATAGTGCGAACATTCCATGTTCCAATCTTGATAGTACTTTTGGGGCCGAGGAGACTCCGATTCAGGCTCCTGACTTCCTGGGGCAGGCTTTCATCAGGAGCTGTCATGGTGCCTGCTGCTGCAGTGCTGGAGCTTCCGGTCAGGCCCTGGGGTCTCGTGGGCAGAAAAGTCATAGTTTCAGTAACAAGGTTTGTTTTGCAGTGTGAGGTTGTTAGCCTCACGACCAACCCCCAACCTGGAGGGCCAGGTGCTGTTTTTTGTCTGGCCTCTCGCCTGCAACCTGCCCGGCATGGTTGGACCTGCCGGGGGTCAAGGTCTGGGACCTGTAAGGACCCAAGAACCTTCCCCCGCCGGTATAGCTCACAGGTTCCTTGAAGCACTCAAGCCTCCCCACCGCGACAAGGTAGCAGCACAGGGGGAAGAAATAACCAGTGGGTAAAAGGATGTGTACATAAGAACTAAAGGCCTTTGCCTTTGGGGCAAGTGCATGGGGCTCTCCTCTCCCGTACATGTGCAGTTTACTCAACAGACGTTGACAGTATAATACATCAGATGTAAATCTGTACTTTTTCATTTGATCAACTAAATATTTACTACATTGTAAGTCCCTTAGATGTTCTGCACCAGCTTCAACCATTGCAAGCTATAGTGCTAGAATGCCAAAAGACACTCATTTTTCTCCGATGAAGGGAAAGCCTACACTTAGAAACACTCCACTTAAAATGATAGAATCCACCTATTATAGAAGGACTGGAGTCCTTATTATCTTCCTCTTCATTTTATTATCTTAGAAATGAAGTAAAACCGAACAAGCATAGATTTAGAATATCAGCAAATTGTCTTCAGAAGTTTCAGACTAGGAAAGGACTTAGACAAGAGAAACCTGTTTTGCATAAAAGTGCAGCTAACATGTTTCCTAGCTTTCAGTTCTGTCCAGGAAGGTTGAAGCAGGGCTTGCAGTGTCCTTGGGGGTATGTGGTGGTGTCCTTGGGGAGTCTACTTAATGGGAATGTATCAACATTTCTTTTAATGCCGAAACATTAAACATGTATAACATCATATCAACACTGTTCAATACCCATAATTAGTCTGCCTCGATCGAGTCATACAGAGCTGGTTCAGACCAGCACGTTGGCAAAATGTACAGCGCCTGCGCGAAACCATTTCATTTTTGTTGACCGTTGCAGATAATATCTTTTCCAACACAACATTTGTTTCAGTTTCAGTTTATTCGCACTTTAAAACAAATTGTAACAATACAGATACAAAAAAAATATAAATGAAATGTAACAGTGCAGGGAGGCCGGAAGCATAAAATTTCTTATGAGGAGGTCTCCCTTCATAACGTTATTAACAATTCCTATAAATCGGATAAATAAGAAATAACTTAGGTAACGGGTAAATGAAACAAAACAATAAAATACAATACGATACAATACTATCTACAATAATGAAAAGTAGTAAATAAGGAAACATAAACAAAAATTAGGAATGTGTGGGGTTATTTATGAAAGCTACTTTGGTATGATTTTTGAAAATGGTGACGGAGGGACTAATTTGTAAAGTTCTGCTTAGGTTGTTCCAAACTGTTGGGCCTCTGTACGTGATTGTAAATTTACGAAGATTCGATTTCGCATTGGATGGCCTTAAATAATTGCGTTGGCGTGTGAAGTGGTTGTGGATGTCTGAGTTTAATAAGAAGGTGTAGGTGTCGTGGAAGGTTTCAGGAAGGCAAGGACATTTATTCATCACCTTGTACATTAAAAGACTTGTTTGTAGTTTATTTATGTCATTTATGGACAGTATTTTGAGCTTTTTAAACAATGGTGCAGTAGGGAAAGTGAATGAAACTTTTGACGCTATCCTGATGTATCGTTTCTGAAGCAAAAAAGCGGTTTAAGTGATGTAGTGTACGTACTTGCCCATATAATATTACAATAACTTAAGTAAGGATAGATGAGACTATAATAGAGAGTAATAAATGTTTTAGGAGATAAAAGATTTCCTACTTTCCGTATAAAACCAATGTTCTTGGATATTTTTTTACTAATAAGATCGATGTGATTTTTCGACTCGACTCGAATCAATTCGACTCGATCCGGACAATTAAATACTAGTGGGAAAGAGGCCTAAGTAAATAATACTCTCCAAGCAGAGATTTGGGTTTTAAAAACACGACAAAAATAACCCCAACCTCTGCTTGGAGAGTAAGTAAATAAGAAAATGATATCCTAGTGGGAAAGGGGCATAAGTAAATAAGGACATAAGATGTGTTACTGCGCTCCACTTTATTCCGTTCCGTACAAGGTAAGACCTCCGCATGTTACTAGAGTAACCACCAAGGACGCCGAGACGTTAGAAATTAATTGCAAAAAGCTAAAGTTTCTTTAACAACATCCAAATGTTATCTAGAACTCCGATCCCTTACATAAACTGTGCCTGGTTTGTGTTGTAATTACTACGAGTTTAGGTTTGA
>NW_017803736.1:0-5000 GCF_001625305.1 Branchiostoma belcheri | reverse complement strand
GGCAAAAATCTGTGTATTATCTTATACTGAAAATATTGTAATTTAACATTCTTAGTACATATGAAAGGTAGTAAATACACATTTTTTAAGTTGTTTTCATGTTCAAAAGTTTTCAACAATTCGTCTTAGCCCGTTGGGGGTTCAAATGTTTGTTTTAAATACATGTCATACAACTGCTTACAAGAAAAAGTATGTGAAGCGATGGTTTCTTCCACCGAGTTATCAAGCTGATCCTTCTTTACTGTATCTTTCCAAATATTAGGAATAGCTGATTTCAGGCTAGAATATCTAAGCATATCCACAGGTGTAAAAGTTATTTCATATTTCTGAGCCAGCTCACCTAATGTCAGGAAGTTACCATCACTTGACATAACATCACATATTTTCAAAATACCAGCTTGGCACCACCGGCTGTGCAATACAGATTTCCCGCCTACTAATATATATCTATTGTTCCAAATAATTTGTTTACTTATGTCGTCTTTAGATTTGGGAACTGATTGCACAATCGACTGCCACGCCTGCAATACTTGACAGTAGAACATCGGTAAATTAGACAGTTCTAAACATAATGTATCAAAGTTACATTTAAATAATAGTTCCCCACCCCACTTACTAAACATATATGCACAACTTTCACTTTTCTCAAGTTTCTTAATCCATGTCGCCTTAAGGGCTTTACATTTAATAGAAAAATCCACCATCGTTAGACCACCTTGGTCTTCCCTATCACCGTCTTCATTTTCACCTTTGGCTTTTTTTCATCCCAAATAAATTTAAAAATATACCCATTTACTTTCTCTGGAAAGCCAACGGGAACCGGCAAAACCGTACAATTATAAATAAGTTTAAGTTAAGAGTGTTTTAACCAGAACAATTCTCCCAATTGTAGTTAGGTCTCTTGTCCTCCATACATTTAACAGTTTCTCCATTACTTTCAGGTGATGATCAAAGTTCAACTTATCACAGTCTTCCTGGTTATATGAAAAATATGTACCTAGTGCATATATAGGACCCCGTGGCCAGAGCACATCCAAAGGCTCATCAATCCTATGTCTGTTGGATCCCATCCACATAGCTTTTGTTTTTTCTTGCTGACCTCCAAGCCACTACATAGTTTAAAATTTTCTAAAATGTCTAGTAAGTTTTTAGCAGAGTTTTCATCTTTAACAAGGCCAGTTAAATCATCAGCATACATGGATAGTTTTCTCTTACAGCCATAGATCGATAAACCTTCAACAGAGGAATCGGCCCTTATTCATGAAGCTACTACTTCTATCACTAAGTTAAATAAATATGCTGAAAGTGGATCACCTTGCCTTACTCCTCTACTGACGTCAAACCACGGAGACGAGAAACCATTATTAAGAACACAACTAATGGCATTTTGGTACAGTAGTTTAACCCAGTCTATAAAGTTTTTTCCAAAATTCATTGTTTCCAATGTTTTAAAAATAACTTTAAGCTCAATTGTATCACAGGCTTTTTGAAAGTCGATGAATAAGGCAAGGGCAGGCAAATTGTACATTTTTGTGTATTCCATTGCATCAGCAATATGTCTTATATTAGTGACTATTTGTCTTCCTTTAATAAATCCAGTTTGGTCTGGATGTATTAATTTTGGCAAAAGTGGTTCTATCCTATTCGCTAAAGTTTTACTTATGAGTTTATAATCCACATTTAAAAGTGTTATAGGGCGCCAGTTTCCAAGTTTTCTTAAATCGCTATCCTTTTTGGGTATTAAATGAATGACGCCTCTTTTCTGTGATACTGGTAATTCGCCTTTGCGAAAGGAATAATTTGCAGCAAACAGAAGGTCTTTTTCTAAATACTGCCAAAAGTGCACGTAGAATTCCGTTGTTAATCCATCGCTTCCTGGAGATTTATTTTTTTCCTATTCAGTTGCTGTAAAGCAATGTTAAGCTCCCTTTTAAGAATTTCCCCTTCACACTTGTTTTTTCTATATCAGACAAATTTGTAAGTTTTCACATTGAAAGAAAGGTATAAAATCTGTCTTATTTGGATCACAGTCGGATGATGTGTACATATTTTTATAATATTCAGATTGTAATAACAAAATTTCTTTTGCGTTTGTAATAACTGTATCGTCTTCTTTTATGATTTCAGTAATGTTTTTGTTCATAATTTCTCCTTTCCAAATTTAGAAAATATCTGGTGTTCCTCTCCCCTTCTTCACACCATTTGCTTTTACTTCTTATCATTGCTCCTTTTGTTCTTTGTGTCTGAATCTCACTTAATTTTAGTTTTACTTTTGTAAGGTTTGACAGTGCTATTTGTGTCGGGTTTAAATCGCAGTCTTTCTGCAATTCATTAAGTTGGAGTTCTAGCTCTCTTTCCAAATCCCTATTTTTCCTGGCTTTTTGTTTTGCATACATAATGGTAAACCCTCTAATTTCAAGCTTAATCATATCCCATTTTAAAGACAAATCATCTATATATGAATAATAGCGGCTACATTCAACAATTTTGTTTTTCAACTGCTTTGTGAATGTTTCGTCAGACAATAATGAATTATTAAACTTCCAAAAGCCGGGGCCTCTAGGTTTATAACAGGTAGATGTAAGAGTTACTGTAACAGCTCTATGGTCTGGGACAGGAGCATTTATTATATCAGTTTGGACAGTTTTATTTTCATTATTCTCTATCAACCAATCATCTAAACGGCACTTAATAGTATAATCTGCATTGTTCCAAGTATATCTCCTTATGTTAGGGTTATGTTCTCTCCATGCATCTTTTAGAGAGAAGCAGTCCATCAAGGACTCAATCTCTTTAATAACTTGTTTTCTTCCTGTTACAGGTTTGCCTCCCTCTTTATCATACACCTGTAATGCTATATTTAAATCCCCGCCTAACAAAATTTCTCCTTCACTGAAATGAGTAATGTTATGTTTTAAGGTTTGAAAGAAGGATATTTGTTGAGTTTCATTGTTAGGCGCGTATATATTGATCAAACAAAATTTCTTATTTTGTACATGTATATTAACTAAAATAAACCTGCCTTCTCTGTCAATTTTACATGCAGATGTATGGAGAGACATCCTTGGGTTAAAGAGAATCATGACACCCTTACTATGAACTGTACCGTGTGCCATAATGGTCTTACCACCCCATTCGTGTGACCAATATTTTTCACATTTGGTTGATGAAAAGGTTTCTTGAAGAAATATGACATCATACTTTTTCGACTGTAACCATCTGAATAAGTTTCTCCTTTTAAGCTCATCGTTTAGACCTCTGACATTGATCGAGACACATTCTAACTTATATGAACAAGTCATGTAACCCTTGATCTTAGTAAAGCAATATTGGGGCTTGCCACATGAATAGAACAATTACAGGACATGTAAAAGAAGGACCTAATGTCCAAAAAACAATTGCAGTTTTGAACAAAATATCTGTTTACATATGCGTACCAGAACATCATAAAAGACACAAAAAAGCAGGAAAAAACAAAACAAAGATAAGCTCCAGGTAACGGCGTGAGTTCTTATGTTCTTCACAGTATGATGCAGTCTTGGGAGCCTGCTGTAATCCTGGAAAAACTGAAGATGTGTGTTGTCGTATGCCAAGATCTGTTCAACATGCATGTCAATGGACGACTGTATCTCCGACATTCCATAGTCAGCTGTTCAAATAAATCAGTTTACAAAACAATTCCTGGGCCACGTGTACTGCAGCTGTTCGAAACACATAGTTGAGTTTTCTTTCTTTAGTAGAAAACAGAACAAACTTATTGGATATCGCCCATTAGTCGAATATTCTGTGTCTGGTTCTGAACTTATTTGGCTCGCCGACGTCCTACCATCGTTGAATCAACACGTACTTTCCAGGAGATGACACAAAAGTAACACATTTTCTTCGAGTTATGTGACGCTAAAGTAGTTCTTCTTTCATATTCAAATGAGCCAAGCTTGCTGAGATTTGTGAGTTAGTTGGCATTTCAGGCATACTTCCCAAACATTTCAACACCAACTTTGCCATATTCAAACAAAATAAAGATGCAAAGACACTTTGTCAGCGCAGCCCAGTGAAAAGTGAAATGAAGATGTAGTGACACTCTGTCAACCCAGAAGCTTAGGTCTTATCTGAAAACTTGATAGGGACGCCGTCGCCACCTCTCCATTTTCCGGCAAAGAATAGGCATTTTTCCCCTCGGCTGTACGCTGCGGCCACTTCAGTTTTCCACTTTTTTTTCTCTCTCAGATCATCTTTCGTCAGGTCATCGACTACATAGTAATCCTTTTCACGCAGTGCATTCTTGGCTTTGATCATAACAGCCACCTTGTCTCGGTACGACAGCATTTTGGTCAGGATGTGTGTGTGGGGGGGGGGGTTACCGCGAAATCCTTTGCCGTCCCTGTGCGCTCTCTCAATAGTAGCAGACTCCAAGTTGAAATCGTTCTTAAGGATTTCCGAAACAAAATAAATACAGTTCTCACCTCTGCTGACCGGTACACCCACAATCCTGAAGTTGTTGCGTCGCGAAAACCGTTCTAGCGTGTTGCATTTTTCCACCAACTGTTCGACGACACTCTCTTGCTGTTTTGTTTTCGTCTCGAGCGTTTCATTTTTCGTTTCAAGCTTTTCAACTCGTTCGAAAATATGTTCTAGGGAGTTGTTAACAGAGGCTTCGAAAGATTCTACTTTTGTTTTCAGGTCACACTGACCTTTTAGAAGGTCTTTTAAAGCGTCACGTACGAAACTTTCGAACTCACGTGCACCGGTACGCACCCCTTCGAGTGGGAGGGGGGGCGAGGAGTCTCTCTTCTCGTCGCTTGCGTTCTTCGTAGTTTCTGCTCTACTTCGCGTTTTCCTCGTCGACGAAGACATATTTACGGTTCCCAGTGATTAAATAAAGTCCTACATTTGGTTACAGCAAATCGAGTCAAAATTTGTCAAAAAAAAGCGTGCACATAGACAGTTTGTACACGAGCTCCTTTTTCTGCACCTTTCCTTCACGCCGCCATATTGGAGCC
>NW_017803735.1:0-1229 GCF_001625305.1 Branchiostoma belcheri | reverse complement strand
GTGCAGTATGTTCTGCCGACGTGCTGGTTCTTCTTGTGAGTGGAGCAAACCATTCGGCCAAAATGAGAATTTTCTAAATGGTTACTTTCCGAGCAGCCTTACTCTCTTATTTGGTCAGTTGGCCCTCATTCCTAGTGAGAATTTTAGCTGGTCTCAATTGTGATGTTTGTAACAGTCCTATTCATGTAACCCGTAATCTTGGAGTCTTTAAGTCTTCTTATTAGGTACGTGGTGACCATAGAGTGAAAAAAAAAAAAAAAACCGAAAACAAATTTTGACGAGTTCGAGTCCTGACATGCCACCGATCTTGTGCCCTTGGGAAAGGCACTTTACACGACTTTCCTCTCTTAACTCAAGTAAAAATGAGTATTGTCCTGTTCCGTATTTGTCCTCTGCGTTGGTGACAGTATAAAATAAGTTGATATAACTTGAGTATGCCGTCACCATGTCCAGTCATGAAATGTTGGAATAATTTAAAAAATGACGAAAGTAACTTATAGACGCGGGAAAACCGAAGTAACAGAAATGCACGGTAGACATTCCTCCCATTGTCCGACGACACTCGATACACAGTCTTGAAGAATTACCTACCCCTTTTTAATATGTTGGTTCCGTTCTCTCATTCAGTATGAAATCTGTAACATATCCCAAGGCCATTGTTGCGATAAAAGGACGGCCTGAAACAGAAGAGGGTTTGTTTGTCATAGCACAAAACTCTTCTTCATTCCATAACAAGGAGTCTTGTACAGACGCAGAAGCTGTTACAGAGGATCATTGCCATCTTGGAGGTGTAGGAAAAAAAGGTAATTCTTTTGTTTTACCAGCGCATTCTCTTGTCTTGATGGATCTAAAAGGACATGCGTTCAATCTTTATGGAATCCTTTTGTAAAAGTATTTTGATGAAAATTTTGACCATGTCTTTTTGCAGTCGTTGTTATGGTGGTATTGGACAACAGTTCATATTGGTGCTTAATAACAAACGTCATTTTGGCACAAATGCTGCCCGCTTAAAGTATGCGACTTTTACCACTATCATAATATTCTACCTATTTTAGTAAGTTCTTTTCAACATTTTAAAGAAAAGATGTAATACTAAGAAAGTTGTGTTTGTTTGAATTTCTTCGCATATCCATGCTTTGTAAAGTTTAGGCCACAGCAAATAAATTTTATGGATGACATCTACCCCAGACTCCAAATCTAATGCGAGCGGGCGAAAAAACAAGGCGGGC
>NW_017803734.1:0-1231 GCF_001625305.1 Branchiostoma belcheri | reverse complement strand
TATGTTTCATAGATTTTTTTTTTTTTCTAATCAGTGCAAAATGAACCTGGTCTTAACATCGTAGATCGATGATTTTCGGTTCAATATAATGTCACATCAATCAATTCCCCTCGCTTAAGTGCACAGTCACATTCGATCCCAAAATTATCAGATACATTATACATAATACATAATTGCATGGTACATAATTAATTGTCATAAATTAGAAAAGCTCTAAGAGTTCAACAAGAAATTGTTTACGGCAGTCTTGAACTTAGTCATATTGGGACAGTCAGGGAAGACCGAGGCTGGTAAGGAGTTCCACAGCCTGCTAGTCCTTGTTACATATGAGGACATGTGAAGCTGAGTATTGGATTTTGGCACTTTAACAAGGTATGGGTGCCCACTTGTGGTTGAGCGAGTTACTCGCGTTCCAGATACTTTGGTCGGCAGAATTCCACTGAGTTCCTCTGAGGGTTGCAGGAAGACGTGCCGGTAAAAGGTACTCAGACTGGCTACTTTTCTCCTGTGTTCCAAGGGATATATTCCAACCTTTTGCGGATCCCCGATTTGGAGCTGACGTACAGCTTTCTTCTGAATGCTGTCAAGTAGGGTCATTTAGGGTGCACAAAACAGGTACTTTAATAGGGTTTTACTATAATCTCCAAAAATGTCACAAAAAAGAAAAATACTCATGTCATTTTAATTTGTATAACACTAAATTGTATAAAGTCGAAGTGAAAATACAGGAGAATAGGTAGTTCACAGTTTTAGGTGCACATGATCTAGTCAAAGTTAAATAGGATAAATTATGGTTAAAGATTATAATAACTTTATTGCACAACAGTTGTACATGGTACAAAGTATGGCAAAACTTATCTATAAACTTAACTATGGACTAAACTAACTAATACAGGAGTTTGTGGCTGATATAGGATGTGAATGAACTTTTACAATATTGGAGGAATTTCTTATGTCTAGACATTGTTTGATATACATTCCTATATCTACCATACATGGGTTATCACAGGTCATTATTATCTTAAATTTGCTACTTAAATCCATCGATGTAAATTCTGGTACATATGACGATAGTTCGTATTTAATGATTTGCGTACATCAACATACTTAGGACATTCCATCAAAAAGTGATACTCATTCTCAACTAGTTCTGGGCAGAATGGACAAACCCTCTGGTCAATAGGAAGCCTTTGAAATCTTCCGGTTTCTATACTGAGTTTGTGACATCCAA
>NW_017803733.1:0-1231 GCF_001625305.1 Branchiostoma belcheri | reverse complement strand
CGTGTGCGGGGAGGTAAATGAGGTGTGACTGTTACCTGTTACTGTTACCTTTGGAAAAGCAGGGCAAAATGTTGAAGAGTAGGTAACCCTAGCCTGAGTCTAATTATAAGGGGTGTGGTCGGGTGTGTGCGGGGGGGGGGAAGTAAATGAGGTGTGACTGTTACTGTTTACTTTTGGAAAAGCAGGGCAAAATGGTAGGTAACCCTGGCCTGAGTGTAATTATAAGGGGTTGGGCCAAACGTGTGTCTAGTACTGCGAATTCTGGAGAAGCAGGGCAACATGTTGAAGAGGCTGTTGTTACTGTTCAGCTTGAGTGAGTGTCGATTATCCTTTAATTCCATCGAGTGCAAAATTAGACTATTACCTTTTCTGTGAAGTTGCTGATTCCCAAGGGAGGGGTAAAATGAACCCATGCTGTTGGTTTTATCTGTGGTAATGGACAGTCATGTTATTTTAAAAACCTAATGGACTGATGGGCTATCTATATTGCTATCTTGTAGTTTTGTTACCTTTTTTGTGAAGTTCTGAAATGCCCTGTGTTTTAGCATGTCCAATAGTTTGCCACTACTGATTGTTTTGGATGTAGTTGAGGTATGCGTGTTTATAGTGGCATGGTTTGTTGTAAGCAAATTTTACATGAGGTCAAGGGCCATTTGTCAGAAAGGTATTTTGAAAGTGAGATAACGTTAACACATAAGCCATGCCCACTTACCAGTAGTTTAAAATCTATGATTTCTTTTTTTTTTAGGTCTGTATGTAGCAGAACAGTTTGGAGAAGAAAACGTCAATACCTACTTCATACTGACCAGTGGCTGGTGTAAGGCACTGTTTGTGTTCTGCAGCATCATCACCGGGTGCTACCTCTGCTGCTGCTTCTGCTGCTGTTGTAACTTCTGCTGTGGGAAGTGCAAACCACGGCCAGAGGAAGACGAGGAGTTTGTAAACCTCAACCCGGAGGATTAACAAGTAGACGAGGAGGACTCGCCCGTCACGTCTCAACCCCAGGCCTCGGCCGCGATGCCCATGCCGGCACCGGCGCCCTCAGAAACAACAAAGTTAGACACGGCAGATCACCCGTCATATACAGAGGAGAAGAACTTGTAGGGATCCATAGTTAATATCTATGTCATAGGTGTCTGGAACAGTCTCATGTGACTTAGGCTTCTCTGTGGCACATAAAGAGAACACTTCTAGCATCAAGGTCAAGAAGTACACAAAACCAGCCCACGGA
>NW_017803732.1:0-1232 GCF_001625305.1 Branchiostoma belcheri | reverse complement strand
CGGGAAAACAGGATGATGTCGTCTAAGTAGGCTAGACACGACCTCCAGTCTAGTCCCGCTAGAAGAAGCTCCATCAGCCGCTGAAAAGTCGAGGGCGCGTTGGTGAGGCCGAAGGGCATGACGGTAAATTGGAAGAGTCCACGGCCGGTAGTGAAGGCCGTTTTCTCGCGATCGTCTGGGTGGATGGGGACTTGCCAGTACCCAGCCGTCATATCAAGGGTGGTGAAGAACGCTGATCCTGACAATGCATCGATCGTGTCATCTGTCCGGGGGAGTGGATGAGCATCCTTGACCGTGGCGTGATTAAGTTTGCGGTAATCGACGCAGAAGCGATGGGTGCCATTCTTCTTGCGGACCAAGACAACTGGAGAGGCCCATGGGCTCTGGCTAGGTTCCACGACACCTGCGTCAAGCATCTCGTTGACTTGGCGTTGGACCTCGGCCTGGCGGTGTACAGGCATCCTGTGTGGCCGTTGTTTGATAGGTTGGCTATCGTGAGTGATGATGCGGTGCTGGGCCAGCGACGTGCGACCCCTGTCTCCCGAGTGGCAGCTAAAGACATCATTGTAGCGTTCGAGAAGGTCAGTGAGTTGGCGGCTCTCAGCAGGGGACAGGTGAGTCGTGTCTATGTTGGGCAAGGTGGTGGCGGCTGAAGGGTCTGGTTCAGCGATGTCGTCATCAGCTATCGGTAGGAAAGACCCCAGCGGCATGGCGTCTTTCAGTGTAACTGGTTCGTCAGAGGTGTTGATCACTTCACAAATGGTTTTGGTGTCGTTGACCGTTGCGACAGTCCGGGCAATGGCGAACCCCTTGTCTTCGTAAGCACGTGGCTCCAACAATCCCGTGTAATCAGTTGGGGATGGCACGTGTCGCCAGTCCAGGTGTGAGGAGGACTGGTATTGTCATTATCGAGCGCGGGGGAACTAAGGTAGTGCGACAGACAGACGCATGACAAACTGAGGGGAGAAGCTGCGAGGACGTCAGGAGTGGTAGAGTTTGGCCACCGATAGTCAGGGTGCCAGAAGCCGCGTCTAGCACAACATGCTGGGCGATGCAGAAATCCCATCCCAGGATGGCGTAGTGATCTGCGTCGCGAACGACGTGGACGGGGTGGACAGTGTCGCAGTCTCCTAGGTGGATGTGAAGATCTATGACCCCAATAGTGTCCAGAACTTCGCCCAGTGACAGACTGAGCCGGGGTAAACTGCTTTACGAGTGGTCGAGAACGAAGA
>NW_017803731.1:0-1235 GCF_001625305.1 Branchiostoma belcheri | reverse complement strand
ATAATTATAGTATAATTATCTATAATTTGACTATTCCCAAGGGACTCATCAACGCTTTCCGCATATTCATTACCACCTAATATGTTACCATAAAAAGTATTAAGACAGTTGGGTTAAGCGTTTGGGATTTATGGGTGGGAGTCCATAATTAAAACGTTTTTCCATAATTATATCGCGGCTTGTTATTATACCGCTTCTCAATGGTAACGTAAGTCAAGAACATATTCTTCTTAACGTAGCTCGTACATAACGTACATAAAACAATGGGTCCCTTATGCTTGTGGATGCTTGTATGCTTCCCAAGACTCCTCTATCTTCTCGATTGTAGCCTCAGAAAATGTAAACATCCTTGCAGACCTTCCTGTCGCCTGTGGCTCTTCAATAACGCAGATCACGTTCGAGGGTTTGACCCATAAGTCATCCGTCGTCCGTGGCCACTTGAACTTATCTCCTGATTGTTGCATAAACCGGACGTTATATTCCCCATCTATAGCCTCCACCACTCCAATGTACCACTTCTTTTCATACACTACTGCCACATAGTCACGTACACGTATTTGGGCCGCATCAACAGCGAACAGGTGTCTCGGGCAGCTCTCGACAGGAACTGTGTTGGTAGATGTCGAGATTGTGTGTGTTTGCCACTCACAGGTTGTGTCTGGTTTAAACCCATCTGTGTCGAAACAGTGTTCACAGTAGCATGAAGTCGACCTAGACTTGACACCGCCCGGCCCTCCGACTACTGCATGGAACGACATTGTTCCGGCAATGGCTTTTACCTTGCCATACTTCTCCGCAAGGTAGGCCCGACTTTCTTCGCACTCGTCCTTGCTGACCAACATATAACTAATGGCACTTTTTTCCAGCTGTAACGCCCACATGTAGAACACATGGGCGTCCTGGATTGTTGTGCCCTGGATTGTTACTGCTTGGTCGGCCATTCTCTTGGCTGTGCCACCTATGCCGTCGCACGGCCCTTTGCCATGCCCTGCTTCGAAATAGTTCCAGCAAGCTGGAATTCCGAACAGGGCTTCATGCTCAGAAATAACACTGAACATTGTCTTATTTCTGTACTGGGAACTTGGACTGTCTGTCCAGTAATTGATGTATTTCACATCAGGATGCCTTTCCTTTACTTCGGGAACAACCCTCTTTAATATAGCGAACACCGTCGCTGAGTTGTGGCCCATTTCATCGGAAACTATACAAATGGATCATGCTGTAGTTCTCCGTCT
>NW_017803730.1:0-1237 GCF_001625305.1 Branchiostoma belcheri | reverse complement strand
AAATAGCTGAATAAATAAAAAGTAAAAAAAAATATTAGATACAAAAATATGAAAAAAAAACTAAAAATGAAGAGAAATGTAAAAAAATAAAAAATAAAGAAATATCAAAAGTATTGAAATATAATAATGTTAAATATATAAAAAATTTAGAGAATATATAGAAAATAAAAACAAAAATATAAAATAATAATAAAAATACAAGAAAATTTAAAAAAATAAAGAGAATATAAAGAAAATAAAAAATAAACAAAAAAATGAAAATATAAAAATAATAATAAAAATATAGAAATATAAGAAATATCAAAAATATCAAAAATGTAAACAAAAATATAAAGAATATAGAAAATATAAAAAATATAAAAAAATATATAAAAGATATTTAAAAATATAAAAAGATAAAAAAATATAGAAATATAAAGAAAACAATAGAAAAACTATACATTGTAAAACATATAAAATTGGAAAATATAAAAAACGTACAAAATATTTTGTTAAAAATATAGGAAATATAAAAAAGTAAACAAATACCTTAAAACTAATGTCCTCATCATCTGTGATGACAAATACAAGATCTCATTGGCTGATATTTGTTGTTCAATTTATTGAGATCCTTTATAACTTACCGCCAAGGAAAGAAAGATAACTTACCTGAGATCAAGCCTCATAATAGTCGTCTGGTTGACGAAGTCACTGGGATGGAGACTTGTGATCTCGTTCCCAGCCAGATTTAGCGTGTCTAACTGGTTGATTTTCCCGAGCGCTTCCGAAGGAACCCGAGTGAGCCTGTTATCGGCGAGGTTCAAAGTCCCCAACCTGCCGAGTCCGGCGAACACGCCCGCGTCAATGGTGCCTTTCTCTATGAAATACTTTATACCAGAGAGCCCGAGGGTAGTGATGCTGGGGATATGGGAGAACTGGCCCTGTACGAGGGACTCCAGTGGGTTGTAGGACAGATCTAGCGTCTCGAGTGGGCCAGACAAGGGAGGGATTTCAGACAGTAGGTTAGAGGACAGCATGACTTGCCCTATCCCGTTAGGTAGCGGCGAGTCCATGCGGACAAGCTTGTTGCTGTGCAGGTTAAGAAAGTTTAAACTAGAGAGGTTAGCAAACACCTGTCCCGTGATGGCGCGAAGCTGGTTATCAGAGAGGTCCAGGCGACGAAGTTTGTGTAGTCCTTCGAACGTGTTTTCGGCCAGTGCCACTATCTGATTGTTATTTATGCTTATAATTTCCGCAT
>NW_017803729.1:0-1238 GCF_001625305.1 Branchiostoma belcheri | reverse complement strand
AGAACATTTGGCTTGAGTCGTGACTTCGAGAACTGGGTAGACCAAGTAACTGTAGTGAAGGTAACCAAGGAATCGTAATATTAAAGGTACCAGAATGAAAGCCGTTGATCAATAAAGTTGAACGTGAAATGCCTTGCTGATTGGTGGTGTTTTCATTGTCTCAGTCTATAGCCTAGCAGGGGATGCAGAGCTTGGCGTTAAGTAGCGAGGGATAGGAAAGGATGAGGATGGGGATTAGAGAGGGGGGTTAAGGAAAGTTAGGATTTTGGTTTGAGAAGGGCACGCCCCCTAGCGAAGGAATAGCAAGGCCATAGGTAAGGCGGAGCGACGGAGGCACTGCCCCATAACTAATTAAGGATGATTCAATGATTGCGCAGTATGGATAGGCACCTATTCGGTCCCCGGAGAAGAACGCTGCCTTAAATATGGCCTGGTCCCTAGCTAACGTGAACAATCTACTTGCGGATTTTTCCGATTGGATCTTACCTGCAATATGCTCGCATACTTTAACTATTTTGGACAGGAATACCGGTCTCGCTTGTTGCGGAGTCAGGCCCTGCCCTAATTGCTCTGCGGTCACCGATGCTAAGTACTGCTTCACCTCCTTACTAGTTGCACCTAAACTCTCGTCCCATTCCCCTCCTCTACCGTTTTCACTAAAGATGGCCCTCAACTTACCAATGTAGGAATCCACCGTCTTGAACGCCAGTCTCGCCGGACACTGACAACTCCTCTGCCTTCCTGTAAGGCTTGGCGTAACTTCCGGTCGTTAGACAGAGTCTCCCGAGCCCTAAAGTTGCTGTGTGTGAGGTCGAGGGAAGGCACGGAGTCTCCGACAAGTTCGTTGCAATGGGACAGGTTTATTCTGCTGAAGACCCTGCGTTGTTACAGCGAAGCACACCCGCGAGATGGCGCTGAGTAACAGTAGGTGGGACGGTAGCTTCCCATTCCTTCTCCGCGGACTTCGGGAAAACCCCTTAGCTGGCTCGGAGCCGAAAAAGTCTAAGTTCGGTGGCTCATGCTGACTTCGGTGACTCGGGGTTCCCGTGCTCGTGGAGTCCGACGGAGTTGCTTTCTCTCCGATTGTTAGTGTTTTCCTTCTTTTATTTCCTCAAAATTGGGGTTCCGCCCTCCTCCAAATTTGGCTATTCTCATCAGAATTTGTCATAGCCGATTGGCCAAAACTCTAGTAATTTGACAGAAATCATTTATCAAAATCAAAAGTCTCTTATCAATTG
>NW_017803728.1:827-1248 GCF_001625305.1 Branchiostoma belcheri | reverse complement strand
TTGCACCAAGGGGCAGCGGAGCCTACTTGTGAATTCCGGGAGCCAAGACCTTTCCGGGAAGAAGAATGCCATTTTTATTAATAAAGGAGAAGGGAAGTGCTGCAAGGTATCATTGGTCAAAGAGGGAGTCAGCCCACGACCATTTGATGGATGTGCGGTCAGTGGTCATGCATCATTTTTCTCCCTATGTCAGTGGGGCTTATCGCTGCCCCTTTAGGCTAAATCCGACCACAGGCCAGCGTGATTTCCTCTGACGTTCCCTCCGCAAAAATGACGGATCACCGCGATCCCCAAACCTCCCAAATTCATGACTTTTCACCAAATCTACAATTAGTAAAAATTGCGAGAGATCCGGTAGCTAAACGAGTAGCCGTACGGCCGCGCTCCGTCTTACGAATTGACGGATCGACCCGCCGGTTAC
>NW_017803728.1:0-807 GCF_001625305.1 Branchiostoma belcheri | reverse complement strand
TTAAAGGAAGCAAATAAATGTCTGGAACTTCCTGATTCCACAAATCATACCGTGTCAGAATTCGCGCCGTCACTTCTTTTTTTTTCGCATGTCTAAGTGAGAAACTTTGCTTGGAGTCCACAAAAGGTATAAATTGGTTAAAATCTATTCTTTAAAAGGGAGTTTTTCTGTGAAAAATGTTGTAATATCGCAGAATTTAAAGGAAGCAAAAAAATGTCTGGAACTTCCTGATACCACGAATCATCCCGTGTCAGAATTCACGCCGTCATTTCTTCTTTTTTTTTCGAGTGTCTAAGTGGGAAACTTTGCTTGGAGACCACAAATGGTATAAATTGGTTAAAATCTACTCTTTAAAAGGGAGTTTTTCTGTGAAAAATGTTGTAATATCGCAGAATTTAAAGGAAGCAAAAAAATGTCTGGAACTCCCTGATATCACAAATTATCCCGTGTCAGAATTCGCGCCATCACTTCTTTTTTTTGAGTGTCTAAGTGGGAAACTTTGTGTGGAGTCTACAAAAGGTATAAATTGGTTAAAATCTATTCTTTAAAAGGGAGTTTTTCTGTGAAAAATGTTGTAATATCGCAGAATTTAAAGGAAGCAAAAAAATGTCTGGAACTTCCTGATACCACGAATCATCCCGTGTCAGAATTCACGCCGTCATTTCTTCTTTTTTTTTCGAGTGTCTAAGTGGGAAACTTTGCTTGGAGACCACAAATGGTATAAATTGGTTAAAATCTACTCTTTAAAAGGGAGTTTTTCTGTGAAAAATGTTGTAATATCGCAGAATTTAAAGGAAGCAAAAAAAT
>NW_017803727.1:0-1240 GCF_001625305.1 Branchiostoma belcheri | reverse complement strand
CTAGAGAAGTAACATTTGCAAAGCAAATGCATAATGTTTACCTTCAAACATGGTCTGCTCCGTTAATTCTTACTCAAACACATTCACATACATGTACTACCAGTATATGGTGACAGGAGCAGAGCAGACCATGAAAATGCAACATTATGTAACCCAACACCAGTCACCATGGTGACAGCCGTCAACAAATCATGTCATTGGTCAGGTCAGGGGTCACTAGAGAAGAAGAGGAAGAAACTGAGCAAAAACAATATGTTTTCCTTCGGTATATAAATATGGGGATTGGCAATCTTCTTATCGACTTTTCAAGTTCACAGTCATTAATTTCATGTAATGATCTCCAAGTGCGTATTGACTTTGGTCTGAGTTCAGGAGAATTTTCTTTTCTACTCATACAACTCAGTTTCTTCCTCTTCTTTTCCAAATGAATAAGATCAATGACCCGGACCAGACGTCTGTCACCATGGTAACTGGTGTTAGGTTACATAATGTTGTAAGTGCCATGCAGAACTGAGTTCAAGGTAGCAGGACACAGTTTTCGCCCTATGGGGATTTCTATAGTTAAGGAGCCCAAAGTGAGAGGGTTCGACGCTGTAAAATTTATAGTAGGGTGCACAAGCAAGCTACAACAATTTAATATGTTTGAGTACAAAATATGTGAAAATCAGCTCAATTTTGTCGGCTCGTTTTCCCACACAAAAAAAATAAAGTGGCGTTTAAAACACGCCTCGGCGACGTGATTCACTTTTGATGTGAGTGATGATCATGGTTATTGTTAATGGAGATGCTTGTTTTAGTACGTGAGCCAGTCATAAGTTTCTCACGAGGATTTACTAACAAATATACTCTTAACTTGAGAGATATTTTTCCATTTCCTCATGAATTATGCAAATTAGGACCAGGTTTGAATAAATTGTGTTTAGTGATCTTCACCTTTACTGAACTATGGCAACGAAGTATGATAAATACTAAATTCCCGGCAATTACCACTATCACATTGTATAGTTATGAGAGCTAGCGGACGAGCTTTCACGTATCCTGGATGAAGATTTTTCACGGACTTGATAATATGTGTTTGTGCAGCCACGTCATCTTGGCAAATCAGAGCGCGTTACGCCGTGTAAAATGGTAAACATTACCTTGATTTCATTTTATTGACGACACGTTCACAACACCCATTTTTGAACCACTCAATGGTCTGGAGGTCGTGCAAGGCACGGCCCCATTACTGGAAAGTTCG
>NW_017803726.1:0-1242 GCF_001625305.1 Branchiostoma belcheri | reverse complement strand
ATTAATTGTACATGGTGCTTGGGCTCTTTGTGTTAGTTTTTTTTTTGGACTGTTTGTATTTTGTGCGCCTTCAAAATTTCCTGAGTGTGCTTCGAACGGTCTTTCAGCTCAGCTGAGACATACTGCAGGTGTCGACGTTTCGTCCTTCTGCGTATGGTCTTTAGACGTAGATAGTCACGGGAGCAGATATTAGTCTTGTCTGGGCACCAGTCGTTAGTAGCCGTCCCCAACTCGTCTTGCCTAGTTTCTGAGCAAGTAGTCACCACAGAATACCCACGGGCCGCACATTTTGTGCCACAGCAGAGTCAGGAGGGGTGTAAATCGGTCCGGCCCATAACTCAGTACTCTCTTGCACGCAGATCCTGGCTACCGGCTTTCCAAAGAACGAGGCATAGAGTCTGACTGAAGTTCACAATCTTCTCAATTAACCTCTGCCTAGAGAGTAGTATAGTCCCAGTTTGTCTTGCCAAGGTCCCACGGCGTTATTGTCTTGAATACTGCTCCAATTTACGTAGAATGATGCGACATCGATATTCCTCAGTCTGTTGATGATGAGATATGACACAATCTCTCACCATGGAGCTTTTTCTACCTCCATTCTCTCACTAAGTTCCTAGCGCGTTGCTTGTGTCCAGGATAGTTGTAGAATGTCGTTCCACAACCAGGCATGTAGACGTTGATGAAGGTTAAACATCCAGGTAAACGATACTCGTAAGAAAATTCAAACTCTACTACTGGATCAGTTAACGGATTTATTTCCGGACGTTTCGAGTGACATCCATCACTCTTCTTCAGCGTCACAAATGAACAGAGAACTGATTCACTCTTATATACAAGTAACTAGAAAAACCGGTTAAACAACATGTAAATTGTATATAAGAGTGACACGGCGGTCGGTTGCTAGGCTAAAGTCGCATTACTAGGGAGGTATCGGGTTACAGAACGCGTTCGAACGTGGCCGCGCGGGAGTCCCAGGCCGGCCCGGGGGCAACGGGTAAAATTTGAAAATAAACAAAAGTAATTGGAGAGTAAATACTCGTCAAAATAAAATGTAATAAGTGATTTTGTTTACCTCAAATGTTATTCTTGCACTGCCTTTGCTCCACTTTGTGTACATTTCCTTCCAAATGAGATCAATTTCGGATTTCAAAAAGGGTTCACGAGAACCAAACAACTGATTTTAAGAGGCCCCGAAAATTAAAAATAAGGTTAGATTTTTGGATTTTTAGAAATATTACAGTA
>NW_017803725.1:307345-316228 GCF_001625305.1 Branchiostoma belcheri | reverse complement strand
GCGAACATGAAAAATCAGCCGTTCACAACACTCCGTCCAGAGGTCCTGACCTCCTTCACGGAGTAACAAAAAAAGAACAACAAAAAAAAAAAACACTGGTTGACCCATTTTTTTATTTCTTATACATCAAGTTCCGTCACTTTCTATCAGCCTGCATGGGGTTTGTTCCTGCCACTGGAAGACTACACGATTATTCAGTCCCTTAGCTTGCCTGTAGATTGTTCCACAGCTCGAGTTGTTGTTTGTCAGCATGCGTAGTCCATTAGTAGCGCGCGTAGTCCAGTGGTTAGTGACCCTGCCTCTGGGCCAAGAGGTTGGAAGTTCAAATCCCGGCTATTGTCGCTCACCCAACATGCACGCTACTGGAAAGGGTCACAGTCCTTAGGACGGGACGTTAAGCTGTAGTCCACTGTTCATTACACTTGTCAACAAGAACTAGGGGAATTTCCCCGGCACAATTAACCTGTAAATACTGTAAATAGCAATTGTCTTATCTGTCACGACCAGTGGGAGAGTAGCTCTTCAGTGAGCTAAAACTGGATAAACATTATTTTCCTACACAACACATCCACATAGAGTCACCTTGGCATTTTGTTTCACTGGACACTGTAAGAATTTTGGACAATGAACAAAACTATTTCCAGAGAGGGAAGGAAGCTATTTACATCAGGACCCACCACCCTTCCCTTAACCGCGACGGGGGCCGACATCGTCTACCAGATATCTTTGACCAAGTGTTGAAGTTCACACTTCAAAGAAGCCACGTGACAAGCCTCACTGGGTCAGTCTAGCCGAGCTAGAGGATATTCTTTCCGACATAACATTTGGAAACTACTGTCGAAATGCTAACCTTATATCACAGTCCCTCCCGCCATTGGACACGTCTAAGCCTTCCTACTGGCACATCCTATTCCTACCATCCACGTGTGGGACGCATACACAAAACTCAAATCTACGAACTGTAACAAGAGCCCTGGACCTGACGGCGTCCCAGCCCTGATTCTGAAGGGATTTGCACGCTAGATCAGCGGGCCTTTCTGTGAACTGATGAACTCGTCCTTCAGAGAAGGAATCGTCCCTCGCCAATGGAAAGAAGCAAATGTTATTCCTCTTCCCAAAACCTCACCACCTGATATAAACGAGTAAAGCGACGGTCACAACCCGCCGTACGTGCTTCTGCGTGCTGTCTACGTGCAAAAACGTGGGCAATCGTACGCCATCCGTGCGTGGTGAGTACCACCTCCGTACGGAATCCTACGGATTTGGGAGTACGCAGACACCAGGGCGGCTAGTGATGATGAAGTTAACAGGAGGTGCACGCACTTACAACGTGCGAGTGAGTAAGGAAACCGTGCGTACGCCGCACGTGTAGGTACGGCCTGTACGTGGCAACGTAGCAATCTCACAGAGATCGTGCGTTGTAAGCACGTACAACTCACTTACCACTTGCGCAACGTACGATGCACGCAACCGCTGACGGCCAGGCGTGTCGTGCAGACCACGTACGTACACCTTGCGCAACCGTGCGAGTGACGTACTCCCTTGGCCGGCCACCCTACGTTTGCAGAAAAACGTAGCAGACGTAGCCACGACAAAAACGTACGCCAAAAAGCACGCACGGCGAGTTGTGACCGTCGCTTTAAGACCGATTTCTCTCACTGCACAGCTCGCCAAACACTGTGAACGTTTCGCCGGACCTTGGATTATGCAGGACATATCCACCAACCTGGACCCCAGACAGTTCGGATGCAGAAAGAACAGATCGACCACTCATGCCCTGATCAGCATGCTTGACTTTCTCTACAGATCATCGTCAGTTCCTAACACCATCAGTACGCTCATTACAACTGACTTCTCTAAAGCGTTCGACTCCTCCGCAGTGAAGTGCCTGATTGATTTAGCAGTGCGACCATCCCTCCTACCATGGATCTGTAGTTTTATGTCCAACAGACGACAGCGTGTGCGCTACCATGGCCAAGTTTCGGACTGGCAACACCTGTCTTGTGGTGTAGCACAGGGAACCATCCTGGGTCCTATTATTTTCCTTGCACTGATCAACAGTGCACTCAGGGAGCTAAGCAACAGGTGGAAATATGTAGATGACATGAACCTCACCCAAGTCAGATTCCTCCACCAACAGTGTTCACTACAAACCTCCCTTGACAACCTTAGTACCTGGGTCAGAGAACACAAAATGAAGATGAACTCCCGAAAGTGCAAAGCACTCCACATCTGTTTTGCTAGGACCCCACCCACTCCTGAACAACTCCTCATTGACGGACAGACACTTGGGACAGTTGTTCACATCAAAGTCCTGGGAGTGACAGTACAGAGTGACCTCAAATGGGACATACAAGTAGACAACATGGTCAGCGCCTCAAACAGAAAACTGTTCCTGTTACTACACTTCAGCACTGTCTACACTGACCCTTGACACCTTGGCAGAACGACGTACTCACCTATGCCTCACCTTCGCCAAGAAACTCATTAACTCTGAATTCAGTGACTGGTTACCCCCACCGCGCAATACTAACAAACTGGACACTCCCATCTGTAGAACAACTCGCCACAAAAACTCTACGATACCTTACATGACAAACTTGCTGAACAAACACTTTAACTGACAATCTGCAAATACCAACGTTGCCTCATGACTTGTATTATATTTAGAAGACTATGCAATTTTTATCACAGTTATATTTATTGATTTTAAATCGAGTTTGATTGATTGTCTATTTTAACTCCTTAGCGCTTTCACATATTTCATTGTAAATGCATGCCAATTCAGTCTTATTGTCTGCAAGAAGGTGTGTGAATAAAGTTTCAAAGTTTCAAATACTTTATTTCAACATGTCCTCATTAACTATGCAAATGAAATCCACATTAACATAATATATGCATAGTGGTGTTAACCTTTAAGTAACTTACAAATGTCACAAGGTATAAAATTCCCATCATTCACCAGTAGAGTCACAGAATTTTCACATTAATTATGCAAATTAGGTCATCATTTGCATAATTGGTATCTGTTGATGTTCCACCTGCCACAGATTAAATAGATTACATGTATGAAAGTACTATTATATAAAACACTGTAATTTCAGAATTTCCTCCTTAATTATGCAAAGTAATTCCTCATTTGCATAATTACATCTGGTTATGTACAACTCTTTCTCAGCTACCTACACACCAAAAATGATAAACAATACGTTGTTCCTACATGTATATATCTGTACGTATTGGCTTGAGATTTCCCCAGAAAGTCCCGTGCAGTTCCAGAACAAGCTGCTAGTGGAACCAAACCCACACCACTTATTCCTAACATGAAAAGCTACTAGTCACCAAAAAGTCAAGACCATAGCATGTTCAGGACAAAAGATACAAAACCGGAAGTTATGCTGCAGTAACAAGGCCATCCATCAGGAGACCCATATTTGACCATGACCTTTGCCTTCCTAAGATCTATTAACGGCGGAATGTGCGGAAACACGCGCACACACACACACACACACACACACACACGCACGCACGCAGGCACGCACGCACACACACACACACACACACACACACACACACACACAAACATGCCAAAAACAATACCTTAATTTTTCATGGAGGTAACTACATAAAAAGAACCGTGTGTTTTAGCTGCGAACGAAAAAAACCGACTGATCACAATGTTTGTTTGTTTGTTTTTATTTATTTAACCAGGGGGATACATATATCACCAGGGGGCGCTTTTCAATGAGCCCTGGGCCTGGGGAAGACCCCAAACAAAAACATCAAACTCAAACTAATACAAATAATCAACAAAAGTAACTTATAAAGTTACAAAAGTTACTAAATAATACAAAAGCAAGGTAACTTAAGTAGCATACATTGGGCATGAATTCATAATACCAAAATAAGTGAAACAAAAGTGAAGCCTGACCATCATATAACATAGAACCAAGGTAGGACAAAAAAGAAATCAAAAATCAGGCTTGGAATTTGCATATCAATGATTGCCCAGTACATAAGATTGCTTGAAGGCTGCTAGGGTCCTGGCTGCTTTTAGGTGATGTGGTAGTGTGTTCCACAATACCGCCCCAGACGAAGAAAAGGCACGTCTTCTGTATTCTAGCTTAGTCATTGGCAACTGAAGACCTCCCTGAGGCGAGTGTTGTGAGTATGCACGTGTGATAATTGGGTGAACATTGCAGTGATGTAGGGAGGAGTCAATGCGTTAATAGCTTTATAGACGAGAGTAGCTTTGCTTTTCTTATGTATTTCAACCACTGGGACCCATTTTAGTGTGTTTAGAAGGGTTGAGGTAGAAGTTCGCCTGTCACAGCCCAGAATCACCCGACCCACCCTGTTTTGTAGCTTTTGCGAATTTTCAATGTATCCCTTCCCTGCCGTGTCCCAGACAGTGCTACAGTACTGTATGTGCGGAATGAATAGCGTTGTGTACATTGCATCTAGGGCTTGTCTGTTTAGGTAGGGTTTCAAGTGCTTAATAATGCCAATGGTCTGAGCAAGTTTCTTGTACATATGTTTGAAATGTTCGTTCCATTTGAGTAGGCAATCAATAGTGACCCCAATATTTCTGCGGGAGGGATACCTCCTTCACGGAGTAAAAAGTGTCGAGGAAAACGAAAAAAAGATCTGTACAGATGAAATGGGGTCCGTTTGGTCCCCATACCTAGGCTATAGGGCCTTATCGATATATCGTATCGAGAACCGTACCTACCAAGTTCTATGTTTGAGTGGGGTAGGGTTACGATTAGGCACGGTTCTGGATAGTCTCGGCATATCCGAACGTAGATTTGCCCCAGGCACGGTTCTGGATACGCGAGGACTATCTAGTACGTGCAATGGCAACGGATAAAGCACGCTCATGGATACAGCCGACCGGAATATACAAAAAAACAAGAAATCTAAGATTCCAAACCTCCGTCTACATAATATGAACTTTCAAAAAATTTTACTTAGAGTTAATACAAAAGCATCAAATGATGGTGTTCGTGGAGAACTAGGAACCTTTCCAATAATAATAGATACTGAAATAAAATTAATAAAATACTGGCATCGTTTTGTTAACTTGCCCGAAGACAGCTTACTTCGTGAAGCATACGATGTTTTATATTCTGGTAAACACGATTGGCTTAACCACGTAAACGACATTCTGAATTACAATGGTCTTGGACAATTCTGGACGAACCCCGGGTCATTACAAGTGGATACGATAACCAATCAATTACGATCCCGCCTTCAAGATATATATATACAAAAATGGTATAATTCTATTAGTAACAACGTAAAACTTTCTGTTCATTAAAGGAAAATTATGGACAAAAACAATACCTCTCAAGTATACACAATCTAGATATCCGAAAAGCGATCACAAAATTAAGAATTAGTTGTCATAAATTAAACATAGAAATGGGTCGATACAAGAAAATACCAAATGACCAATGGTTCTGTCCATTTTGTCCAAACATGATTGAAAACGAGCACCATTTTATAATGGATTGTACACTCTACAATGATAAGCGCCTATTGCTGTTCACCTTTCTTTCCGCTTGTTCAATTGATTTCAATACGTTAGATGCTATAGATAAATGCAACTACATTCTCAGGGGAGATAACCAATACAGTGTTCAAATAGGAAAATACATTAAAGAATGTTTCGATCTTAGAGAACACATGTTAGAGAATAGTTAACTTTTATTGTTACATCATACATATACTCTGTACGTAAGATGACGTTATCCACACATGTATTTAGCTTTGTTAGATCTTTAGTTAAGTTGTAGAAGACCATACAAAAGTCTCTGTACTTTTTTGTTGTGTCAATAAAGAATCTATAATCTATGTTCAAAACGACGGTGAGTGTCAATTTCAGACGACACATTATTTGTTATGATACACGTCATGGAGTTTGTTGATGCCACAATCATAATACACAATACAAGCAAACAAACACACCATTCTTAAAAACAGTGTGGTATAGTTCCAGGTAAATGATCTCAGTTTTGGAACAACGGGCTTGGGATTTTGTGTCCAGTCCTTCTACCCACACCTATTTCTGTTAACCCTCAACAGTACACCTTCCCGGGCTGATCAATCTGCCACACTGGGATCCACACGGACCCCAAACCAGTTTTTTGCTCATTTTTAGAAATTGTCAATATGCTGCCTGCTCAATTGATTTGCTGAATTAATGTGTGAACTCTGAGTCCACATCACGTGCAAAAATCATACATTTTGACATTTTCCTATTTTTGGTGAAGAAAAGAAGAAAACAAGGAATATCCTTTTTTTAAGTTTTTAAACCCTATTCACACCGATCGAGGAAGGCTTTTGCTCATGAGTTCCTCGCCAAATTTCATCTCAGATAGCGCCTGAACGGCTTGCCGTTAGAAACATCAAATTTGGTGACATTTCCTAAAATGTAACTGGAAACTTCATATTAATTAGATATGCTAATAATTTTTTTCGTGATGCCATGGCAACGGGTTTTAGTTTGTTTTCAGTAATTTTGATTTAAACAAATATTTTCTGGGTTTTATATCATAATGCACTTCCTTTCTAACATTTATAACGTCTTGTGTTATCAAATATAAGTTATCTGATTGAAAATTCATAATATATGAAGTTAAGGAAGAACCATGTGGCGTGGAAAGATAGTTATGGTGGATTGAGACCTTGCGGTAGTTACCACCATCTCTCCATCTGGTCCCATAGCGATAGCCATCGGTTCTCGAATGTTCGCAATTGTTCGGACAAACTCCCCACGGTTTGTGAACATGTCTGCCCGGTTGTTTCCATTGTCTGCTACGATGATGTTACCCAACTTGTCCCGGGAAATACCATAGAAATTATACAGCCGGCCCTTATCCCTTCCGGCAAATTCAACTATCTTGACTCCGGAGTGACTATACATTGCAACAGCCTTAAACGCGCTGTTAAAAAATGTAAGCAGTATATTTCCCTCGCTGTCCGATGTGACTCCTCCGATCATACCTCCCTCACTACCTGATGACGCTTTAAAACTCCGATACAGAGAGCCGTCTGGATCAAACATCTTTACTGTATTTCCCTGTCCGACGATAATTTTATTGTTGCGCACGTCTATCGCAATGGAGGGCAGGGAAGAAGGTCTCATGAAGCCTAGGTCGAACTTCTTCATGGCCTGACCAATCCTACTGTACGTTACAACCTGCACACGTCCCTCATTCACACCGCGCTTCAATATAGGCCCCACTACCCACAGGTGACCGGACTCTATACCAATAGCAACATCATAAGGCATGATAAAGCCGTTTTTACCCGGCAGTGCCGTTTGAAAGAGGCGGAGATAGTTCCCATTTATGCTGAAGACTCGGACTCCATTGAAGCTGGTCACAAATATCTCATTGTCAGCAGAGACCGCGACTCCGTTCGCCATCATGATAGGTTCTTTTCCGTCTCCGGCAATGGTGATGATGTTCTCCAACTTCCTGTCACCACTTTCTATGGGTAAAAAAAAAGCGTATTTCCCATACTCAAATGTGGACTATTTACATAAAAACCTGCACACATACATGCACGGACGTGCACACACACACACACACACACACACACACACACACACACACACAAAACTACACACATGCACGGACGACAAAAACAACAAGAATTCCGAGATCTCATACCTCCATGAAATATGGGCTTGATATGTAAATGTAAATTTCTTCTTTAATTATGCAAATTACCTCTGCATTAACATGATATATGTATCATGATGTATGTTAACTTTTGATTAAGTTACAGATGTCCCAAGTATGACATTCCCATCATTCACCATTAAGAAATCAAAGAATTTTTGCATAAATTATACAA
The DNA here is from genome assembly GCF_001625305.1 of Branchiostoma belcheri. Lineage (NCBI taxonomy): Eukaryota > Metazoa > Chordata > Leptocardii > Amphioxiformes > Branchiostomatidae > Branchiostoma > Branchiostoma belcheri. Next base: position 308,362 of record NW_017803725.1, on the reverse strand, counting down.
ATTAGGTCATCATTTGCATAATTAGTATCTGCCTGCCATAGGTTACATACATTTCATGTATTTGTTTGTTTGTTTATTTATTTATCCAGGATATACATGTCGCCTGTATGGCGGTTTTCAAAGATTCCTGGGGGGATAACCCCAACATAAAATTACATTACATAATAATTAAGATAAAAGAAGAACTAACACAGGTCAATTAAAATAGATAAACTCAACGTGAACAAAACGAAAATCGTAGCTAACTCATTATACAACCAAAATGAAACAAGGCAGCATAGAAGCAATCATAATCATTCAGTTATCAAATCATAATGATAGGTCAAAAGGTTTGTCAACCAAAAGTAGATAATTAACCAAAAGTGGAGTTAGCTAATCAAAGTAACGAAATATGATTAATCAAATCAAATCAAATAATATAGAAGTAACGTAACAAGTTGGCCTTTCAATATTAGTGTCCGGTATTCATATATTCTTGACTGTAGATCTTTTTAAACAGTGTAAGTGTCCCTGCCGATTTTAGGCGAGACGAGAGCGAGTTCCATAACGCCGCCCCGGAGCACGACAAAGCTTTCTTTCTGTGCTCAGATTTAGCTTTAGGTAGCTGGAGGCCACCTTGTGACCTGAGACGAGTGTTGTGTGCGTGGATTTCTGAGAACTGTGTAAACAAGGCAGTAAGGTGTGGAGGGTCAAGCCGTTAAGTGCCTTAAAGACCAGTATAGCTTTGCTTCTCTTGTGTATGTCGACTACTGGAACCCATCTTAGAGTGTGCAAGACGTTTGAGGTGGGTGTATAGCGGTCACATCCCAGGATCACACGACCAGCTCTAGTTTGCTAGTTTCTGAATTTTCTCCAAGTCCCCCTTACCCCCCTGATCCCAGACCGTGCTGCAGTATTGTACATGTGGAAGGAAGAGTGTCGTGTAGAGTGTGAGAAGCGCCTGTGTGCTCAGATATGGTTTGAGACACTTGATTATACCGATTATTTGTCGCTAACTTCTTGTGTATATGCTCACAG
>NW_017803725.1:305593-307325 GCF_001625305.1 Branchiostoma belcheri | reverse complement strand
ATCAAAACCGGAAGTTGCGCTGCAGTACCAAGGGAAGCCACTAGGGGGACCAAAATCTCATCATTTCCAGTTTTTGTCACACCCTACCAACACACCAAGTATGAAACCAATCCATCCAGGCGTTCTTGAGTTATCTTGTTGACCAACAGACAGACGGACGGACGGACGGACGGACGGACGGACAGATAAACACAACTGAAAATATAACCTCCATGACAAACACAACTGAAAATATAACCTCCATGACACATTTCATGGAGGTAACAAAGATATAGTCCAGTCTTCTAGCAATGAATGGATTCTTTTTGGACCATGTGTACTCTCTTTCAACACCATGAAATGTTCTCCATATATCAACAAGGTCATGTTCATTCAAAATATTGTTCAAAATTGTCATTTCTGTGCTGTCGTGCTCCCTTCCCGCTATATTATCGAGAGAGTTGTTAAGGGTCGTATTAAAATCTCCAGCAACCAGTACATGTTCAAAATCAGTACAATATTTTTGTATCATGTTCGATACTTGGGAGAAAAACAGCTTTTACATGTCACAGCATTTGGGGCATAAATGTTGAAACAAACAAATTTTTCATTTTGAGACGTAAATCGTACACCGATAATACGGTTTGTTTGTTTGTTTATTTATTTATCCAGGATATACATGTCGCCTGTATGGCGATTTTCAAAGACTCCTGGGGGGATAACCCCAACATAAAATTACATTACATAATAATTAAGATAAAAGAAGAACTAACACAGGTCAATTACAATAGATAAACTCATCGTGAACAAAACGAAAATCGTAGCTAACTCATTATACAACCAACATGAAACAAGGCAGCATAGAAGCAATCATAATCATTCAGTTATCAAATCATAATGATAGGTCAAAAGGTTTGTCAACCAAAAGTAGATAATTAACCAAAAGTGGAGTTAGCTAATCAAAGTAACGAAATATGATTAATCAAATCAAATCAAATAATATAGAAGTAACGCAACAAGTTGGCCTTTCAATATTAGTGTCCGGTATTCATATATTCTTGACTGTAGATCTTTTTAAACAGTGTAAGTGTCCCTGCCGATTTTAGGCGAGACGAGAGCGAGTTCCATAACGCCGCCCCGGAGCACGACAAAGCTTTCTTTCTGTGCTCAGATTTAGCTTTAGGTAGCTGAAGGCCACCTTGTGACCTGAGACGAGTGTTCAGTGCGTGGATTTCTGAGAACTGTGTCAAGCCGTTAAGTGCCTTAAAGACCAGTATAGCTTTACTTCTCTTATGTATGTCGACTACTGGAACCCATCTTAGAGTGTGCAAGACGTTTGAGGTGGGAAATATCAATGAACTCAATGTTTTTACAGTCAAAATGTTTAGATATAAGAATAACTTGCCCCTTAATGTGACGTGTGCTGGGATGGGCAAAAAGTTTACCACCCCACTCTTTCGTCCACAATTCAAAATCATCACTTGTTATATAGGTTTCTTGCATTAGTACAATGTCAATCTTTTTTGACTTAAGAAATTGGAAAACAGTTCGTCGTACCGTTCGTTTCCTTAAACCTCGTGTATTGATGGTGAGCAGTCGTACCATAGGTGTCGGTGGAAGATAGTTCAGCTACAGTAACTATCCATTGTCTTTCCTTCTCCTCTGATCGTCCAAACGACCATCGTCTTTGTGAAGTTTGTCCGGCTTTGCCTTATCAGGTGGAGTAAGAACGTTCTTTCTCTTTCTAGCTGTC
>NW_017803725.1:262155-305573 GCF_001625305.1 Branchiostoma belcheri | reverse complement strand
GTTAAGTGCCTTAAAGACCAGTATAGCTTTGCTTCTCTTGTGTATGTCGACTACTGGAACCCATCTTAGAGTGTGCAAGACGTTTGAGGTGGGTGTATAGCGGTCACATCCCAGGATCACACGACCAGCTCTAGTTTGCAGTTTCTGAATTTTCTCCAAGTCCCCCTTACCCCCCTGATCCCAGACCGTGCTGCAGTATTGTACATGTGGAAGGAAGAGTGTCGTGTAGAGTGTGAGAAGCGCCTGTGTGCTCAGATATGGTTTGAGACACTTGATTATACCGATTATTTGCGCTAACTTCTTGTGTATATGCTCACAGTGATCATGCCAGTTTAACATGCTGTCAATAACGACCCCGAGATACTTGAATGTGTGAACTTGCTCAAGTGTAGTGCCTGCTAAGGTGAGTTGTAGGTCAGTGTTTGGGCAGTTTGTTCTAGGCGATCTTACTAACATTGTTTTGCATTTGGTTGGATTTAGCGACAGCTTATTTGCAGAAAACCACTGAGCGAGCGTGGTAGCGTCGCCTTGTAGTGCCTGCTGGACTGTACGGATGTTACGTGCCGCGAAGTAGATTATCGTGTCATCGGCATACATGGCGATTTTGCAGAACTGAATGCAGTTAGGAAGGTCATTTACATATATTATAAATAAGAGAGGCCCAAGGATGGATCCTTGGGGGACTCCACAAGTGACGCTGATTGCTGATGATAACACGGAGTTTATGCACGTGTACTGTGTTCTCCCGGTTAAGTATGAAAGTAGTATAATGCAAAACACTGTAATTATAGAATTTCCTCATTAATTATGCAAATAAAGTCCTCATTTGCATAATTTGCATTTAATTATGTACATCTCTCTCTCAGATACATACACACCAAAAATTATGAAAATATGTTGTTCCTATCTGGACTTATTGGCTTTTAAACATTTCGACAGAAAGTGCCCTGCAGTTCCAGAACAAGCTGCTAGGGGGGCCAAACTCACACCACTTATTCCTGACAGGAAAAGCAATCTGTCACCAAAACATCAAGACCACAGCATGTTCAGGACAAAAGATACAAAAACCAGAAGTTCTGCTGCAGTACCAAGGTCATCCACCAGGAGGCCCATATTTGACCTTGACGTTTGTCTTCCTAAGACTTACCAACATACCAAATATCATCATAATCCATAAAGGCGTTCTGAAGTTATGCTGACCACAAAGTTGCGGAAACACACACAGACATACATACATACATACATACAGACAGACGCCGCCGAAAACAATACCTCCATTTTTCATGGAGGTAATAACACAACACACATGCATACATGTAAATAACACACCACCCACGCACTTACACACACAAAGACTGCAATTCACGCCTTGTTGTAAAATGTTAAGCCGTATATGTTCACAACAGTTGCAACAGTATTAACAAGAAGACCTAATACGTCCATTAAATATGTAATATGAGTTTTTGTAAATTTTTTTTTTTGCATTTGTCTCATTGTGTATGGAAATAAGGTCGTAATTACCATACTAATAATTTTCTAAACTCAAACTACAATAATTTGCCTGTGAAATTCATATCCTTTGGCAATATTTCATGTCATTATATGTGCTCATTGATAGTGCAAATGACCTATGAATTAACATAATATATGTAAAGTGATAACCTTTAAGTAACTTACACATGATACTAGCCTCCTGTGCAGGCCCCGCGGCGGTGGGGAAAAGTTTTTAACGCGTGATTTTAATATAGCCGACCATCCTACATAGCCGCCGAGAGAAGGTTCCATTCCGCCCACGGAGCCTGCTCCCAATTGGCAAGAAGAAAGCGAAAGGGGATTGGAAAAGTCTTTTAAAGACCCATTCACATGCCCGCGACGAGAAATTCACATGCCCGCGACGAGAAATTCACATGCCCGCGACGAGAAATTCACATGCCCGCGACGAGCAATTCACATGCCCGCGACGAGAAATTCACATGCCCGCGACGAGAAATTCACATGGCCGCGACGAGAAATTCACATGGCCGCGATGAGAAATTCACATGCCCGCGACGAGCAATTCACATGGCCGCGACGAGAAATTCACACCCGTCCGCAAATTATCTGCGGCAGCCGAGAGCGCATTTGGCAGGCCAGTAAAACAACAACAAAATCCATACTTGTACATGTATATAGGTGTATACTTATTCAACTTGTTGAAATTCATCAGAAATATTGTAGTTATAGACTAGTACACTTCGGATCTTCAGCGCACGAAGGTGGATCGTAAGCGGGGGAGGGGGGCATATGAGATCGCAAAAATTGCTAACGGCAGCATCGCAAATGAGACCCTTTCTCAATTGGGGAAATCCGGATGTCTTTGGCCGCCAGCTCGCCTCTTTCCCTTGCGTTCATGGCGACCGACAAGCCAGGTAACACGGTAAGATTTTTGTTTACTTTTTCAAACACACAGTGAACCCGTTGACCGTTTGAAAGTTGTCCAGCCATGCCCACGGGGGCGTGACAACGCCGCGCCTCGGCCATTGTCGGTGTGCGGAAACTACCAATTTGTCAACAAGTCCATACCAATTTGTCTAAAGTGATTTTAAATTTCGCTTAGTTTCGTGCCGATTGGGAGCAGGCTCCGTTGGCGGAATGGAACCTTATCTCGGCGGCTATGTAGGATGGTCGGCTATATTAAAATCACGCGTTAAAAACTTTTCCCCACCGCCGCGGGGCCTGCACAGGAGGCCACATGATACAAGGTATAAAATTCCCATCATTCACTAAATACAGAATCAAAGAATATTCACATTAACTATTAAAACTAGCTCATTATTTGCATAATTGCTATCTGCTGATGTTCCACCTGCCATAGATAACATACATTAGATGTATAAAGGTACTATTATATAAAAGAATTTCCTCCTTAATTACTAGTATACAAATTATGTCTTCATTTGCATAATTTGCAGTTTTTTGTCTGAGCTATCAACACACCAAAACGATTAAAATACATTGTTTCTTTCTAGACTTATCAGCTTTCAAAGATTTCACCATTAGGTCCCCTGCAGTTACAGAACAAGCTGCTAGGAGAACAAAGCCCACAACACTTATTCCTGACAGGAAAAGCTATTTGTCACCAAAAGGTCAAGAACATAGCATGTTCAGGACAAAAGACACAAAAACCGGACGTTCTGCTGCAGTACCAAGGTCATACACCAGGAGGCCCATATTTGACCTTGACCTTTGTCTTCCTAAGATCTATTAACATACAAAATATTATCACAATCCATAAAGGCCTGCTTAAGTCATGCTGATCACAAAGTTGCGGAAACACTCACACACAGACACGCCAAAAACAATCCTTTTTTTCATGGATGTAAAAAAAAACTGTTCGTAGGATACAACTACACACACACACACACACACACGCATGGAACATGCATACACATAGACACACCTTTATAAATCATTAAATACCGACCTGTGTTACGGTAGTCGACACAGCCCGCACAGTAACAGTGTCCTGCAGTGTTCCCACACCAGTTGCCCGAAGAGCAGCATGGCCAGGTACTGTAAGGGTCACACTCAGCGGTCCTCCCATTTCCTGTAGTGTAACCGTCTCCACAGCGAAGATCGTCGCGCCATTTCTGAGTAACTATCAGGAAAAAAGATAGACAAACAACAGTAGCGTGATGTTTGTGGCGATCAAATTCTTGAAACACACAAAACACATAAAAGCTCACTGACTTGTTGGAAGGGTCCTCGGCGATTTCCACTTAACTCGATCGCTACAATGTTCTAGCTGCGTATAGGCACAAACTGGATTCATGCACAGTAGGTTTTACTCTGTGAGGAATTTTGAAACTCGCTTCTTGAGTGTTATGCTTTAACCTTTCCTACCAACAAGTAAACTTTCGTCCTACTAGTCTCACCTTGGCGTTGTGAGGTGTTGGAGACTGCTGAGAACGTGGAGACAGAGCTGCCACCTCCGGTTGGTACAGAGGTAAGAGTATACACAGTAGTAGTGGTAGAAGTCGTCGTCGTCCTAGTAGTATTACTATACTGTATTGGAAGAATAAATAGCAAAAATCTTTGAATTGCCCTAATGAAGATAACAGACGGTCATCGAAAGTCGGGTCTAAAAATGGTTGTAATCAATTGCTATTCATTCGATTACCGACCTGATGAAATTTTTTACGGATTTATTGAAAGAAGAAACGCAGTAAGCTGTTGCCTACTTCTAAAGGATCATGTAACTTTGTGTGCACAAGGTTTTGTTTTCGGCCTGTGTCTGTAACTGTAACTGCATCTATATAGCCTGTTAAACTGCCCATCGGCAAAACACACCAGTCCGAAGGTTTCTCTCTCTCTCTCTCTCTCTCTTTGCGTAGGTGTGTGTTTGTGTTTCTGATTTTTTTTCATTGTTCACACGATAACGAAAATGGTACAACACAAATTTCCGAATATTTGTGGTCGACATAACTTAAGGCCTTTTTGACGAAGGGTTTTTGACGAATTTCAGTGTGTGGGTAGGTCGTAGAAAGACAAAGGTCTAGATTTAAAGGTCAATTTTGGGAAAATACTATAATTCCTTATCGGTAAATGTTGCGATTTTCATACTTATTGCATGCCGAGATTAGTTAAATGTTAACATCAAATTTGAGTTGCGAAAACTACAATTATGATTATAAGTGTAACCTTATTCCCATAAACAACGAGATGAATACAAAAATTTACACATGCCTTAGGTATGAGATCTGCACATTCTTGTTTTCTTTTTTTTGAAGCTTGTCCTTTTTTATGTATCGTATAGTCTAATTATGCAGGCAACATACATAATGGCAAACATTACTTTTACGTTTAGTTGTAGAAAACTACGGTTAAATACAATGAAACATGCCCTCTTGAATGTACTTTCTCACATTTCAATCTCAAAAGTTCTCCTGCACCAGAGAACCACAAGAGTCTGCCTCCCAAATATAGACAGAAAATAGGGGGGGGGGGGCTGTGACCAGCTTTAACTCTGACAACAGCTGACAACAGTAAACAAACCCTACTTTTGACCTAAGTTTTTCATGTATCTATCCGCCCTGGGCAAAAAAGACCTCATCACTCAGGTTTCTCATTATGCCAATTGTTGCGCGCCGCAGTGCAAAGGGCCAGATTAGTGGACAAGACCAATAATACCTTACACATGCCAAAGGTCAACGCTCGCGACCATTTTCACGCTTAAAGGGGGTGTTCTGGGGCCACAAAAAGGCACCATCTACACTCCAATAGCAAAACATAGACTGAGTAAAAAAAATCCGTCCACCCAAACGCGAGAAACAGCTGCGAACATGAAAATCTAAATTTCTCAAAAAATTCTTCGGCGGAAGGATATCTCCTTCCCCCGAGAACTCTAAAATGCATAATAAGCTCACGAAACGGTGAACATAGCGAAAGACTTGGCAAGGCTATAAGACAGAGGCTTACCGTTATTTGGCTGGCGCTCAAAGTTAACCAGAGAAAGACTCCAATAACGACGCACAACACAAGGACCGTATCTGCATATACTGCACCTAAGCAGAGCCGGCGACGGGTGCATCCTGAAATATTACAGATTAGTGCCATGTTAGTCAACTGTTTGGACCAAAAAATTAGTATTTTGTAGTTAGTTCAGAACCCAATTTTATTTTCAAATCAGACAAAAAGGAAGCGGATGGATCCTAGAAACAGATGATTAAATTGTTGTGGACCTACATCAATTGATTTGAAGGTAAATAAATTGGATTTTGTGTAATAACGGGTTGATGCCCCGCCCCGAGGTGTATATGGTAAGATAATTCCTGGTCAGTTGTGATAACCATCAAATAAAACACCAAGTGAGCGGAGGGAACGAGGTGTTTTATGAGGTAGTTATTGCACCTGACCAGGGATTATACCACCATATACACCGAGGATAGTGGGGTTATCATATAGCCTGTCCAACTGACAGTTAGTTGACATAATTATTTTATAAAATTCCTCCATTGCCGAAAAACCTCTCACATTCTATGTTACGTGAAACAAGATGACATGGACAGAATACAGATCAGCTAGGCAATGATCTGTGGTGATCATGTGACATTGGAACAGTACAATTTTAGTGGGGATGGTCAAAAATCACTTTTCTGTTAAAATTTCTTTTTTTTAAATTGTGTTATATTTTGAAACAAATTATTCAAAATAAACTGCAATACGTTTTTAATAGATAAATGCTACAAGTCTTAACACTACTGTTACTAGTAGTGCCCAGTCCCCAGCATAATGGTACGATCCAAAAAGTGGCCGGGCATTCTAATAACCAACCCCACTGGCAAATGGAGCTTTCTGATTGGTCGACGCCTTCTGGATATATGATAACACATTACCATATAGCATCGTATGCATTTCATAGGCGTAATGCAAATTGTCATGAAAGTGTTGGTAGTTACATGGTTCACTTCACTTTATTGCGGAAGACTAGAGTTACCAGTCAAAAAGCTCTAGGTAAGAGAAACTTTATTGTGTTGGATTTTAAGTTTTAACTGCGATCCCTAAAACGGTTTACTTTTCGTTCCTTCTACGTTTCCTTTATACAGGTAGCATGTTCCTTGCATGTATATGCAATGGCGTAGGTATCAAAATCCCTAGGGCTGATATTAATTGTCTCCCTGTTCTCAAAGGCAGAATCGCTTTTGGATAGATAAATGTTCATCGTCATCGTGTTCATTTTCCTCACATGTGCCAGAGATGTAGTTGTTAACATCTTCGTAAGTTTGCCTGGCGGTAGGTGGAACAGTTCGGGTACCTGGTTCAGTTGTGCTGTCGCTGGAGGAGTCGTTTCTAACGACATTTGGTACGGAGTCGGCGTTCAGGTCTTCGGCCATGGCTCTGAGATTTCTTCAAGACACGCTAGCATGACATATAAGACGAAGACACGGTGACGCTGCATAAATCATTCTAAAGAGGCATAAGGGACTGTACGATATTTACCGGGGGAGGGGGGGGGGCGGTCGTCTGAGGGGAGGGGGGTCTAGGAAGAAATTGTGCCGGGGGGAGGGCCTAGGAAAAAAATATTTCAACTGAGGGAAATTTTTTTCAAGATCCGTTTAACTCTCCAACGTTTCTATACAATTTTAACATATGATTTACGTCTGTCCCATACATATCATAGCGATTTGCCGGTCATTTGAATTGGCAGAATGTTACATTCCAATAATATCCATCCCTATTATTCTAATAGATTCACCAAATCTCCAACAATCCCCTTCAAAATCTTGCATTTTAGCCAAGAAGCGGCGAAACTTGACTACACAGCCAACGTGCATGGATTAAAATCGCGTTTCGTTGCGGCGATCGAAACGATATCGATTAAAAATGTAGCAAGGGCTTTTCGGAAGATTCTGAAGAAATTAATTCTCGTCGTACAACGCACCCTTCCCATGGCCAGTGGTTTTACGTGCGTCAGCAAATGTTCCGCTGGTCGCAACTCGCTCGAACTTCTCGGCGTGGATGCCGACACATTAATTTGGTATTCGGATTAAATCAAGGACTATCTCAACATCTATTTGCCTCTCTGAATGTCCTTCCAAAGTTAGTTGAAAACAACACGTAACTTGGCAATATTGTTAACCTGGTTGTGATGAATATGAAACGGAAGAAGTTCCTGGACGAAAGGTAGGCTAAATAGAGGAATATTTCGAATACACTGACTTTAACAGCTCGATGTACCAGCGAAATTTGCGCTGCCATATTTGCCCCATAACATACAAACATGGCGTTTCAGGGATACAGAAAAAGGGAGTTGAGGCGAGGAAAACCTATCACCCTGGCTGATACACTGAGGGATTGTGATTATGTTCCCCAAAGATGAAGTTCATTGATAGCTCCCTTGGGAAATGAGAGGAAGCTTCATACCCAGTGTCGGTGGCCTATCCCGAGGCTTGTACAGCACTTTGGAGAGAAAAAAATACATTCCAATATAGAATTTTCTTTTTCTTTCAACTTTTATACCAGCTACCTCACTTTACTATACTCACAAAATCCCCGAATTCACACACATGCAGCAAAGAATACACAGCTGGAAACCCCCTGCACCCCCCAAATCCCCTTTCTGTAACAGAATATATTGCCTGTATTACACCATGCAATATAGAGTAATATCCATCCTTATTTTCGTCCCAACAAACATTTTGAGGCCTCTGCTGTGGTGTCTGCCCTTCAGAGGGTTGAAATTTTTTCCCCAGGGGACATCCCCCCCCCCTCAAGCCGGACCTACTCGGGTTCGTGGCGCCTGCGGCGCGACGACTCGCGCAATCGGCGATTTATACGGGGTTCAATGGAAATTATTTCGCCCTCTCAATACGAAATTTCACTTGCTAGATGATTCATGCAGGGGGAGGGGCTTGGATTTTTTTTTTACTTGGGGGAGGGTCTTGGAAAAAATAATTTTACGCTACCTCCGGACGCACCCCCCCGCTTAATATCGTACAGTCCCTTATGTAAACAGAAAATAATCTCAGGGATATAAAGAAGCGTTGCAAAACCTCTGACGTTAGTTCGCAGACAGAATCAACCAATTTCTATGTAGATAAAACCACCCTACAGTCGTCTTGACATACCAGACAATGCATATCAGACTAGTTGAAGTACGTGACGTCTCATATGTGGATGTATCTGACATGTTGTTTTTACTTGAATATGTTTACTGTTTCCTCACATACTGGTTTGTTACTGATTTATTTCTTGACTAACTTGAGGTTATTTAGTCATAAACCTTCAATTATTTCTTAGTGTGGTGAAAATAAAATTACGCCTAGACAATTACCAAATGTAACATTGCCTTGTTGAGTAGTTTTATGCCAGCAGACATTTTTAAAACTAGGCTTGGTCATTTTCGCTACAACATAAAGATCGAAGTACTCGTTCTGCACATTTTGGACCATTGTTGTTGAATTTTAACCTCGAGAAACACTCACCATGAATTTTTAGATGCCTTTGTCCGTAAAGTAAGCGCGGTGAATCATCAGCCATCTGACGGAGGTTGACGAGATCGACTAAAAATTCACGGTTTGGGTTTTTATTGTGTTGGAACAAAGCTATAATTTTACAATTATGGATTATACCCAAACAGACGCGCTTATATTCGAATTTGGACCATTGTTCTGTTTCGTTCATGAAAGAGACATTACAGAGTACATATGGTACACAACAAATTTTCCACTACAGATCGACAATAAATAATATATCCAAATTGGAATGACGCTCTTTAATTTAAGTGTTTAGTAAAGTAATATGGAGATGTGAATAACATTCTGTACTTACGATGAGGCTTCTAAAAGCGGCTTGTCTGCAGGACGGAACGGCGCACAATTGCGACTTCGTGTGGGGAGATGATATAGATAATGAATAAACATATCTCCTAGACGTTTTTATATTTAAATAAGACAGCAAAAACAACTATAGTGGTGACGCACTCAAGGTTGAGCACTTACATTTACCCAGAATGCACTAAAGCAAATATTGTAAGAAAGACACGGTGTGGTGTAACAAAATCAACAGTATGTAACCCACAGCCCAGCCCCACCTAATGTAGTAATGATGACAATAACTAAACACTATATTCAAACATTGTACAGTATGGGAAAATGAAGTATTTAATCGTTTGATTGAACTTGCAGTAATAAAGTTTAGAGTAACGGGCAATCTTTTGGAAGTTACAGATAATTTAAGGTGAGAATAAAGGGTTTCCTTGAAGAAGAGATTTCTTCTTTGATAGAGGGTGCTAAAATTTATTGGGACCTAAATGCTTAGACAGTTTGCCAAGAGGGGTTAGCCGTTCTGTGTTGTAGATAGGGCGTTAATTATGACCCGCGTCTTGCTTGACTATGTGAAATGTCTAGGTATTGAACATTGTACTCCCTAAAACTACTCACATTGTAAAGGTTACGAGATTTGGCGAAAAATCTGTTATAAGAGTATAATGTGAGGTGTGTATAGACAAGTGGTTTGAATTCGTAAAGAAAAATAATTTTTCTTTGAATCTAAAATAAATAAGTGTAAAAATAATAGTACGTGTATGTGAAAATAATGGTACGTGAGTGTGGAAATAATGGTTCGTGTGTGCGGAAATAATGGTACGTGAGTGCGGAAATAATGGTACGTGAGTGTGGAAATAATGGTACGTGAGTGTGGAAATAATGGTACGTGAGTGTGGAAATAATGGTACCTGAGTGTGGAAAAAATGGTACCTGAGTGTGGAAATAACGGTACCTGAGTGTGGAAATAATGTTACGTGAGTGTGGAAATAATGGTACCTGAGTGTGGAAATAATGGTACGTGAGTGTGGAAAAAAATACGTGCATATATACCAGCTCCCAAATCTCCGCCCACGTCTACAGACGAAGAAATTGGGCAAGTCCACTTGAACCCCTTTCAGAGGAGGGGCAGCATGGGGAATTGTAGATTTAAAGGCTTTTTAAAAATCATTTTTCTTTACGAGTTCAAACCAATTTTATATACACACCTTACATTAAACTCTAATAACATATTTTTCGCCCAATCCTGTAACCTTAAGCTTTAGAACGTGAGTAGTTTTAGGGAGGACAATGTCCAATACCTTGACATTTTACATAGTCAAGCAAGACGCGGTTCATAATTAAGCCCTAACCCCTCTTGGCAAACTGTCTAAGCATTTAGGTCACACTAAATTTTATCACCATCTATCAAAGAAGAAATTTCTTCTTCTCACCTTAGATTATCTTGAACTTCCAAAATGTTGCCCATTACTCCAAACTTTATTACTGCAAGTACGAACACACGCTTAAATGCTTCATTTTCCCATACTGTACAATGTTTGAATATAGTGTTCAGTTATTGTCATCATTACTACATTAGGTGGGGCTGGGCTGTGGGTTACATACTGTTGATTTTGTTACACCACACCGTGTCTTTCTTACAATATTTGCTTTAGTGCATTCTGGGTAAATATAAGTGCTCAAGCTTGAGTGCGTCACCTCTATGGTCGTTTTTGCTGTCTTATTTGAATAAAAAAAAAATTAGGTATTTAATATCTATATCATTTCCCGGCCCGGAGTCTCTATTGTGCGCCGTTCTGTCCTGCAGACAAGCTGCTTTTAGAAGTCTCATCGTAAGTACAGAGTGTTCTTCACATCTCCATATTACTCTACTAACCACTTAGATTAAAGAGCGTCATTGCAATTTTGATATTTTAGTTCTTGTCGATCTGTAGTGGAAAATTTGTTGTGTACCATATGTACACTGTAATGTCTCTTTTTATGAACGAAACAGAACAATGGTCCAAATTCGAATGTAAGCGCGTCTGTTTGGGTAGAATCCATAATTGTAAAATTAAAGCTTTGTTCCAACACAACAAAAAACCAAACCCTAAATTTTTAGTCAATCTCTTAGATGGCTGATGATTCACTGCGCTTACTTTTCGGACGAGAGCAACTAAAAATTCATGGTGAGTGTTTCTCGACGCTAAAATTAAAAAAAAATATGGTCCAAAATGTGCAGAATGAGTACTTCGATCTTTATGTGGTAGCGCAAATAAACAAGCCTAGTTTTAAACATGACTGCTGGCATAAAACTACTCAACAAGGCAATGTTTCATTTGGTAATTGTCTAGAAAATACTAAAAAATAATTGAAAGTTCATGACTAAATAACCTCAAGTTAGTCAATAAATAAATCAGGTAACAAATCAGTATGTGAGGAAACCGTAAACATATTCAAGTAAAAACAACATGTCAGATGCATCCACATATGAGACGTCACGTACTTCAACTAGTTTGATATGCATTGTCTGGTGTGTGAAGACAACTCGTGGGCGGCTTCAAATACATAGATATTGGTTTATTCCGTCTGCCAACTAACGTCAGAGGTTTTTGCAACGCTACAATTTGTCTCTGAGATTATTTTCTGTTTACACAATTCCTCTTTAGAATGAGGTGTGCCGAGTCACCGTATCTTTGTCTTATATGTCATGCTAGCGTGTCTTGAAGGAATCTCAGAGCCATGGCCGAAGACCTAACCTCCGACTCCGTACCAAATGTCGTTAGAAACGACTCCTCCAGCGACAGCACAACTGAACCAGGTACCCGAACTGTTCCACCTACCGCCAGGCAAACTGACGAAGATATTAACAACCACATCTCTGGCACATGTGAGGAAAATGAACACGATGACGATGAACATTTATCTATCCAAAGCGGTTCTGCCTTTGAGAACAGGGAGACAATTAATATCAGCCCTGGGGATTTTGATACCTACGCCATTGCATATACATGCAAGGCCCAGAATACCCGTATAAAGAAAAATGTAGAAGAGACGAAAAGTAAACCCTTTCAGGGATCAAACACAGCGTCGAGCAGCCACAATGAAAACGACATCCACTTGGCAGAGTGTGGCTCCGTCCAGAATTATACTGATACTTTCAATGGAAACGATGGTAACGTGCTACAGGCCAGGGATCCAAATCCGATGTACACACATAACATTTTAAGCCCTGATCCAATACACGCTAAAAACAAAGTTTTCCCCAATCCAATGTACCTGCAATGCACCTCGGAGGATTCTAATGCCAGCCGTGAAACCGCTTTCAAGCCAAGTGAACCATTACAGGAAATAAAATCAGAGTCCAAACGTCGCACACAAGCCATGGATTCAAATCCAATGTGCACACCTAACACTACTACCCCTTATCCGTTGATCATGAACCCTAAAGACGACGTCAATCCCGACCGAGTGAACACGCACGTACAAAGTACCATAGAGCCTTCTAACGCCAGCCCTGGATCCGCCTTCATGTCAAGTATGCCTAGTGGTGATATTCCCTGCACCCTGACATCAGCTGATAAACATCAGCAAGAAGAGCACATGTACCAGAATAACCTAGAATGCAAAGCTTTATCAGATACTCAACCAGAACTGCCCTCGCAGGATCTACCATCAGCAGCTTCAAACGACATCAATGATGTCTCAAGCAACCCGTTGAGCAATATCAATGATGGCCTGAATGCCCTGAATCCAAATCCGATATACGGGCCAAACGTCCAGAATAGTGCAGCTTGCGGTAAGAACTTTATGAACTTTTTTATTGTTTCTATTCCCCGACCATCCTTTCGAGTACTATGTATGGTAACAATTATTAAGCAACAATTCTACAATACTAATATATCATATATTTAGAACAAAAAATATTATGGATGGTATGGATGAAATACATTGTTTTTACTCATGGTTCTGATAACGTTCTGAAGTAACTACAAAATACTCATACGTTGTTCCAAACAGTTGACTAACATGGCACTAATCTGCAATATTTCAGGGTGCACCCATCGCCGGCTCTGCTTAGCTGCAGTATATACAGCTACGGTCCTTGTGTCGTGTGTCCTTATTGGAGTCTTTCTCTGGTTAACTTTGAGCGCCAACTCAACAACGGTAGGCCCCTGTCTCATAGCCTTGTATCGCTGTCGCTATGTTCACCGTTTCGTAAGCTTTATTTTGCATTTTAAAGTTCTCGTTTAGTTTTAGGGCAGACCTCACTATTGCGTTGCGCAGTAGAGGCCCTAAAAGGGTTGTATTTCCTAGTTAGTATGTTTGAAAATCCCTTTTCCCTCGAAAGTTTTGGACCAGTTTGAAGTTTTTTGGGCCAGAAGGAACATGTAGGGCCTTAACTTTCCTAGTTTAGTCAATTTTTGGTCTAATATTACCAGTTTAGTGGGCATAATGAGAAACCTGAGCGATGATGGTGAGAAAATTGTAGCGATCGACTTGAAATCTCCAAAGACCCTTTCAACAAGTCAGTGAGCTTTTATGTGTTTCGTGTGTTTCAAGAATTTGATCGCCACAAACATCTCACTACTGTTGTTTGTCTATCTTTTTTCCTGATAGTTACTCAGAAATGGCGCGACGATCTTCGCTGTGGAGACGGTTACACTACAGGTGATGGGAGGACCGCTGAGTGTGACCCTGATGGTACCTGGCCATGCTGCTCTTCAGCCAACTGGTGTGGGAACACTGCAGGACACTGTTATTGTGCGGACTGTGTCCACTATCATAACACAGGTCGGTATTTAATGATTTATAAAGGTGTGTCTGTGTGTATGTATGTTCCATGCGTGTGTGTAGTTGTATCCTACGAACAGTTCTTTTTTTTTTAATTTTTTACCTCCATGAAAAACGCTTCTTTTTATTTCTCATAGAAAGTGGTGACATGAAGTTGGAGAACATCATTACCATTTGCGGAGATGGAAAAGAACCTGACATGACAGCGGCGTTCGGAGTCGCCGTGTCTGCTGACAATGAGATATTTGTGACTGATACCTTCAAAGGAGTCCTAGTCTTCAGCATAAATGGGAACTATCTCCGCCACTTTCGAACGGCACTGCCTGGTAAAAATGTCTTTATCATGCCTAAGTTGGAGAACATCATCACCATTGCCGGAGACGGAAAAGAACCTATCCATATTGATGGCGAACGGAGTCGCGGTCTCTGCTGACAATGAGATATTTGTGACCAGCTTCAATGGAGTCCGAGTCTTCAGCATAAATGGGAACTATCTCCGCCTCTTTCAAACGGTACTGCCGGGTAAAAACGGCTTTATCATGCCTTATGATGTTGCTATTGGTATAGAGCCCGGCCACCTGTGGGTAGTGGGGGGTATATCGAAGTCCGGCGCGAATGCGGGACATGTGCAGGTTGTAACGTACAGTAGGATTGGTCAGGCCATGAAGAAGTTCGACGTAGGCTTCACGGGACGTGTTATCCCTCCTTTCATTGCGATAGACGTGCGCAACAATAAAATTATCGTCGGACAGGGAAATACAGTAAAGATGTTTGATCCAGACGGCTCTCTGTATCGGAGTTTTAAAGCGTCATCAGGTAGTGAGGGAGGTATGATCGGAGGAGTCATATCGGACAGCGAGGGAAATATACTGCTTACATTTTTTAACAGCGCGTTTAAGGCTGTTGCAATGTATAGTCACTCCGGAGTCAAGATAGTTGAATTTGCCGGAAGGGTTAAGGGTCAGCTGGATTTTGTTTTCCATGGTATTTCCCGGGACAAGTTGGGTAACATCATCGTAGCAGACAATGGAAACAACCGGGTAGACATGTTCGCAAACCGTGGGGAGTTTGTCCGAACAATTGCGAACATCCAAAAAGCGATGGCTATCGCTATGGGACCAGATGGAGAGATGGTGGTAACTACCTCTGGGTCTCCATCCACCGTAACTATATTTCCACGCGACATGGTTCTTCCTTAACTTAATAGGAAAGATTAATTTTTCCCCGGTTGGGAGGTAGGTTGTCAACGGATTTGTTTGAATTTCCGTCCGAGATTTGTTATTGAGGTCCCGGAGAAGCATGGTCACATGAGGGATATTATAGCTGGACTTAAGTTAAGGCGATGCAATAATATGGTACCCTGGCGCTCCCACCGCACAAAATCCCTTGTTTCCGTGTCAGAAATTGTCGCACACTATCTCGGATTTTAGATTTCCGGTAGAACCCGGGGATTTCCGACATGCATATGTAATGTGTCCAGTCCCGTACATGTTTGCCTCCAGCCTGGCCTGCAGGACATAGGAAAACGGAAATCTAAGTAAAGTCGAAGGCATTTTTGTATTTCATTTGAAGTTACATGTGTTGTATGTGGCATGGTATTTTCAAGAGTTGATGTCCTCAGTAGTTTCACCCTAAACAGTATACCCGACCCGGGGTCCGCGTGGACCTCAGCACTATGTATTCTATAATATTTTTTAGGGAGTTGTCACAAAGTTGTCCTTCAACACAGTGCCAAAAATTGCGTTTCTCCATTTTAAAGGAAACATTTATATCTGATTTTCTTTTGGGGTCCGTGATCGTGATAGTTGTACTGGCATTCTTATACATTACTTTATAAAAGATACATGTAAAAACGGACATCAAAGTTGGCGCGGGCACTTTAACCCCCCCCCCGTCTTAAAAGGGTTAATATTACAATGACATTCTCTGAAAAAAAATTGGTGCCCCTACGATAAGTGTATAATATATATATAAAAACGTTTATACATGTAATCTATTTAATCGGTGGCAGGCGGAACATCAACAGATACCAACTATGCAAATGATGACTTAATTTGCATAATTGGTGTGAAAATTCTGTGATTCCTCATTGGTGAATGCTGGGAATTTAAAACGGGAATATTATACCTTGTGACATGTGTAAGTTACTTAAAGGTTAACACCACTATGCATATATATATACATTGTATATATATGTTAATGTAGAGGTCATTTGCATAATTAATGAGGACATGTTAAAATTAAGTATGGCAAAGGAGAGGAATTTACACAAAAAATATCGTAATCTGAATTTAGAAAACCATAGATTAAACTAGATTGTGCTAATTACGACGTTATTTCCATAGTCAATTAGACAAATAATAAACATTTACAATAACTCATATTTAATGGAGGTACGAGATCTCCGAATTCTTGTTATTTATAAATGATCTGCCATGCACTGTAACCAATAGAATGGCTCTTTTTGCGGATGACACCTAATGTTACAAACAAATTTCAACTGTTTTAGATTGTGTTTAGATCTCTTCAGAAAGGCATTGGGTGAATGTATAATTAAATTAATATCTGGTCAAAGAACTTTAATCCTGACAAATGCAAAATACTCACCATAAGTAGATCAAGAAATCCAATCAAATTTACCTACAAAAGTAATGAAACCGTTCTCGAGATTGTGTCTGAATATACCGATTTCGGGGCATTTGACGTTTAATTCTCACGTTCAAAATATCATATCAAGAGATAACTCTGCTCTAGGGGTTATAAAAGGGTTAAAAGAATTTTGTATCTCACCCTTGTCTGAAGAAAACTCGAGTACTGCTCAGTTGTATGGTCTCCGTATAGGCACAATCACATTACCCAACTTGAAAAAATCCAAAGACGGGCCACCAAGTATATACTCAACGACTACATCACAGACTATAGGACATGATTGATACATCGCCCACTTCTACCACTTTCATACCGACGAGAAATTTTAGACCTATGCTTTTTATTCAATTGTTTCCACGGACATTATGATATTGACTTTCACAAATACATTACATC
This sequence comes from Branchiostoma belcheri, assembly GCF_001625305.1. Classification (NCBI taxonomy): domain Eukaryota; kingdom Metazoa; phylum Chordata; class Leptocardii; order Amphioxiformes; family Branchiostomatidae; genus Branchiostoma; species Branchiostoma belcheri. Next base: position 288,453 of record NW_017803725.1, on the reverse strand, counting down.
ACCTCACGTATCTTTAAGATCCACCTCTCAGTTCAAACTTCAAGTATCTCTTGCACTACGACATTCAAAAACTCTTATTTTCAAAAAAATAGTACACATTTGGAACTCACTACCGGTCACCACCAGATCCCTCAAGTCATGTCCGAACGTATCCTATGTAACTTTTAGAAATTCTATACATAAACACTACCAACACCTCCTGTTAAACTCTTTTGATCCGCAAAACATCTACAGTTATCGTTTCCTTTGTTCTTAGACCCTTATATATTACAACTGCTACTATTATTACTATCACTATCATCATTACTGTTTTTAGTATCATTTATATATTTGTAATCATAGTCACAGTTGATGTTTTTTATCATTTACTTCCTATAATATCGATGTCATTAGTTGCATTTATCATCTCCATATCACTTGTATTTTAAATCTCTGCATGTTTTTATCTGGACAGGGGGCGTGGAAAAGGCATTTGCCTGTTCCCCCTGTCCTGTCTTTGTGACTAAGCCCTAATAAATAAATAAATGTAGTTTCACACCCCTCATGCTTTTGCCAAACTTGTGGTGTATTCTCGTTGAGCGGACATGGAACAACGCAAACCATGTCGCTTAAAGGCACTCAAAGCGATTTCATGGCGGTAAAACTGGCTTTTAAAGACAATTTTCTTGTCATTCTTTTAATTTAGTAGGTCGAATCAATCCTGAACATACTGATATCTGTGTGGCAAAAATGCGATATCGCTGACAGAAAACGGCTCTTTGTTTTGTATCGTTCTAGCTATTCATGGGTGGTACTCCAAAATTAGGAGACTGTTCACGTAGCTTATTTTGAGCGCTTTAAGTATGAAATGATGATGAAAATGTTTTAAGAAATGACAGTACAGTAAAAGTCGATATCAGACAGATTTCCTCTCCAGAATGCTTTTGTTTCGCCACCCTGAAATTGCATCCGATGTCTTTCAGACTCTAGGGAAACAATAGGACTGTTGCAACACACCATATCAGAGTCCATCTTGGCAAGACGTCGGCTCCAATTAGACTACACAGACATTTGAAAGTGAAAACTCACCAAAAATCCAATAGATAAAGGGGGATTGTCGCTCAAATTCTTTTAAGTCAGTCTCACTGGCGGTAGTCAAAACTTTGTGAGTTGAGATAAAGTGCAGGTCATTCTCCGGGTCACCTCAGGGTCCTTCCCATTAAATGGACTGTCCCAAACTCACACCTATACAAAAGTAGAACATTCCAAAATAATTTCTGCCCAAAGCGACTTATTTGCCAAGTCATCCAAGTTTAAGATGGGACCTTCCCAGGTTGAAAACATTTAAACAAAGATTGTTTCATCTAGTCAAGAATGAAGTATTCCATTGGCCTCATGTCCGAAAACATTCCCACAAAAATACAACTTTTTTTGTGTAATCAGCCCTGTCAAAAGGTGATTCGACTGTCTCACAGTGCCACCTAGCAATAGTTATCAGAACTGAAGCAACTTAGTATGAAAGGTGGAACTGTATACATTGCGTGTCGCTCGTATGCGGCATTTTTTTTGGACAGTTTTCTTCCCAAAATAAACGTAACGGCCTGTGACCGTCAAGACACTCCCAACAAGTCAGTGGTTAATTGGTAGAAATAAAATGCTGTTAAAAATCTCTGAATCAGAATCTCCCTTCTCAAAGCCTTCCTTTTACCAAGGAGCTATTATCACAGAGCTTTTGTGATGAAAGCTCCTTCCAACAGTCTCCAGTCTCCCGCCGCCATGTTGATCTGGTATTCACAGTTGGCCCGGTCTGTGGTGCAATGCATCATGGGTGCCACCTGGTTATAATTACATTAGCGCTACAAAAAACAATGTACGGCTGGAATCAGATGTTGTTGAGCCGAAACTGACGATTATAAAACAACAACCACACCCTACAATAGATAGAAATGGCAATAATATAACACAACAGCTTCGCAGGCACGCAGCACGGCGGCAGCTGGCTATTACATCTCCCAGTTTTCCCAGTTGAGTCACATCATGTTGCAATTTTATAGCAGGAGGGATTTAGACTCCTGTCACCATATATGTGTGTTTGAGTAAGAATTAACAGAGCACTCGTAAATATTATAATATTGTGCTTTGCAAATGTTATCAGTATAGTCGCTAGGAACAAATAGGCGACAGTTAAAATAACCGTGACCGTTACACACCAAACGTTAGGCTGGAAACTTTCACCATGGCAATTATTTTTATTGACAACCTTTATCATTATCATTAGTCATATTGCTATGGTGCATTTTCATAGGGATCATTATCACCAAAATGCATTTCAGAAATATATAGATAGTGGGGTAATGTGGCGTAACGGCTGAGCGTTCGGAACCAAGAGGTCCCGAGTTCGAACCCTGTCATGTCACCGACCCTGTGCCGTTGGGAAAGGCACTTTACACGACTTTCCTCAATTTACTAAAGTGAGTTGTCCGTTCGTGCGTTTCTCTGTTGTTCGCGGCAAAAAAAAAAAAAACAAGTTGAAAAAACGTACTTGAGTGTCCCATCGCCATGTCTTGTAATAAATGTATTGTTGGAATAGAAAAACAAACATGCAGGTAAGGACGAGTGCATGTAACGGACACGCCCCCTGCCCGATACAATGTCAGCGGTGACGTCACTGAAAAGAAGGAACTTTCACTTTCGTACGGCAATCATATCAACGTCCGTCTTCCGTTTTTGTCCGCCATATGATCGCGAGTTCCTCTGTAGGCTGTTCACAAGGAAGCTTGCTGCAAGTTCGTCTACAATTAACTCTCAGTGTTGTACATCTGATATCTACAGGGTGAGTATGTGTGTACGTTTTCAATGAGGCAGTGTAGTATATGTACGTCCTGTAAACCGTTACCGTTGTTCGGCAGATAGGCTGTACAGTGTTCACTAGTAGCCGGCTCAGTACAGTAGCCTTCGAAATTCTTCACTGACGGTTTCACAACTGTGACAAGCTAAACTATGGACAACTGGTCTAAGCTATTACAGGGAAGCTTGCTGCTGCAAGTTCGTCACCAACGCTCATTCTTGTCTCGCAGTGCGGCATATACAACCTAATCTCTCCCAGACTAACTACGCTGGCTATGTATCGGAGAATATTTGCTAGGGGCGTTTGACCGCCTTGGGGTTTGACTGGGAAAGAAACAACCTTCCCGCGGCCGGACTTAAATAATTTTACTCCTTTTTTTTACCGAATTCTATGATCCGTATTCCCGTAGAAAGGCCTGGTGGAGGCTATATACAACCTGCAAACACGTCACAGTTGTTTAGCAGATAGGCTGTAACAGTTACAGTTGCAGGTCCAGTTTGGCTTCTTCAGTTTCATACCTGTGCAAGGCTAAACGGCGGGCCGCCGTAGTACGGTTTGGTTAAACCTTAAATCTTTCAGCAACAGGTGTCTGATTTGGGCTTCTCGTGTTGGTAATTTGGCGCGTCGTTAGTCGGGTAGCCGTTTTCGCTTTGTGCGCCATGCCACTGTACATACAGAGTCGTTCTTTGTGTCCAGATGGCGAAAATTTTGCATGTTTTGTTACTTAATTCTAAATTGTGCCTTCTCAATGTCATATGGACCGTCAGATGATATTCATAGCAGATTTTGCTTCATTTTGTTCTTCCGTAACTTGCAATTTTGAATCGCTAGAAGCGATTTTATACAGGTAGGGTGTTGAGTATATACATACGGTATCCTGCATTGTACGTGTTGTTACTATGGTATTGGCGGCTTCAAAACGGGGAATCCCCTTCGTCACAAGCACGCACGTCATAACATCAACAAGTATTTGGGAAAAACACGTCACCGCTATTAAATCGCAGTGATATTAATAAGGATGTCAATTTTTGTCTTGCTGGAATTTTTTTTACGTATCAAATTGTGATTGAAGTGTCTTTAGACTCAGTATGGCAAAAAAAAAGTTCATGTTCACGAGCGATCCATGATCCTTTTCGCGCGCCGGCAGTGACGTCATCGGTTGTCGAAGAAGTCTGCAGAGCTGAGCTGAGTTTAGTTTTTTAGTTTTACGTAAATTACGCGAATAACAACGCATGATTTTGCGTTTTTGTGGCGGCTTGAGCAGCTATGCTATACCAAACTAGTCTGGTATTTCTGGTAAGTTTTTGAACCCTCTATTAAAATTATGTACCGATTTCGAACCCGACCCTCGACGAATTCAGTGGGCGGTGAAAAAGGGGGAGGGGGGCAATTTTTTTTCCGAGTAGAAGATCATAAATATTCCATGTCAGAAAGATATTTTTCTCGGACGATTCACAGCTCGTCCCTCATGATCGCGGCGGTGTTTTCCCTCGAAGTTTTCCCCAGGCGATTCCTGTCCAGGCCCGTTGTGTCAGTGATTCCGTGATGGGACGTTTTGCCTTTTTTTTTTTCTTTTTGCCTACTAGTAATTATGCCAGGATCCTCAAGATTTTTCAACCTTACAGATTCTTGCTTGCTGGCTTGTCACCAAACAGTTTCAGCTTTAGGCTTCTTCGTCATTGAGTATTCATCCTATTTGGGCAGTTTGACTGTCCTTCTATCGAATTCCATAGATAGTATATCAAACAACCCCCCTCCCCCCCAAAAAAGTGGTGGATTATACGTATACTGAGGTTTGACTGGAACTGCAGGAGGGGGTGTCAATAGTATGTAGTATATATGGATAAAGTTAGAATATGTCACAGTAAATGGGATTACAGTCGGGGTCTGTTGACTTAATATATGCAGTATAGTAACTTTCCTGGTGCTTATTATTGCTACCCTGGATGCCAAACTAGTATCGGGCCGTTAGCTGTTTTCCTTCGGCAGCCAAGAGCCCTTTGCCCACCTATCTAAATTACCGCTACGGGGGAGTTGAGCCAGAGGGGTCTGTCCGGCCCTATTATCGTTGGTAGGGCCAGCCAAACTCCCCCCGGGCTAGACTCCCCCGTAGCGTTAATTTACACCAGGGGGTGAAGGGCTCTTGCAGCCCAGAAAACGAGTTCTGGCTTCCAGGGTAGATTATTGCCATTTGTATGATACTGTGGATCATGTAGTAGAATGGAACCATCCTTTATTTTATCTAAAGTGTAGTCTGTAATGTGTTTTTTCAGGGATTTAATGCCAGGTCTAATTCTCCACCTGTTGAATATCTGCATGGTGTACATTAATCTCTAACTGTCGTTACTTGTTCACTTCTCAGATTACTGCATGTTTCCTGCCTGTGTTTTGTTCTGCTGCACCCGTCCATGAAGCTGCACCATCTCAACAGCAAACTTGTGATTTTTTCAACTTATGCTCCGCAGGTAAGGTCTTATAAAATGAGGGCCTTCTTGGGGGGATAGTGATTAAGGATTACGGAACATTTTTGCTGCCGATTATGTTATGAATTACATTAAATTCTAAGAGCTGAATACGACCAATTACACGCTACATCTAATATGCAAATTACTATGATTTGGGGTCTGCAGTCTACAGATTACGAAGACTAACAAGGCTGAGGCAATAAAAATCATTGCCAAGGCGACGACTGAATGATATATATTATTTCATGTGGTGGAGCTAGCAATCTACATTACAATTATCAGAAAAACATATTTCCCTATGTTATAAAGACATGCACGTAGTGAAATTTACAGGATGGGTGGAGGAGGTGTGGGGCAATATACCAAATACATGTATAGGAGGAATCAGCCGTTCTTCCCCAGCAATATAGATTTTATGATGACATACTTACTTACTTTACTTTGGTCGAGTTCCTGCTAGAACCAAACTGAAAACCATCCTCCACTTCACTCTATCCTCCACCAGAGACTGGATTTTATGTCTGGTCTGAAGTTGTTACTCCTTTGACTTTTTTTTTACCTTTTGTGGGTCCCAAAAGGACGGATAATTTCTTTTCTCTCTGTGACCTGTTTGAATATGGTCTTTGGCCAAAGACAGCTGTGCTCTCTGTCCATGGTGTGGGGAGAAGACGGATGACCACTAATTAATCATGCCAGGCAGCTGGATGGGTGGCACGTGGGCACCCCGTGTAAGTTACCTGCTTGATGCAAAAACCACATGGCCGAAGGTTTCCTCCAAACCAATTCCCTGGGGAACGCATTCGTGTAATTTTTGAAATTCTTTCAAAGCGATCGTAGTACTTACACAAATGCCTCCGCCCCAAAGGCGTCGCCAAAAAAGACTGATTACGCCTTGCATGCAAAAAAAGAGCATGCAAAGCCTGCTGTACGGTGCACTGTGTACAGATGTATACCCCACAGTGTCTGTGTTCATGTTTAATCTGTACCCCCCATACAGGGTCCTACTGTAACACTCAGACCTCCAGATGTGCCCCATGCCCACCCAGAACCTACCAGCCCCCTCCCCAGTACAAAGTGGAAAGATGTATACCCCACAGTGCCTGTGTTACGTCAGACTCTCTGCTGCACCATGACATCAAGGATGGAAGGACAGGAGTGGTCCTCAGGGAAGGGAACAGGACTCATGTATGTTTGTCTTGTGCTCTCACATTACCAGTATAGGTTGTCACTGTGTTTCCAGTGCCTTTTGTTTTACATCTGTTGTATATATCACCACGGTATGTACATGTACATGTTCAGTAAACCGATGCATTAGATACATACTAGTAGTCATCTATGTCAAAAGTTAAGTATGAAAAGTCACACAGACTTTTCTTGGTGTATTTTGTGAGGGAGAGTAATTTGGCAGCCCTAATGAAACTAACTTAGATAGTACCCAGGCTAATTATCACTGTTTAAACAGGCTTATATTATAATTCCAATGATGTGGAGGATCCTTATCAATGAGGATACATTTTCTGCTAGACTAAGGTAAGTCTTTGATACCAAAAGTCCATTACCCAAAACTTAATTGTATTATTTTAATACTTATATATAGTGATTGATGAAAAGTTAGAAAACTGGGCTGTTAACAGAAACTGTTTACAATGTTTTGGATTTGTATTTTCTGCTTAATATATATTCAAGTAATTGAAATTTACCTTAAAAATTGTGTGTGTACTTTCAGCAAGCTTATATAAGAAATTCTGTATTTTGTTGCTGTTTTAAGGACACAGTTTGCAAGTGTGAAGCTGGGAAGTACTGGAACGAAACAGAGCGGGGATGTCGGCAGATCACCAAGTGCAAAGTAGGCGAGGGGGTCTCCATTATAGGTAATGATTTTCTCATAAGTTGTGACTAGGCTGACTGTATCTTATATGTATCTCCATATACATTGTATCTTATATATAAATCTGGAAATGTTTGCCGTGTTTTTTTTTTATTTCATGGTTTTTCTGGCAACTCCAAATTCATGACTCTACAATTTACTATAATATATACACATTTCTGGTACATTACTAACAGTGCTACAGAATTGCTTTAACTGCAAATTTAAATGCCATAAAAACCTTCTTTCTACACCTATACTGCAATATCCCCTCAAAAATTAATTTTTTTATTGACTGTATTACTGAAATATGACTTTAGGAACAGTCCTAATGTTATTATTTTTAGCGTTTAACATCTCCCTACAGTCATGATAGCAACATCCTTCTAGTAGCTGTATTTTTGTCATCATGAGGGTAAAGGCTTAAAACTTTATGACAACAAACTATTGATCCTTCTCAAGTTGAAATGTCCTGAAGCCTACATTGTAAGTCACATAGAAATCTAACGCCAGCAACGGGTCATAGATGTAAACTAACATCGCAGATGAACTTTAATTGGAATATCTGTTCTGTTATTTTGTTTTGTCGTTCACAGCTGTGGCCACGTACGACACCAAGTGCACGGCGTGCCACCCCGGGACGTACTCAGACCAGCTGTCTGCCACCCAAGTCTGCACGGTGTGTACCGACTGTAGGGACCTACAGAGAACAACACTCCAGCCCTGCTCACCGGGACAAGATGCCGTGTGTGGGGCCTTACTCATTCCTGCTACAGGGCCAGGGGAGCTCAGTATGTTATATCGACTTGTTTTTTAAATGATTTTATTCACATATCTATGTCCATCACATAAGCAACTGTATATCCTACACATAAAATCTTTCACTTTCGATGAGAAATATGGTTTTATTTCAGTACAACGTAACTGTGCAGAAGTTTGTTCTAGATCTACAACTCACTGGTGGTAAATGCGAGACACTTTGTTTTGTCATGAACAAATTCTTAACACCTACATTGTACAATGTACTACCATGAACAGTCAAAACAAAAGTCGCTGCATTGATCATTGATAAACTTCCTTTTTTATCTCGGCCGCCTGAAGCGGCCGAGATATTGTGCTCCAAAATATGTACGTTGGATGGTTGGATGGAATAAATCTTGTATTTCGACCGTAGAAAAAAAAACCCAATGAAACCAATTACTCTGCATGTATACTTTACTTTGTGGTGTCGACCTACCGGATGATAGTGTCGTTATTCTGATACAACGAAGTTGCTAAAAAGAGGAAATGCTGTTTACCACAAAACCATTGTTTTATATCATAGTATGCATTTAATGTTCTAGAATTTCGCTAATAGCTGCTGTAATTGGACCAATAAATCAATGACATAAATTATGTACATTAACCTTCCATATTTGCTTCAGTCGCAAGATGTCGCTTTTGATTGGTGAATAAATCACTGTGACGCAAGTAAATATTCACTTGAAATGAGAAATTACCGCCCAACAAAACGGACCATTAGATTCCCAGTGCTGTATTACTCTTTTGTTCTTGTGGTCAACTTGTTCTCTTTGCTTGAATCGCGTAAAAGACCAAGGAAAATACAATGAAATCGGCAATCGCCGAGCCGCGCCCCGATCTGCCGCCGCCATCTTGGATTTTTTTGGAAAGCTGCAATTTGGCCCAAACCGCTAGAGGGGGCGAATTAAAATGTTTAATATATTCGGTCTGAAGTTTTAGTAGCTCTAGCAGTAGAGGAGAAGTTTGATAATGCATAGAACGGATAAAATAGAATAAAATTAAATGAAATAAAATAAAACAGAATAAAAAATAAAATGAAAATAAATAAAAAATAAATAAAAATAAAAAAATAAAATAAAATGAAAATTATTGTAGTGGTTACATATACTTAACGTTATATTGTATTTAGCAATGATCATTTTTCACTAATTCCATTGAAGCAAATGATAATGGAAGCCAACTTATTACCCTGTTTGGTGTTACAGGTATGAACATACTAGGTAATACATTCTTTCCTCTCTAGCAGTTACACAAATCTATGTGGACATCCTCCAAGAACACAAAACTACATGGCCAGCGGCCGAGATAAACTTTTTTCAAAAGTCTTGTTTCCTTAGTTTCCTCAGAAGAGACGTCACCACCGAAAGACGACTCTCGCAGCGTGCCAACTGGAGACTCTCTGGAACCGGAAAACAACTCTCCAGTGACAACAACACAAGCCATTGGAGGGAAGTCACCTCGGCCTGTTGAACTTCTCCAACCAACTCAGATAGCCATGATTGCCGGGAGTTCTGTACTAGTAGTATTCTTTATTGTAGCTGTAGCTGTTACAATTTTTTGTGTCTTGGAGAAAAGGCAGCGAAAAGCAGCAAGCAACCGACAAGCCAGACCAGACCCAGAAGGTGTGTGAATATATACCTAAATCAAAAAACGTTTTACAATTTTATAATGTGGTAGCACCTCTTTCATGGCTTATGAAGAAAAAGAAGTTTAAAAGAAGTTATGCAAAGTTAGGGTTATCATACACCCGACACGGTGACCTGAAAAGAAATTGGTGCCTTAAATGTGTTGAATCTTTGATGATAAAAATGTTTGAATGGTAACAACAAATCTCACCCATCAGTGGTTTTACATCTGATTCATGAATCATCACAGGAGGGTCTCAGCTGGAACATCTGATGGCTGTGCCAAACAACACAGTCACAGGGCGGGAAAGTGATGCTGGGGAGGAGGAAGATGGGGATGAAGGTGAGTTTCATCTGTCTCCATCTCTTGGCATAAACAGCTTTTCATGACTTGTATAGCTTGTGCAGTGATATGTAACTTGTAAGGACAAATTTTCCTGTTGCATTGTAAATTTCATAATCATAATATTATTATACATAATAATATGCTTCATTGGGCAAGACTCTTTAACATACATAAGCAGTTACTTGTTCTGTAAGACTTTTTTTAGGAATGAACTACAAAATTAGGTTAGCTGTTAGTTACTTCACCTTTCATACCAGATTTACACAGGAAAGCTCAAGAGTGTCAGTAAAGAATGACAAAATTTATTCAACCTTCCCTTTTCAGAGACGGACCCTAAAGAAGCTGCATCAGGTTAGTATCTATTTCTGTGCTTACGAAGCTTAGGTGACAGTTTCGTACAAAATCGTATATAATTGCAGAAATGCAGTCATGTTGGTAGTGATATGGTACAACTTAACATGTAATTCAGCTAAATGGTACTTTCTATAATTTTGTGCTCCGATTTGGAGGAATGTAGTAATCTTAACAGCTAAAATGAAAATTTTATGATTATGTTTCTTCGCAGCTGCCGGCTATCCAGTTCAGGACACGAATGACCCAAAAGACAATGAGCGAGATCTCTCTCTGAGTAAGTTCTTACCTTTCTTTGCTGTGGAAAGCTGTGACAGTCATTATCATGCTTTGAGAGATGAAGCCATCATTGATGAAGTGATAGGAAAATTCCAAATATGCCATGTACAATTATACTTGTTCCAACTGTAGCCCATCAATGGCACCTGTGCAACCTTCACTCCACCAAACACTGTAACAGTAGTCTGGACTTGCATCTTGACTTCTATGAAGGGCTCGTAATAACCCATGTCCTGACTTCTGATGAACTAATAATTAATAAATTGTAATTTCCAGAGGAAACTAACGACGGTCTGGAAGAAATCCCAACCAGATCAGAGGGAGCAGAAGGGACAACCTTCATAAAGGGTAAAACATTTCTCAAGTTAGATGTTTGTATAATGTGTGGAACAAGAGTGTGTTTGTTGCAGTCAGTTGTGGCATCATCTCTCTACGAAAGCTTGATGGCGTTATATATTAGGTGTAGTGCGTCTATGGTTTACATGTGTGCCAGAAGCTCTGGGTACAGAGTAAGTTTTTCTAGTCACCCAGGGTATTTATTATTATTGTTGTAGTCAGTGTGACTGTATGATACCATCTATCTTATGAAAGCTTGATGACTTAACATAGTTAAAGATATGATTAGTGTATGTGTCGGTTTTGTTACTATGAGATGTGGATTAACCTGAAATGAACTTCAATTTTTCTTTTTAAAGCACCTTGTAATCATCTTGTCTGTCATTTTAGATGCTCGGTCTCCAGTCCAGGACACCAAAGACCCAGAGGGAAACGAGAGAGACCTGAACTCAAGTAAAAACTCTCTCATTATCCTCTATTTCTTGCATGTCATCTGATGTTTGTGTCACATAAGAAAACGAGGAAAAATGTTGATACAGTATATTCAAATCAACTAACTAATCACTAGAGGTGTTAGGCCTTAAATCAGGAACCAAACAACATATCTTTTTTATGATTACTGTGTCGTAACATTGCCTCCCATTATCAATAATCATGGTGTATTATCAATATCGGTTGAATGTGTATTATCAATGATTATTGTGTATTATCACTAATCGTTCTGCATAATCAATAATTATCATGTCCACAGAGGATGCCACATACGGCCTTCAGGAGCTGACAGAAGATGGTGACATCACAGTAATAACTTCTCTGAGAGGTCAGGTTCTGAGTAATTACCTCCGTGTACGGAGGTTTTGTTCTTGGTGTCTCTGTTTCCGCAGTTATTTCCATTTTGTTACGTATCAAATGAAATTGTAATTTGTCCTAAAAGTAATGTGTGATGCAGGGGAGGGGGGGAAGAGACATTTGGAGTCGTTGGACTCCTTTTCAACATCAAAATCTAGTACCTGTTGCCTGGGTAACTGCTATTTTGATAATTCTTATTGCCTGGATCCCAACCTTCATTGATGCTCCTAACTTAGATAATACAAACATGATGAAACATGGTGAATTGCATTTAAAAAGTTAACAAGGTAACGTTACAAAGTAAAGCATGACTTGGCAACAAGCACAATTTTGTAACAATATTGTAAGCAACTAACTTATCATGAGAAAAATGCTACCTGGATATTTGCAGTGCTGTTCTAAACTCCAGGAAGATTAGCTACAAATGACGTAGACTCTGTATGAAAGTTAATGAAGTTTATATAAAGTTACTTCAAGTGATGTAAGACTTGTGTTTTGACCCTACAGAAGAGGAAGAGGATCTGTACAAGGAGACACTGGTGTAACCTCAGAGGCTGCTGTATCCTGTCTTCCTGCAGTTACAACTGATGGCCATGGACACTTTGAACAGTATTTTCCCAGAGATTTGTTCTGTATTTGAGCAGTATTTTTCTAGCCTGTTATCTATCTGTATTTATTCCTCAGGTCAACGTTACAAAATTTGTTTTCGAGAGGATATTTCATTTTGATAGGGTTACTAGAAATGAAATAGGGATACTTGCCCGGCTAGAATTTTTTTACAATAAGTAAGTTTTACTATACACATGCAGAGTGAACCATGAAAGATAGTGGACAGGAAACCTACCGTCCTGGCTTTCCCAAGCAGGCAGACATCCATCTTACGTCCATCTTCTCTCTGTTCACAGTGTTCAAAATAACCTTCTGCGTTATGCATTATGCAGGATGGTTTTCAAGATTGCAAAAGACAAAATTATACAATCTGCAATTTAGTAGATTGAAAAAAATCAGGTTTGGGATGTAATGATTTTAGAAAGTTGTATAAAAAATTATATATAGTATGGAGGCTTAATTTATTTGCAGAAAGTTTGACTCATCTACAATTACACATTGGAGAAAAGTTTTTCGACCACAGGTTCAGGTAACGGTTGTTTAGTACAATTTGCTAGACAGAGCTCCATATAATTTGATTAGAAGGTAAGAAATGTGTTTTTTTTTTAGATTGGTACAGCTAGTCTGTTTGCCCTGCATTATGTTGATAGGGCTTCAAATTGACTGCTTTATCTGCTTAGCGCTTAAGTATAGGACTTACAGTCAGCACTATCAGTGGACAAACCCCTGCTGCTAAGTGCTTGCACCACTGTGTGGCCCATTAAGGGCTATAGAAATGGGGGATTCCCCAAAAGCTGTGGGAAGGATTTTGCTCTAACGTATTATATCATAATTATATGGATTGGCGCTGGAGTTAAGTTGGATGAACTAATACAATTTTCCAGGGTCTGACTTCCATAGGCAATATTACATAGAATTACAAGCCATGTTAATATATTGTATTTATCAATGTTAGAAAAATGGCCAATTGTCCATTAGAAGTGGCCAGCACTTCTCTACATCACCCACAATTTTAACAAAACTGGCCTTCCAACAAATAATGATTGTGCTTTTTAGATACTCTATGCGGCCATCACTGTAATCTGGTCACCTGTCGCATGGGCTAATGGGCTGGGTAGTTTCCATGTTAGTCAACATTAGAGATCTTTTTGTCACTCTGGCCACCATAGATAGAAAATTGAATCCCACACAAGCAATAATTAGCCTGGGTGCCATCCGATTTGTGTTTCGGTGTTGCCATTACAAATCGGATGACACTCAGGCTAAGCAAACAAATTACAATACAATGCTTACAGTACTAATGCGATTGTGAACATAGAGGAGAATTGGTTTGTTTGTTATTTATCAATTATAGATGAAGTTCCCTGCCCAAAGTGTCTTATAATGCACAGTGCTTGATGACGGTGCTAATCAAGGTGTAAAAAGATTTGTCCACTTAGTCTTGTAATCCCATGCAAGTCTTCCTTTCTGCAACTGAAGATGACATATAAGTTCATAAGTTGTTTTTTTTTTTTGTTGCATAGTTTATTTTTCATAGTTGTTGTGAGTGCAATAGGGTTCCCTATAGATGTTTGGGGTACTTTGCTTTGGCACTAAATTCTTGTCAAACTGCTGCTCTTGCCATAGTATTTTTCTGGTTGATGTTTCCAGCATTTCAGCCCCAGACCATGTTTTTTTTACTCCATGCAGTTTTGTGATAGTTTCTGGGTTTTGAATGCTTGCTGTCTAGAACATGGTATAAAATCAGAACAGAGCATAATAACAAAATCTTTGTTAAGTTGAAGAAAGTAACAGAGGCTAGATAATTATAACGTAAATGTTGTAATTTTTATAATTGTATGATGAATTTTACTTGCAAGTGTGATCCTATGAATCTATACATTGTATAATCATAGATTGTCGTTCGGTCTGATATAGCTATACCATTGTGCTGCGTGCCTGCAAAGCTGCTGTGTTATGCCGAAGGGTGGTTATACCAATTATACTGATACAGACGATTCTGTCTTTTGAAAATGTTGCTTAATGCATTTTGATGAGCAATGTAATATCTAATTTCCAATGTGCAAAGCACGCACCATGATTTAATGCCGTAATACTATGTAGAATGTATATCGTGAAAGGTTTTGATTCTAAGAACTTAGAAAACATAGTTAACAAGATGAACTAAGTTAGATATTGGGTTTTAGACATGTATTAGGTTACTGGTTATTACGATACATGTAGCTTTTATAATTTTATAAAGTAAGGCCACACCAATTTAATTTGTTGGTTCTCGGATTCGCCTCTTCATTTTTTTCTGATTTGACAAAAAAAAAAAAATTCTGGTTCTGAATCAACTAAAAAATGCTCATATTTTGCCCCCAATAGTTGAGGAAATTCTTTTTCTTCCTAGTTGTTGCAGTTTTTTTATCTGTCAATGCAGTGGCTTGATTAAAAGTTCAAAATTTATACTTTAAATTTTAACCCAGCCTTTTTTGTTGACTTCATGGCCGATATCGTAGCATTTGGGGCTATAATAGGATGCCTAGACCTGTTTTTATTTTTTTTTTCGCCCTGTCGCTTCATATTTTTTCTGAAAAAATCCGAGAACCAACAAATTAAATTGGTGTGGCCTACGTTTTGAATGTTGCGGAACTTGGAGCTTAACATGTAAAATTGTCCTAGTTGTACATATTGCATGTGTTTAGTTTTGCTCAGTGGTCTATGTTTAGTTGTCTTATTTTCTGTGCTATGTTTTTACTGTCATTACTGCTGCTACCCAGTATGTATTGCTTCCCAAGGAACTACATGTACCATCAAATCTCCTTGTATAATTCTAGTGTATGTAATAATCAGCCCAGAAGTTGGATCATGATCAGTTAACCCTTAAAACGTCATAATAAGGAAACATAATCATGAATGCTGCACATTTAACTGATAACAGGAATACATTTTGATTCATTCTGAAAGCATCGCACATTGTGTGTCAGAGTACTCTTTTCCTTACGCATGCATGTTGTTTAATAATGTTGAACATACTGGTTTAAGAGTATATAAGGAGGAAATTATTACTGGTATCATGGCCTCTCTACATGTGGTACGTCTGGCCTGGGCTCCATGTTAGCTAGCGACAATAGGCAACCAGCGGTTAACTATGGAGGACAGCACGCAGGCTACTGAAGCTCCACAGAACTCAAGAAATCTGAGTACAGTGCCGACAGATAAATGCCGCAAAAGGCCAGCATTTGCCGGCTTGTCGTAAAAGCCGCTATTTATATGTTTTTTGGCTGGAATTTTTTATTTGCCCGTGCGCACTAGCTTGGGGTTTTACAGAGGATGTCATCCATCATCATCATCATATCTTGTCTGCCCACTGCTCCAGCCAGTCCAGGGCTTCCTGGTTTACATCGTACAGGTCTCGTTTGGTGACAGATGGTCCTAATTCGCAGTCCTGTAGGATGTGTTGCATGGTTTGGGTAGGGTGTCCACATGGGCAGTCAGCTGAGCTCACTCGTCCCC
Source organism: Branchiostoma belcheri (assembly GCF_001625305.1). Lineage (NCBI taxonomy): Eukaryota > Metazoa > Chordata > Leptocardii > Amphioxiformes > Branchiostomatidae > Branchiostoma > Branchiostoma belcheri. The sequence goes on along the minus strand of NW_017803725.1, from coordinate 272,600 downwards.
ATTTTAGCAGATTGTCCCTGGTCCTGCCCACTCCACACCTAGCTCTGTTCAGAGCGGCCCATTTCCTTCTAGGCAAATGGGTACCATATGAGGTAGAGACTCACATGGGCTCTGTAGAGCTTCGTTTGGAGGAGAAGGGTCTGTAGTTCTCCACTGGTCCAGTCGGTACGTGGCAGAGTCCTTGGGGTACAAATCCTGTACGACCATAAAACTCCTTCTGGACTTAAGTCTTCTGCTGATGTGTTTGTAATGGTGGAGAGGCTGTCTTGGGTCTTGTTCCTCTAGGAACTTCTGACTTCTAGAGTGAACCTCTAATATTTTACTCCGGAGCAACATGTTTATATCGATATATGTATATCGATAAATGCATAATTTTATATGCACACACACACGCATACCCATACACACACACACACACACACACACACACACATACACACACCAGTGAAGACTTGCGCGTCTGCTGCTGCTTCTTCTGCTGATGTGCCATGGCATTTCGGTCTCGATCTTCGTTCGCTACCGACGGACTTCGATGCAGTTTTGTCTCCGCAAGAGGGACTGGTTTCTCGCCAGTTTCTGCTGCCACTTTATAAAAGTTTCTGACCAACACCCACAGACCTTCCACCAATCACCTTCACATGCAAACCAATCGACTACTCCGGATCCGCAAATCACGACACCAACGCTTGCCATGCGGCCAATCAGGTACTACAGACGTTGACTTTAACCACGCCCCCACTTCATGATGCAATCCCGACGGTCCCGCTGTCATGTTGAATAGCTTACTGTCAAAGTAACAATGTCGGTAGGCGTGGTATCGTCCTTCAATAACGTTGCCTTGACAACATATTTCTTAGATTACCGGGTTCAAAAAGTGCACACTGACCTTTATCTGACCTCCTCCATTGACGTCATGACACCCTCATCATATATATCATATTAAAAAATACATAAATAATATTTATAACAACATAAATATTTCATAGTTATGAATAAATTAACTCATAGTTATGAATATATCAATATAATCGATGTATGTCGTTAATTAGCTCATTAGCTACATTCCTGCATGCATCTGCATATCCTTAACATAATCTGCATACTCGTTAACATAATGAGGGTGACCTCTGACCTGCTCCGGCTAGAAAATGGGGTGTCTGCTGTCGACTATATACTACTCATACTGATTTCTGTGTGGCAAAAATGCGATATCACTGACAGAAAACGGCTGTTTGTTTTGTATCGTTCTAGCTATTTATGATTGGTACTTCAAAATTAGGAGACTGTTCACGTAGCTTATTTTGAGCGCTTTAAGTATGAAATGATGATGAAAATGTGCTAAGAAATGACAGTAAAAGTGAATATCAGACAGATTTCCTCTCCAGAATGCTTTTGTTTTGTCACCCTGAAATTGCATCCGATGTCTTTCAGACTCTAGGAAAACAATAGGACTGTTGCAACACACCATATCAGAGTCCATCTTGGCAAGCCGTCGGCTCCAATTAGACTTCACAGACATTTTAAAGTAAAAACTCTGAGTCACCAAAAATTCAGATAAGGGGGAATTGTCGCTCAGATTCTTTAAAGTCAGTCTCATTGGAGATAGTCAAAACATTATGAGCTGAGATAAAGTGCAGGTCATTCTCCGGGTCACCTCAGGGTCCTTCCCATTAAATGAACTGTTCCAAACTCACACCTGTACAAAAATAGAACATTCCAAAATAACTTCTGCCCAAAGCGACTTATTTGCCAAGTCATCCAAGTTTAAGATGGACCGTTCCCAGTTTGAAAACATTTAAACAAAGATTGTTTCATCTAGTCAAGAATGAAGTATTCCATTGGCCTCATGTCCGAAAACATTTCCACAAAAATACAACTTTTTTGTGTAATCAGCCCTGTCAAAAGGTGATCCGACTGTCTCACACTGCCACCTAGCAATAGTATTAAGAACTGCAACAACTTAAGTATGAAAGGTGGAACTGTATACATTGCGTGCCGCTCGTATGCGGCATTTTGGACAGTTTTCTTCCCCAAATAAACGTAACGGCCTGTAACCGTCAAGACACTCCCAACAAGTCTGTGGTTAATTGGTAGAAATAAAATGCTGTTAAGAATCTCTGAATCAGAATATCCCTTCTCAAAGCCTTCCTTTTACCAAGGAGCTTTTATCACAGAGCTTTTGAGATGAAAGCTCCTCCCAACAGTCTCCCGCCGCCATGTTGTTCTGGAATTCACAGTTGGCGCGGTCTGTGGCGCAATGCATCATGGGTGCCACCTGGTCATAATTACAATCATTAGCGCTACAAAAACCAATGTACGGCTGGAATCAGATGTTGTTGAGCCGAAACTGACGTTTATAAAACAACAACCACACCCCACAATAGATAGAAATGACAATAATATAACCAACGAAGGAAGGTTCCGAAAAGTGCTCTCCAAGCAGATCTTTTGCTGGCTGCAAGACAGCATCAAGTTGGTAAAACAGTATCATTGGCAGGTTAATTTTCAATACGCCATCCGGAGAAAAAATATGAGTACAAAAAAAAGCCTGCGTTAAAAACGAATAAAACATCAACAATTAGCCGAAGCCTAAACCTCTGCTTTTGAATTAAAATCTCAAGATATCAATATGTAACTAAGTGATTATATCATAATGTTACATTATATGTATTGATCCTCCATCGGCTATAAAGTTAAAATTTATCGTTACAACTTCCCCTAATTATAAACTAGATTCCCGAAGACGCATTTGTCCTAACACTTTTATTTCTTATGCCTATATATATTTCCTTTCATTTATTCATTGGCAAATACTAATTTACGTTGGATTTTGAGTGGCATGTGGCCAAATAGACAGATAACATGCCAGGGGAGTTGGTCCGCTGAAGGAGTACATTTCACACCAAAATTGGCTCTCCAGAAATGTACTCCTTCAGCCGACCAACTCCCCTGGCATGTTATCAGTTTACTGAACCAATTTCTGATCTTTTCAGCCCCTTCTGATAAGCCCGGTAGAGGTTAGATACAGATAGTCAATGAAGTAACGCGGCATCGCACAGAGCTGAGACGGAAGTGAGGTCAACTTCAAGCCAAGGACGCCGTAATATCCCTATATTTACAAATATGGGACAGAAAATAAAAACTGCCTAAGTGTGAGATATGCCATCAAAATGGAAAAACACTTTGGTGAACAGAACGTTTCTCCATCTTCCTGTTTCGATGTTCAGTGCATGGCAATAAATATAAAGCCTTGTTATAACTTGTACCAAGTCTTGTTTGAAAGCGTCCCAAACTGAAATGTTTGGAAGGTACGTTGTTTACCTTTCTCCCTTGTGTTGTGGAAAAAACTAAGTTTACCTGTTCAAAGTCACCAACATTCTTGGGTTACACCATGTGAGAGAATTCAGGTCATAGTTCATGCATGCTTTGCCTAATGCATTGTTCACATCAAATAGCTACTGCTTGTGTCAGGCCCCAAGGGCCCCACTGAGGGGAATTCTTTATTTCCAAGAAGGCACTGCGAGGAGATTAGGGACAAGAACAACATAGCGAAGCTATGCAGCAATACTAGAGCAGATCTAGAAACTAGAGACAAATAACAAAATATTAATTAATATACTTCATGAAAATGAGACTCTTTTTTGGATGAACGATAACTAAAATTGTATAATTTGTACACCGGGAGGGTCAACATCATTTGGCAAAGGTATGAGGTCATGGAACTCTTGTTGCGCATAATTTTGCACTCATTACAAAGATGGCATAACAACAACATGACATAACACTAGTTTTACTGGGTTTGACTTCTTCTTTTTAGGCAATGGAAGACGAATTTACCCACGTCTTCTATAATATGTGGATTCTTTGATTTTAGTGGTAAAATTGTTTTTTTTGTGGTAAGGAATGGTGGGGAAGTAAGGCAGCATTTTGGACACGGTGGTAAATAATTGATTTCTGATGTCGTCATAAAATGGACAGTTAGAGATGAAATGAATTTCGTCTTCCACTGCATTTGAGGAGCAATATTTACAAATTCTCTCCGACACAGGTAGTTTCATATATCGCCCTTTTTCGATTTCCAAGGAGTGGGCACTGATTCTAATTTTACTAATAGCGGAGCGCTGATCGAAGTCACAATGTTCTAGGTATTCAGTTTTACATTTTCTATAGAATCTGTTTTCCGGTATTAACAGACAAACTATGGAAGAAAGTTTGAATGTACATGTCTGAAAGCCTTGTCCTTAATACTTTATACATATGTTGAGGATCACAGGTTGTACTGTCAATATGCAGTAGGTAGGAATATCCACAGTGATCGAGGATCTCCTTCACTCGCTGTAACAATGTCCGTCTACGACTATATGACAGGGAATTACGTTGTAACAGGAGTGCGTCAACTTGCAGAGGGTGTGTATCGGTATTAAGTTGTGTCAAGTGTGTCCAGAATTTAACAGTACGCAGTGATATATCTAAATCTAACGGGAGTCTTCCTAGTTCTGCTCTAGCTGCTACAAAACTACAATTTCTATGAACCCCAAGTACATTCTTACAGAAACGGTTATGGGAACTTTCGATTGGTGAGGTCTCGTTTACAGGATCTTTTCCCCAGATTTCACACCCATACAGAAGTATTGGTTTGATACAAGCGTCAAATATTCTGAGCAGGCACTTCGGAGAGACAGAAGAACGTTGTAAAGATTTGAGACTAAACATGGCTTTCCTTGCTTTGAGTGAGAGCTGTTTTTATTGCAAGAGAGAAGCTACCGGATGAGGTAATATTCAGGCCCAAGTAGCAGTAGGAGTGGACTATGTCCACTTTGTCCTGTCCAAACATAAAACTTTGGTGTGGGAAAGACCGACCAGATTTGTTAAAAATAATAACTTTCGTTTTCTTTAAATTAACTTGAAGTTTCCATTTGGCACAGAAGTCTTTCAATCTATTTAGAGCGCTTTGCAGTCCTTTATCGGACTCGGAAAGTAATACAACGTCGTCTGCGTATAACAGACACGATGCAAATAAACTATGTAGAGAGGGCAGTACATCATATATTTTTATGAACATTGTTTCTTGGTATATTTTGTAGTTCGTGGTGCTATTTTTACCCTAATGAGGAAAACTTTTGACAATACCTCCGTCAAAAAGGAATGTGGGCATTTAAGCGAAGTCGTCTGACGTAGCGGCAGAGTGCTAGACTCGGAAAAAAGAGGTCCCGAGTTCGAGTCCTGACATGCCGCCGATCTTGTGCCCTTGGGAAAGGCACGACATTCCTCACTTTGCTCAGGTGAAAATGAGTATTGTATTGCCACATGTGTTGGTAGCGGCATTAATATAAGTTGGAAAAACTTGAGTGGGCCGTCTCCACGTCTTGTGAATATATGTTGGAATATAAAGAAAAAAGGCATGTGGTCTGTAAAATGTGCGATTATAATACTAATAGTTAAACCTATGAGACCGCTTCCCTCTTCTCTCTACCTCACGTACTTGCAGATACTGAGAAATTCGTTCAGATTGCAGAATACAATGGGAACCCCTCTGACATTGCCCATGACGTCACCGTGGCTGTCGCAAACGTCATCTGTTCCATTTTGATGGGGAAGCGCTATGACTACCGGGACGAGACGTTCCGAGAACTGTTAGAGGCTGATGTCAAGGTCTTAACTGAACTTGTAACTGGACAGATCATCACCGTTTTTCCCTTGCTACGGTTTATTCCCGTCGGTAGGTAGAAAACTGGGACATTCTATTCAGTCCATTATCTATGATAGTTGTAAGTAGCCACTCTTACATACAAATCATACAAAGTAACTACCCTTTGAACAACAATAACTATTGCCTCTTGAATAGCTTACATCAGATTGGCAGTTCATATATAAGAGGAAAGTTCCTGAGCTACTTTGTCACCAAAAACGCTCCAGTTCTGACTATTCCCCGGGTATTTTACAGTAAATTGAGCCGGCATCAATGCGTTGGAAGAGTTTCTCAAGGTCCAAAAGGTGATAAAGAAGGAGGTATCTCGTCATCACGAGAACCTGGATCGCGAGAACCGGCGAGACTTCCTGGACTTCTGCCTGCTGGAGGTTGAGAAGCAGGAGAAGGTGGAGGGTCTGACAGACTTACCAACATACCAAATATCTTTATAATCCATAAAGGCGTTCTGAAGTTATGCTGACCACAAAGTTGCGGAAACACAGACAGACAGACACACAGACATACATACATATATACATACATACATACATACATACAGACAGACACGCCAAAAACAATACCTCCATTTTTCATGGAGGTAAATATACTAATGCTGCGGGCCTCTTTATCAGACTGAGGCAGCTGATTCCACAGCCGTGACGCGTGATTAACGCTGTTACCATGCGACTGCCCTTTTAAAGGGCTTAATCTCCACCATCTACTTCTTACGTAATTTCATGAAACATGCTCGCGCTTGAACCCAGCTGTTGGGAATTATTTATTGCACGTCCGGATAAAATTTCCTGGTCACAAAACACCGTCGTGTCGTACGGACTGGCCAATCACCGGCCAGACCTTGACCCCGTCTCGCCCTGGTGGCGCCGTAAGGAAAACGAGCAACAACAGAAGACCGATCAGTTTTCCTCTATTCAGCTTCAGGCTCAAGACTTGGGAGGACAACCTCGTCTACACACAGTACAGTCCAGGTTTGTTTTCTTCTTCTCAGTTCTTCTTGTACATGTTTGTGGGGTTATGCTCTTGCATGGCCGATTGTTGTTGCTTTTTAGATGGCACTTTACACCTATTTTCAACCTCATGTGGAAACGAGTACCTAGCTTCCGTCTAGGGACGTCCTCTAGCTGTGTTTAAGGAGAGCGACTGTACAAGCACGTTAAACTATATCAGATTGTACTTACGAAACAGTAGGGGTCAAACCTTACAGTCCAGCATTACTGTACAAAATCGGTGTGTTCTACCTAAAAGACGCTTTACTACAGGTTATACCAAACAAACAAAATCGATCTTGGTCACCATCCCGTTTGCGTCTTACTAGTATTTATATTAGGCTAGCTAATTCATGGCCCTTGTTCATGACCGTACTTGGACTGTGTACGCTTTTGTCTACATTGCATTGAGTATGGTTGTGAGAAACGCACAACCCAGAAAGGAAAGGAGAGGGTCCAAGAATTAACCAAGCCGAAGTAACTAAAATTCCATCTGGGTCGTGTTTCTTTCACAAGGACACGACGTTGAGTGCGGCCAGCTGGAACTGAACCCGTGACCGCTGGAACCTTACATCGATATCTTGAATTATGTCACTTACTGTGGACCAAAGACGCCTCCAGGTTTTAGATTTCTGGCATCAGTAGCCTTGGTGCCAGAAGATTAGCGCGCTACTCCCCGAGTTAGCGACCGTTTCTCAGGCTCAGGCGGGGCTGCGGTATAATTTCCTTACGGGTATGTTGGCCCTGGAGCCAAGGCGCTGGCTAGCATGCTGGTCCGGGAGCCGAGAAGCTGCCTCGGTCCTGGAAATAGTCCAACATCGATATCAAGGCTATGTTGTCAGCACTGTGAATCGTTCAATGACACAGGCAAGCTTTTCCGTTTGAAGAACACCATAATTATGTACATTGCAGTGATTCAAACCTGAGAGATTCTATTACCACGAGGGTTATTGATCACTGTCTAAGTGTAGGGTTTATTATCATATAGCCAGAAGGCCTCGACCAATCAGAAGGCTCCATTTGCCATGGGCTATCAGGCCGTAACCTCAAAAGTGGTCAGTAGTCAGAATAATCGACCACTTTTTGGACCTTACCATTATACAGGGGGCAGGCAATATGCAATAACAATAGTGTTAGATTTGTAGTATCTATCTATCAAAAACGTATTGTAGTCCATTTTGAATAGTTTACTTCAAAATACAACACAAATAAAAAGATATAAATGAAATTTAAACAGAAAAAGACTAAACATAATTTTTGACATCCCCACTAAAAGTGGTACTGTTCCAAAGTCACGTGGTCACCACATATGATTGCCTAGATCTCTGGTTCCACGTAACATAAATTTGAGAAGTTTGGCAATGGAGGAATTTTATAAAGGAATTTGTGTCAAATAACTGTCAGGTGGATGGGCTATATGATAATAACGTTAATGCCCCGCCTTCTCCTCGGTGTATATGGTGATATAATCCATGGTCAGGTGTAATAACCACCTCATAAACAACGGTTTATTTGGTGGTTATCGCGCCTGACCAAGGGTTATCTCACCATATATACCTCGGGACGGGGCATTTGGGAAAAATTGACCTTTGGTAATTTTTGTTAATTGTCTAGAAAACCCCTGTTTCTTTTATTTCGGCCCGTAACCTTTGATACGTTCACGTGATACGCCATTCGACTTGACGGTACGCGGGTGCCGGTCTTGCTTTTGTTTGTCTCTTCACCCACCACCACTCCTTTCTCCACCTGTGTTTGTTTCGGAAAAGTCACAAATTAAAGCTTTTCCCTTTTTCCGGCCAAACTGTGTCTGATTTGTCTTATGTTCCCCGAGTTTTTGTAGGATAGTTAACCCTTTATAATTATTGAACCCTAGACTTGACTCGCTGACTGAGCGTGCTTGAGAATAAGGTTGCCTCGTTGTCGTAACTTAAGCCACAGTCTCTGAACTCTTTAATGTATCACTCGGTTAACCTAAATTAGCCCTTCTGTCCTTTCTGTGGACAAAAGAGACTCGGCAGTTACTAGTAATTAGATTAGGCAACCAGGCTACCATTTACGTACCCCAGCTAATTAACATAATAGCAAGTGTAAAATGGCCACACACATTACATCACAGCAATTTATGTCACATTTCTGACGTTTGATTGACTCTTGTTTACAACCTTGTGTTCTTCCATGTCTCAGGAATCCTAGGAAGATGATAATAAACGCCACCATGAAGAATCGCGCTACCTGGCGGTCCATGCTGTACCTGCAGAAGTCTGCAGTCCGCACAGCTGCGACGTCACTTCAGCTCAAATTCCTTTCCCAGCGACCATTGCAGCAGGTACCCCAGCAGCTGTCCCAGCAACCATCTCAGAAGGTATCCCAGCAACCCCCGGAGGTCTCCCCTCTCCCGTGGGTGGACTTCGCCGCTCCAGATCCGACAAAATCCTCGGGAAGACAGCGTAAAATCACCTTTCTGTGCAACTCCTTCAACGGGCTGTCCCAGCGGCTGTACCTGGAGCTGATATCACGTGGCCATCACGTGATTGTCCATGACAACCCACGTGGTGAGAAGATGACAGAGGTGGTAGAGGCAGATCAGCCGGACCTGGTGAGAAGATAACGTTAAAAACTTTACATGTGTTTATGAATGAATGAAGAAATAAAGGAACAGATGTGTTTTTCGATTGATGGTTTGTGTAGTTGCCTTAGGAATATAAAGTTTTCTACAGAACTGTATAGGTTTGTACAAAACCTATTCCCGTATTTTTTACACTTAAAAGTGTATAAAATACGGGAATAGGTTTTGTACAAACCTATACAGTTCATTTCTTTCTTTACTATACAGTTCACATTCTATTACAAAATGGCGTTCGTCCTCTAACCTGTTCAAATTAAAATATTAATTTTACATAATCTTACATGTAGTTCCAGGGGAGTGTGAGTATGCCTTCTGATTTCAATATGAAATTGGTGGTAGCTAATTCAAAGCCTTGTGACTGCATTTCTCACCGTCATATTTTCATTACTTAAATATTTTTCTTCATTATTTGTAGTTTTGAACAATCTATATGAACTTTTTTGTGATGTGTTTATGTGTGTGTGTGTGTGTGTGTGTGTGTGTGTGTGTGTGTGTGTGTTATTTTACAGTATGCTGCAGTCTCTAGATGTTCTGCCAGGGGGCGCTTTAGGACAAAGGGTTGAAGTGTGCCATCTCTGCTTGCCTTGTTGCGTTGTTAGGTGGTGTGCCCGTTCCTGACTCGCCGGGTCCCGCCCAGCCTGTATAACAACCCGGCCCGACCCGTCCTCATCGTACATCCGGGCATTCCGGGAGACGAGGGGCCGTCGTCCATTGACTGGGCGCTAAAGGTGGGGCTTGTTTATATGTTTACCTCCACAGAAGGAAAATATTTGTTTTTGCTCTGTTTCTTCTTCTTCTTCTCCACACATGTAATCTCGTTTCCCGCCGGCTGAACAGACACATCACGTGACCTAATACTAATTATTCCGCCCCTTTACCCTCTGACCCTTCCTCCTTACCCCCTGTAAGGTCATTCGTGCCTTAAGGCCGCACAACACAGTATTTATGCCAAAAAACAGTTACTCAAGCAACTGGATATGATTTTGAAAACGTCAGACGTTTCAGCTAGTATCCACTAGCTTTCGTCAGTGACTGAGAGACCAGAGGGGAAAGCAGGTTTATATACACAACCTGTTGATTGATATGACAAATAAAGTGAAGACTAAATTTTTTTTTGGAAGTTACG
>NW_017803725.1:260049-261452 GCF_001625305.1 Branchiostoma belcheri | reverse complement strand
GAGGGTGGGGTTGTACATTCTTTCATATATTGCCTCTTTAACACCCCGTTCCCACCAGCGTGTTTCGCGGTCTAAGACATCCGTGGACTCGAGTTTGAAAGAGTGACCCTGGTTGTGTTGTAGGTGGTGGAAAATAGCTGAGGAGTAGCCGTTGGCACTAGGTCGGCAATGTTCTTTGTACCTTACTTTAAGCGGTCGACTTGTCTCTCCGATGTAGGTGTTGTTACAATTGGGGCTCCTCACATTTGAGTCTGTAAATAACATTCGCCTTGGTACCCTTGTGAGGTCGGTCCTTAGGGTGTACCAGTCTTTGTCTGAGGGTTGAGTGAGGTTTGAAGTTAGTGGCTATGTTGAAGTTTTGGAAGATCCGTCGGAGTTTCTCAGATACTCCTTGGACATACGGAATAGTGATGTTGGCCTTGTTTTTGTTGGTCAATGGTTTGCACTTCTGGGTTTTCTTAGACTGATCTGAAGGTTTGAGCGCTTTGTTGAAAGTCCAGTTTTGGTAGCCACATTTAGCCAGGGCACCTCGGAGGTGTCTTTGTTCGTCCGTTTTGGCTTGGTCTGAAGTGACAATGTTGTCTGCACGATGGAAAAGAGTTTTGATCACTGCTAGTTTGTGTTCCAAAGGGTGGTGGGAATCAAAAGCCAGGTACTGATCAGTGTGGGTTGGTTTCCTGTACACTTCGAAACGAAGGTTACCATCTTCCTCTACGATAGTTTTGGTGTCTAGGAAAGGGAGCATGTTGTCATGGCTTGGCTCCTGTGTGAACTTGATGTTGTCATCTATCTGGTTGATGTGGTCAAAGAAGTCAGCAGCTACCCTCTTTTTCAATCTGCACCAAGTGTCATCTACATATCGAAACCAGTTGGCCGGGGGAGTGTCCTTGAAAGTGCTGAGGGCTTTGTTTTCAAACTTCTCCATGTACAGGTTTACAACAATTGGTGAGACTGGTGATCCCATAGCACAGCCGTGCATTTGTTGGTAGAACTGTCCTTTGTAGGTAAAGTATGTGCATCCTAAGCAGAGTTCTAGTAGCTCACAAACTTGGTCAACGGATAGGTTGGTTCTATCTGCAAGTGTATCATCGGCTTCCAAGGCTTCCTTGACTACTGACACTGCTTCCTTGGGTGGTATGGAGGTGAAAAGTGAGCAAACGTCATACGAAGTGATGGTTTCATCATCCTCTACATGAATGTCTTTGATTTTGTTGACAAAGTCGGCACTATTCTGTACATGGTGCTGAGATTTCCCCACTAGTGGTCCTAAAAAATCTTGGCTAGAAAACCTGCTAACTCATATGTGACAGAGCCTATACTGGAGACTATGGGTCGTAGAGGGACACTTTGTTTGTGGATTTTGGGAAGGCGTAGGAAGCAGGGGGTTGTTCCGTTGTGGGATT
>NW_017803725.1:255114-259931 GCF_001625305.1 Branchiostoma belcheri | reverse complement strand
GGAGCTTTCAGACTAATTTGCATCATCTTGTCTTGACTTGTCTGACTTTTGTTCCTTTTTCGACTTCCAAAAAAAAATTTTGTCTTCACTTTATTTGCATATCAATCAACAGGTTGTGTATATAAACCTGCTTTCCCCTCTGGTCTCTCAGTCACTGACGAAAGCTAGTGGATACTAGCTGAAACGTCTGACGTTTTCAAAATCATATCCAGTTGCTTGAGTAACTGTTTTTTGGCATATCGTATTACCTGGATGTCTAACCTTCATCGACGTAACACAGTATTTAGGGGCGAACCCTGTAGTCAAAAGTAGTCCGGGCACAAAGTAGTACTGCACAATACTAGAGAAAGGTGCAGAGATTGTTCTGTGCAAGGCATCGAGATAGAACCTGTGGTGAATGTTAGAGGAATACGTCAGTTTTGAGACTGTAAAAGTTGAATTATGGTGCGTGTTCAGTCGGCGTAGATTTGCGCTTGGATACTTGTCTCGCCTAGTACTGTGCGTCGGCTGCAGTTCCGTGACCTCCGCAGTGGCGCTAATAAATGAGGGCGTGAGAAGAGAACTAGCCGGCAAATTTAAGCTCATTTTCACATATTTTGTACACTATACCCTGAAATTAAACATATAAAAATTCTGAACCTTGCTTGTGCACCCTACTATGATTTTCAGTGAGTCGAAGTGAGTCACTTTGGGGTCCTTAACTATAGAAATCCCCATAGGGCGAAAACTGTGTTGTGCCGCCTTAACCTTTCACTGTACGGTCACATTCGTGACGGTGAGCTCACTACCCTAATTATTGTTGTTTGTCTGTGAAATAGACTGGAAACATAGTTCTCTTCGGAGCTTGCGAAGAAGATAACGTTTAATGACTTAGACCAGATGGCTGTCACTATGGTAACTGGTGCTGTAGCATGTGGCAGGAGTTGGAGGAGCCGGTCACCATATAATATATATGAATGTGTTCATTGCATTTGAATAATAATTAACAGAACAGTAGTTTGTTAGTCTTGACAACGCCAAGGTTAACGTTATGTGTTTGCAAATGGTAAATTATTTTTAGTTTACTCTTATCCCAACATATTGCAGGAGGGCGCCACCGAGTGGGGCGTGACGGTACTGCAGGCGGCGGAGACGATGGACGGAGGAGACATTTGGGCCACCTGTAAGTTTACTATCAACCGCCAGGCGACCAAATCTAGCCTCTACGGAAAGGAAGTCACCCAGGCGGCGGTGGTCTCCGTTCTGCAGGCCATTGATGCCTGGGAGCGAGACGTGCCGCCGATACCTCTTGATTATAAGCACCCAGAGGTAGGCTAACCTTCTCCATATGGCTGTTGCCTATCCATGTAGCCAATATTTCCGAATGGCTACCTCATCGTACCGAAAGTAAAGATGTGGTTAAGACACGCGTAAGCCAAAACACTTCGGTAGGGTACTTACGATTTCCTCTGCCTCATGTTTCAAAATCCTTCCTTTGTTTTCAATTCTGTCTATCATTGCATATTTGTGTGAAGTTTGATACGGGGAAAACGCCCGTAACCGAAGCCAGGCACTAAATCTTTTGGTAGTTAATTTGTCTGAAGTGTCTTACTCGATCATATGACCTGCTATAGATTCGAACCCAGGATAGTTGAATTCTGAAGCTACCTCCAAACCACAATACCAACACGTTTTCTTTGTTAATTTGTTGTTTTGTTCAGGTGAAAGGTGAGCTGAAGCGGAAGCTGACGGCTGAGGACCGGCAGGTGGACTGGACGCAGGCGGCGGAGGACGTGGCGAGGTCTGTGCGCGCCTGCGACTCCCAGCCGGGCGCGCTGGGCGTGCTCCGTCTGCCTGTACAAGGTCAGTATCATGTCCAGAACCTAGACTATCTAGTGCTATGGCCGATTGGGGTTAGGGTTGGAAACGGTTGTTGATATAGCATCTATCGTATCCAAGAACGTAGATTTGCCCCAAGAACGTTTCATTTTACGCGTGCACGTGGACTATCATCATCGGAAGAGCCGTGCCTGAGTTTGGTTCTGGATAAAGAAAGGTTCCGGATGCAACAGTACGCCACAGCATCGTAACTCTATACCTTGTGAATTGTGATACATACGCAAACTGCACTATTCCCAGCCTCTTCGAACCATTTCGTATAAACCTTTGCGAACTTTCTTTGCCGTCAACATATTAACTAATGTTGTAGCAGGCACCCTCTTGTGTTGGCTTAGGTAGCAAGTGGCAGGACAGAGTTGGGCCTGTCGATAGTTAACATATTATAAGTTTGCTGAAGTTCATGGAAGTCTGTTTTTTTCAGTTGTTACAAAAAAAATTTCTTTATCTTTTAATTCTAAAGGTCAGCGACTAGAGCATGAGTTCGCGCTGTTTGGCGCATGCGTGGAAGGTGACCCTGACCTGACACGGCGCGTGAAGAAAGACCAGGAGTTGCGCGTCGCCCCCGGTGACGTCATCGGCAGGAGGAACGGCGCTGTCTTGGTGGCCTGTGGAGAGGACACCGCTGTCTGGATCTCACATCTTAAGGTACGAGCTAGTCCGTTACTCGCTAGGGGTGGAATTTCTAACCCTGAAGTCTTTGAACAAGGTATTTTGCATAGTCATTGCCAGTTCGCAATTCCCAACAAAATCTTTAAGAAGAATATTCCTTAATTTTGAAAGGTAAAAACACGTACCTCCAAATTTTCGATGTCGACTGTACAGCTTGAATACGGAGTGACCTAGTCTCGCGAGAACACGAGACTAGGTCGAGACTTGTGTGGATCTTCTGGCCTCCCCTGCCTCCTTGCGGTGTAGGGGTAAGTAGGACTTGGGCAGCTCCCAACCTTCATTCCCGACCTTCAACCTTCTTCAGTCTCTACCTAGACTCGTGTTCTCGCGAGACTAGGTCACTCAGTGATCAAGATGCACAGTTGACATCAAAAATTTGGAGGTACGTGTTTCTACCTTTCAAAAAGTCACTGATTGAGGAATATTCTACTAACTGATAATTCTACGTGACTGATGAACCTCTTCAACGACAGCAAAATCTTACCTTGACCGCTGTTTACTTTTCTCTGCATGACAGTTTTACCTCTAGTCAAGATGACGGTGACACGTAACCAAATCACTTTAGCTTGCATTTCTTTACTGTCTTCAGGAAGTTTTGTAAATGGGCCATGCTTTGCTTGACTCTGTTCCGCACCAATCGAAACGGCCGAGGCTAGCCAGGCTATGCTTTTGATATAAACGGCCGTCGCGCGACCCGACGCGCGTTCGGGCTGGTACCTCGGGCGATACGGAATACGTGTTGTATTCTATATCGACATAACCCCTGCAACCCCCACATCCCCCTTTTTGCAGACTTCCCCCAAGAAAACCAGTCTGAAACTTCCCGCCACGTCTGTCCTGCCTCCAGCTGACGTCACGCCCCTTCCCATCAACCACTCCGACCCCCTTCCTTACAGCACCAGGCCTAAGACGTTCCAGGACGTCTGGACGACGCGCCAAGATGGCGTCTGTTACGTGCACTTCGACTTCTACAACGGCGCGATGAGCACGGCCCAGTGTAAGCGGCTGGAGCAGGTTCTGTGGGGCGTGGAGCGGGATCCCGACTGCTCCGTGGTCGCCTTGATGGGAGGGTAAGCTCTAACCTATTGTAACAATGGGGGATTTATAGGCGCTACCCACTGACCCGGTCGATGGTTCTAGACCTTTTCGGCCGAGCTGTTAGAGAGTCGTACTGGTGCCCAAGAGGTCGTGGGTTCGAACCCCGGCCCGGGACCAGTAGGGTTCTGTTTCTACTGCTCGTCCCTGTTTCTTACACTATCATCATTATTAACTTATCAACTTAATTAGCTTATCAACAGGCATTGAGCAAGTCTTATGAAGTGTGGAACAGGATCGAGACCGCTCCGACTCGTTAATGGTAAAGTAAGCACTAACCTAAAAACTTTGTCAACCTATCATAGATTTAACTAACTAATCCAACCACGTACTTAGTAAGTAACCTGCACTTAGTAAACATTACATCTTCCTCTATTTTATAAAGGTTTTAATCACGTTTTATAAAAAATCAACAGCTACATTTTCTTACAACTGCGGAAAGAATACAAAATTAAGCGACGAAAACCTCTTTATCTGAACCATACACAGATGCAACTTCTTCAGCAACGGGATTCACCTGAACGTCATCGAGAACTCCGAATGTGCCGCCACCGAATCCTGGGCTAACATCACAGCCATCGATGACGTAGTTAAGGCGATATTCAGCATACGCAGTAAGGTGACAGTAGCGGCACTACAGGGGAATGCAGGAGCTGGTGGCGTCATGATGGCTCTTGCTGCAGACAAGGTACTCCCTTCTCACCATAACTCAGTATAATCAGTTCAATATTAGGGCTCTAAACGATTTATAGTTTCATGTCTATTCATAGTTTCAGCATCAAGGAAACATTTTAAAATATCTGCCAAATGTTTGATGTTTTGCAGGTTTGGAGCCACGCAGGCGTGGTGCTGAACCCACACTACCGCAAGATGGCACTTTTCGGTTCCGAGTATTGGACCTACTCCCTGCCTCGCAGGGTGGGAAGCCCCGCGGCAGAGGAACTGACCAATGAGCTGCAGCCACTCCTGGCTACGAAAGCCCGTGATAAGGGTAAGTTTAGGTTGGTATCGGGCCTTGGTTGGTCTCGGGCCAGGGGTGATCCCGGGCCTGGGTTGGTCTCGGGCATGGGTTTGTCTTGGGCCTGGAGTGGTCTTGGGCCTGGGTTGATCTTGGGCCTGGGTTGGTCTTGGGCCTAGGTTGGTCTCGGGCCAGGGTTGGTCTCGGGCATGGGTTT
>NW_017803725.1:231179-250883 GCF_001625305.1 Branchiostoma belcheri | reverse complement strand
CTCTGGCCTGGGTTGGTCTTGGGCCTGGGTTTGTCTTGGGCATGGGTTTGTCTGGGCCTGGAGTGGTCTTGGGCCTAGGTTGGTCTTGGGCCTGGGTTGATCTTGGGCCTAGGTTGGTCTTGGGCCTAGGTTGGTCTTGGGCCTAGGTTGGTCTCGGGCCAGGGTTGGTCTCGGGCATGGGTTTGTCTGGGCCTGGAGTGGTCTTGGGCCTAGGTTGGTCTTGGGCCTGGGTTGGTCTTGGGCCTAGGTTGGTCTCGGGCCAGGGTTGGTCTCGGGCATGGGTTTGTCTGGGCCTGGAGTGGTCTTGGGCCTGGGTTGGTCTTGGGCCTGGGTTGATCTTGGGCCTAGGTTGGTCTTGGGCCTAGGTTGGTCTTGGGCCTAGGTTGGTCTTGGGCCTGGGTTGGTCTCGGGCATGGGTTTGTCTGGGCCTGGAGTGGTCTTGGGCCTGGGTTGGTCTTGGGCCTGGGTTGGTCTTGGGCCTAGGTTGGTCTTGGGCCTAGGTTGGTCTCGGGCATGGGTTTGTCTGGGCCTGGGTTGGTCTTGGGCCTAGGTTGGTCTGGGCCTGGGTTGGTCTTAAGCCTAGGTTGGTCTTGGGCCTGGGTTGGTCTCGGGCATGGGTTTGTCTGGGCCTGGGGTGGTCTTGGGCCTAAGTTGGTCTTGGGCCTAGGTTGGTCTTGGGCCTGGGTTGGTCTCAGGCCTGGGTTGATCTTGGGCCTGGGTTGGTCTTGGGCCTAGGTTGGTCTTGGGCCTGGGTTGGTCTCGGGCATGGGTTTGTCTTGGCCTGGAGTGGTCTTGGGCCAGGGTTGGTCTCGGGCATGGGTTTGTCTGGGCCTGGAGTGGTCTTGGGCCTGGGTTGGTCTCGGGCTTGGGGTGGTCTTGGGCCTTTGCTGGTCTTCGGTCTGCAGTGGTTTGTGGCATAGGTTTGGCAGGAGTGTGGGTTGGTCTAGATCTGGAGCATGGGTTGGTTTAGTGCATGGGTTGGTTAGGTGCATGGGTTGGTTTGGTGCATGGGTTGGTTTGGGTATGGGTTTGTTTAGTGCATGGGTTGGTCTAGATTGGGTGCATGGGTTGGTTTGGGCATGGGTTGGTTTATAATTAGTGCATGGGTTGGTTTGTTGCAAGGGTTTGGTTTGGGTTGGTTAGGTGCATGGGTTGGTTAGGTGCATGGGTTGGTTTGGTGCATGGGTTGGTTTGGGTATGGGTTTGTTTAGTGTATGCGGTTGACTTGTGCAAGGGTTTGGTTTTTGCCCTGAGTCGCTCTGGAGACATGGGTAAATTTGGGCTGTGGCATTCTTCCTTTATGTAGTTATGTAGTCTTCTTACACCAATACAAGATGTAGTTCTAGTCATCCTCAATTTTTATTTATATTCAGGCATGATAGATGACGTAATCGGGTACAACGCGGAAGAGCTGAATGCGCAGATCCCGCAGATGTGTCGGCGCCTGCAGGCCAACTCTCGCGAGATTCTCCGAGAGAAGAAATCAGAGACGACGTCACTCTGGTCCACCCTGGAGGAGCATCGTCATGAGGAACTGGCGCGCATGTGGAAATGTTTCCACGACGAGGAGTACCATGACAGAAGGCACAACTTTGTGTACCACTAGAAGGGATTCTAAACCTCTTCCTTCTTTGTGCCAACAGAGAGGCCATGTATTCTTTTGGACATTTTTGGAAACGATATTGTCTGCAAGAGGCGAAATTCTAATGCAAGTTTGATAAAACATGCAGCAAAAGCCTTCAAAATTCCATTATATCGTAGGTTCTACCAAGATGCTCGTTAAACCTTTTTCACGTAACACCTTCTGTACGGGTCATAATTCGTTTCGTGAGTCACAAAAGAAACATTTGCTTTGTGATCTTGTTTCTTAAGTCACAAAAGAAATATTCTTTATATTCCAACATATTCCAAAAATCAATTTTTTTCAACTTATAGTATTGCCACCACCAGCACACGGGACATGTACAATAAAAAATAGTAGTGCTCATTTTTACCTGAGCGAAGTGAGCAAAGTTGTGTAAAAGGCTTTACATCATACCCGCGCCGCAAAAACGTTCCATAACGGGTTCCAGACCGGGTACTTTACGGTACGGCCCGGGCTTCCATGGCTTTCATAGTATGATTCGAACGTGCCGCTTTAAAAAAATTCAAATACAGAATTTGAAAGTTGGAACTGATGTTGCAATTTCGGGTTCAGGGGCAGTAACTTTTGAGACATCTTGCATTGAAAGGCGCGTTTGCTTGGGTGGGTATGACATAAATAAAATACAACAGTGTGTATTCCGCATCGCTCTCGGTCCCGGCCCTCCCGCAAGTCGGATCGCCCTCCGGCGGCGCGGTCGGGCCTATACCTCGGGCGATTCGGAATACACACTGTTGTATTCTTTTTTCCCAAGGGCACAAAATCGGAGACATGTCAGGACTCGAACCCTGACCGAACTTGGTTTCGAGTAGAGCACTCTGCCGCCACCCGACCCCACACAAAGAAATATTTGCTTTGTGATCCTGTATCTTGCCATTGTGGTATGTTTTTACCCCTCCTCGATGCACTGACCAGCAAAGGAAAACTGAAAGAGGCAAACAAATGAGTAGAACGTAGAATTCCAATTTTAGAAATGATAAAACGTCCTATCCTTCCTTGAACTTGGACATGACACGCAGTGAAGTTTCTACAATGCATCTGTCGTGGTTCTATTCTTCTAAGCTGGTATGTAAACATATTTTCTTATTTTAGATATATCCAAGTCTCAAGTCTTCAAGCAGATGTCCTAGGGGGCAACTGTAACTATCTATATTACGGTACCAAGCTAGTTACAGAAGAAACCCCGAAGAAATATGGTCCAAGATTAACAATGGTAGCCTGGGTGCCATCCGGTTTGTAACGGCAACCCGAAAAAATATTTTTCGGGGTTGCCGTTACAAATCGGGTGGCACCCAGGCTAAAACAATGGCTCAGTGTTGAACAAATATTTGGCATTGCCCCATTCTAGCATTTCCTAATAAATTATGCAAATGGCTTGACTTCATATTTGATAGATGGGTAGGTCTTGATAAGATCTGGAAATGAGTAGATTTATTGCCCCCTAGCGGCTTCTTATAGTACTGCAGCTGAACTTCCTGTTGTGCATTATGGTTGCGACTATCTTTTGGGATTGTGGTTTGCACCTTCTGCGATACCTTGTCAAATGAATAATATGTAATAAATGAAAGATATTCTTATGAAAGCTGACTTTGTTCATATATTTTGATTGTTGTGTATCCTTTGTTTACACTAGTCAGTCTGCAACTGTTTCCCAAAGGGGCCGGCAAACTTCTGGGCAGGTGGCCACATATTATTATGGAGTGCGATTTATATTTATTCAGGCTAGATTTTTAGGCCAGGGATTTATCCATGTTTACGATACGTTGTTACCAGTTGTTAAGTGATCACACAGTTTACATACACTATACTGTTCTTAATCTGCAAAATATAAAACTTCACGGAGAATTGTCACTTGTTGTATTTGCATTTGCTAAATCTGATCACAACCAGCCATAAACAAAGTCATCAATCCTATGTGCTCTGTAACGCTGACAAGAAACGCGCGTAGGGGCTTTGTCTGTTACAAACTTACACACGAATGAGTCAATTTGAATGCATGTATCATGGAGGAAAATGCTTATTTTGATGCTGGGCGCTTCTGATTGAACATATTAATGCTTTTTATGCAGTGTTTTTTTTTTACTTGGTAGAATTTCAGTAACATACTAGTACAACTGTATTGTTGCTGACATGGATTCTTGCACGGTTTTCGTGATATGAGAATATCTTTACTGTAATTATTGTTTCTTGTGTTTCACCCCCTCCCTCCAAATGTTAGTTTACTTTCCTACGTGCAATAATTTGAATATTTTTCCATTACGGCTGCAGTAATTTGTGCTTTTAAAAGACCATGCTTGCGTTTGTGTACTGATTTCGCCATGATGCTTTCAGCCATAAGAGCAGGTACATGATAAGTTTTCGTCTGACTTGCAATTTTGTTTAGAAAAGCGATGCGTGGGTACTGAGCATTTCTTTTACTTTGAAGAAAAAAATACGATTGCGTTTTTTTATGACTTCAATATGTAGCGCTGATTGCCTTGCTCAGCTTTCATCTCTTAGCTTTTAAGTTTCGTAGACTAGTTAGTAAAATAAATATGCATTTCCTGGGTGCTGGTCGTTACGATCAATCAAACTTTTTGCACAACAATTGCAGCAGGTTACGTAAAGCTGTTTGTAGTTGCTGCGTGGGCGTCAGCAAGGACTCGCGTAGGTGTCGTCGAGGCCTCCCGTCAGTCGGCAAACGCCGTGCCAGGTGTAGGGCGGGTTTTTGCTGTACGGAAACCAGACAAGTGCCATGATGCCGGGAGGGAAGAAACAGTCCCAGACTGGTGACGCTGGAGGTAACAGATTTTCTCTTCATTTGTGTCAATCTGTCTTTTTTTCCGTGTGCTGCTTAGGGCACGGTCACATTTCCAAGCCGGGGCCGGCCGGGTTGTTTGCGTGAATGAACAATTTGTATTAAGAGTATACACAAATAGTGTTAATGGTTAATTTTCTATTTTTTGTGTGTTTTGCTGTCTTATATCATAATTTTCGTTCTATACCACTGCCCGGCCGGGCCCCGGGTTAAGAAATGTGACCGCGCCTTAATGCTGAGGTCACATATCCAAACTGGGGCCCGGCCGGGCTGTTTCGTTTAAGGAAAAATAAAAAAAATTACATCAATAACATACGCAAATAGTTCCCATTATTAATTCTTAAAAACTTTTTTATATCATAGTTTTCGTTTTTATACGACTGCCCGGCCGGGCCCCGGGGAAATTTGACCTTGCTTTAGCGACCAAATATTTGGCAGATGACGGCTCCGCAAATTTCATTCACAGTTGTGTTTGTTTCTGTGTTATCTAAGAGTCACTCATGAGGCACGGCGGTCTGTTACTACGCTATTCTTTCCCATTGCTTGGGGCGTTGGAAAAGTATCGGGTTACAAGACGCAATTTTGGCCTGTTTTGGACTACCCGTAAACCAGTTGAAAATAAAAAAAAGGATCGAAGGGTAAATTCCGTCAAAATAAAATGAAATGATCGTCTTGACATATGTGGCGTCGGGTGGCGTAGTGGCAGATTGTTCGACTACGAACCGGGGAGACCCGGGTTCGATCCCGAATTGTACCCGGGACATGTGTCCCGACGTTGTGTCCTTTGAAAAGGCACTTTCCTCACTCCACCCGGGCGTGAATGGGTACCTAACTTTAGTTAAGGAAAGCCGTATTGAGGTCACCTTGTAGCGCCGAATGGCAGCCGAACAGACCCTTGCAACAGTTCCACAAAAAAAAAAAAATTGTGGAGCAAATATGTGTTATTATGTGTTTTATTTGATTGTTGTGATTTGTATTGATTATTATCATATAGCCAGGTGGCGTTGACCAATCAGAAGCCCCCATTCCATATTGATTATGACGCCATAATGTCAAAGTTAGCATGATACAAGTATTGCCAGGTGTGTTTTATTCTCACAATTGTGCTTTGTTGCACAATAAAGCACGGCCCGGAGCAAACCATTTGCAGGGGAGTTGACTCTTTTTGCTTACATTTGTAGCAAGTTTCCTTGTTGAGTAGAAATATTTACCGTCTTGTCATCAAACAATTTATGTAGCAATATATAACAAAATAAAGACCATGTCAATACATGTGAATTTTGAGTGAAAGGAAAGAAAACATATTTTGCGCCACCCCCACTAGTAAGTACATTTCTGTATTGAAACATCCAAATGACCTCAGATGACTTCAAATGGAAGCTTGTTCTATTCTTTTGGCCCAAAATAGCCACAGTGGAATACAGGTTCTGTTCCGAAGTTCCGGTGAACTCATATGTACCCTGATAGAACAGGTAAAATCATCACACTAAAGGGCATACAATTTTAAACAATGGTGTGTCAGAATTTGTCATAGAAGAACTGATTGAGGTCAATTTAGACTCAATATGTGGGTCCTTGGAATCGGGAAACATGCACAGGAACAGTGGCCAGCAGACAGGAAGATAGAGGAGTGACTGTAACGGTTTGTTATATAATTTAAGTTTGTATGTGTTATACAGGAATGTGTCACTCTTTAATGTGTAAGTTTTGATAGGCTATATGATAATAGTGTTAATGACCCGCCCTTTCTCGGTGAATATGGTGTGATAAAGCTTTGTCAGTTGCTATAACCACCTCATAAAGGCACCGCGTTCGCTGCGCTCACTTGGTGGCTTTATTCGGTGGTTATAGCAACTGACAAGGCTTTATCACACCATATTCACCTCGGGGCGGGTCATTAACCCTTAATTATGTGATACCCCTGCATCAATTCAGCCATTAAAGGCTGCGACTGCACGGGAACTGTTTGGACAATTAATACTATTATCATTATCATTATTATTTCAATGTTAGTTGTTTATGCTAAATTACTGATTTTTTAAAAAATCTCGCTCCGAAAGACGATTTTTTCGGGATTCGGAGCGCCAGTCCGAGTCATGTTTTAGGCAAACACCGTTTAAAATTGGCTACGTATTTCACCCCAAATCCCCAATTTTTAATTTTTTTTCGACGTCTAGATATCAAATCAAAAACGCGTCTTAGGATTTTTTTACTTTCTGATATAAAGTGTAGTTTTCGTCGTAATATTGGTGAAAAAACGGCACTTTTTGACATTTTTCGCACTCAATTGCTCATAGTTCGAAATCAAGGTCATTTTTCAAAAATCCATAACACATGAACAAACCATTGCGGTCATTTTGAGCCGTGAATGAGATATGTTGGACTCTTCATACTTCAAATCTTAAACGAGTTTTGCACGCATGTCATACGGCATGAATATGGAGAGTGTTTATTTATGCTGGCGTGTACAAGTATTGCAAATCTTCAAGGTCACCCAACATCACCATGTTCCATGTTTACTACAAAATGATTGCAGACATGTACTGTCCAGGAACGGTTTATATTTGTGAAAAAGTGAATTTTTTTCTGTTTAATTGGAAAGTACCCATGTAAAGAGGGGCCGGAAAACCCAGGTTTTCTGTAAATGACCGCAAGTAACCATATTTCGAATACCATTCTGTTTCAATTACGTCAGATCGAACACGGTTCGGGTTTAAAGCAGGTGGGCAAATTGGGGCCCGAATTTGACCACCGTGACCATTGAAACTGCAGTTACTACCTACCCTTATAATTCTACTAGTGATACGGATGCCTTATTATTCCAGAAAACGTGTTTTTTTTCCCTTGGTTTAAACGTTTACAGACCAAACGCTCAAGATTAAAGGAGTACTAACCTCCAGAAGGAAGTGCTATTTTCCGATACATCATGCTCCAATGAATACATAACTAGCCGACTTTTTACATAATTTCGCTTGTACGAGTTGAGCGGAGCATGTTTGTAAAGTGATATTAATATCATTTTCCCCCATGCTGAACCACAATTGATACATCCGGGAACTCTGGCTTACGCAATGCTCATACACTTCAGGTCAACATAAACATTTTTCGGCGAAAATGGTAGGAGACAAGCACACTAACAAGCTGACGATTGAGAAATTACTTGCTTTACTTTGCTTGACCTGTGGCTTGGATATTATAATATCAGGATGTCGAATACAGTGGGAGCCAGTTTCATCCTGCGTGTTTTGATTTTCTCAACTTATTTGCATGTAAGTATCACTTGAACAGATAATTAGATTACGCCACTTTTGGAAAGGATAACTAGATTACGCCGTTTTTTTCATCGTCAATATTTGCGGCATAAATGAGGGGCGATAAGGACACCAAGAAGGGCAATGGTTGGTAAGATACCAAAGAACACAAAACGGTACGAATTTTTCTTATCGCCCCCGAAATGAGGTCTGTAACGTAACTTTTTGTTTAAAACATAGACACTAATGGGGTAGCGCGGTGTATTCTGGGATAGTTTTGAGGGTATTTGGAGAGTTTGTCCTGGATTCGATGCGTTTTAAGACTTGCGCGCAAAATGGGCATTTAATTGTATACTGTAAAATAATATGCATTTTTCAATTCCAAAAATAAATGCCTGTCGAAATATAGCACCTCCTTCTGGAGGTTAGTACTCCTTTAAATATAGAAATAAAGAGGGTGTTCTAGGATTCATCATGCATCAGTAACAATGAAAGCAGATTTTTTTAGCTTCCTGAATCTCAGTCATTTAAAGGGGCTTTTATAATTTTTTTTCAATTTTCCACCAGTCGCCACACCAACGCAGCAAGACCAGCCTTATTGGGGGCCACTTGCGGACGCCGCTGCGAGTATACCAAACCCGGTATACGTCTCCAGAGCAGGTAAAACGATTTCTAGTTATAGGAACTTATGCTGTGTTTCTTACACTGTGTTCCAAATACCAAAATATGTTTTCGATAATCACATTCAAATATATCTTGAAAGTTCATCTGTGTTGGTAGAAGTCATTATGAAACAACTTTGAACTGCAATAGCCAACACAAAATATTGGACTGGACATTCAGTCTCATTGGATAAAGTAAGACTCTTGGACACAGAAGAGGACTTTTTCGCACGAGGGATTAAATAGGCCATCTACATCAGGGCATTACAGCCATGCATCAACAGAGTCGGGGGGCGCCACAGACTATGTGCGACCTATAATCCACTGCTCACGGAGTCACGTGTGTTATCTGCGTGACGTAATGGAAGCGGCAGATTGCTCATTTCTTGATAAAGACTGTGAAAATTTGGGTGAGTCCAATTGTTTGTGAGGGCTACTGCAGTTTCACATTCAAATATACTTTTTTGTTTTTGTTGGATTCAACAGAAACCAATGACACAATCACTTACAACATTAAAAAGACCAAGTGGTCCCGCTGGAGCAAAAAGTTCTGGTGGACCGCCGGCGGGCTGGTCTTCATGGTCATTGTCGTCGCACTTTCCATACTGACAGGTCGGTTCTATAATGACGCACGCGTGACATTGTAAGTTCATGTCGTTCCGTATTCTCCAAGCAGAGTTTTGGGCTTTGGTCTATTTTTGGCGTGTTTTGGGGCTATTTTTTATCCGGCTTTCTTTTTTTTTGTACTGGTATTTTTGTGCCAGGCTACCAAAAAACCGGTGCAATAGCTCAATTGGTAATAGTGCTCGCTTTGTAACCGGGAGGTCGTGAGTTCAAACCCCGGCCGGGTCATACCAAAGACTTTAAAAATGGTACACACTTCTTTCTCTGCTTAGCACTCAGCACATGAGAAAGAATGTGGGAAGGTCAAACACACAGCACTACCAGCGGACTAGCCCCCTGCTGTAGTGCATTGCACAATTGTGTGTCGCCCAAGGGCTACGAAATGGAGATGGGCACCACCCTTCGCTCGGGCAAGAGCACGGGAGACATTCTTCTTCTTCTACCAAAAAGATACCAGTATGAAAGAAAAAAGGCCTAAAAAGCCAAAAACACGTCAAAAATAAGACTGAGAGTAGTCGCTCAGCAAAAGGAGGGAAAAGGAGTTTTGCAAGTGTGCGTTTGGAACAATTCCGCAGTGCAGCGGCAATACAAAGGGATAATAGCAGACACATCCAAGGTTAGACATTCAGGTAATAAGGTACATACGAAATTCCTACACAACCACGTTATTAAACGAGTCAGTTCGCTCCTTCTGGTACCTCCATGAAAAATGGAGGTACCAGAAGGAGCAAACTGACTCGTTTAATGAAAAATGGAGGTAAAGTTTTTGGCGTGTCTGTGTGTGTGTGAGTGACTGTTTGTGTTTCCGAACATTTGCAGTCAGCATAACTTCATAACGCCTTTATTGATTGTGACGATATTTGGTATGTTGGTAGGTCGAAGGAAGACAAAGGTCAAGGTCAAACATGGGCCTCCTGTTTGCTGACCTTGGTACTGCAACAGAACTTCTTTTTTTAATCTTTTGACCTGAACATGCTGAGGTCTTGGATTTTTGCTGACAGATAGCTTTCCTGTCAGGAATAAGTGGTGTGGGTTTTGTCCCCCCTAGCATCTTGTTCTGAAACTGAAGCGCCTTTTCTGGCGAAATCTTTTAAAGCAGATACGTTGAGAAAGGAACAACATATTTTGATCATTGTTGGTATGTTGGTAATTTATAGAGAGATGTTCATAAACAAATGTATATTATGCAAATGAAGATCTAATTTGCACAATTAAGGAGGAAATTATGTAATTACAGTGTTTTACATAATAGAACTTCCATACATGTAATGCATGTAATCTACGGCAAGTTGAACGTCAACAGATACCAATTATGAAAATAAGCACCTAATTTGTATACGTAATTTGAAAATTCTGTGATTTCCTAATGGTCAATGATGGGCTTTTTACACCTTGTGACATATGTAAGTTATTTAAAATTTAATATCACTATGCACATATGTTAATATATAGGTCATTTGCACGATTAACATGTTGACTTGGAAAGATAGGAATTTCACAGGCAAAATATTGTTTTTATGTAAAACCATAAAGTTATGTAGATCATGGTAATCATGACCGTATCTCCATAATCAATGAGACAAATCCCCCAAACACATTTACATTAACTCTACATATTGCACGGAGGTATGATATCTCCGAATTCTTGTTTTTTTAAGTTCGCTTCACTTTTGCAATATTTATACATGACACAACAAGCTCAATTTTCCTTGTCTTTCTTTTTCTGAATACAGTTAACCTGAGCATTCTCTCTCAGGAGGTGATGACGCTTTCACAACGACTAACCAAGCTGGAGCGTAAGTAGTGTGTCCTTAGGCTAGGTACTAATAGTATCCTTTTTATCATGCTCGGCCATGGACCTCCGGTATGAAGTTATGCGGAAATAGTCGTCTGAAGCCAAAAGTTGACTATGCGCTCAGGCGACCGCCCTTAGCGGGCGCCCATTCCCACCCCGAGCAAAACCCGGATAGAATGACGTTATGCTGGTATTGCATTGTGGGTGATGACGTCATACCTTCCGGTCCAATAGCCGAGCATGACAAATAGTGGGATTTACCACGCTAGCATGAGCGAACGCAGGCCACTCAAACCTCACACAGCTAACACATACCAGTGTTCTTGCGCACCGCACCAAAAATTACCATGACAACATAACATTAGCATTACACACACGCAAAATATGCTGTGAGAGGTATGAGCGAGCACGTGGCACCTGGCTAAGTGGTCCGCCGAATTGATAATTCCATCAACCGAGCAGCAAACAACTGTAAAAGAAGAAAAAAGGAAACACGACCACAGAAAACTAGCCCGAGCTCGGAACACTCGGACGAGGTCTGCCACTGGGGGAGCCTAAACAAACAGGGTCGATGAGACTACAATCGACTGA
Source organism: Branchiostoma belcheri (assembly GCF_001625305.1). NCBI lineage: Eukaryota > Metazoa > Chordata > Leptocardii > Amphioxiformes > Branchiostomatidae > Branchiostoma > Branchiostoma belcheri. Next base: position 239,521 of record NW_017803725.1, on the reverse strand, counting down.
AAACGCCAAAGGAAAAAATTACAAGAAATCTGAACGAAAATCAAAAAAAGGACCGTCAAATATATTAAAATCCTGCAACCGCCGCCTGGTCCTGCTAGAACTGGGCGTCCCTGATTTGCCCACGGCGAGGATTGCAACGGATTGCGATCCCTCTTTCCGGAGGACGACTGGAGCAGCCATCTTGCATCTCTGGGCTGGTCGCTTCGACCGCACCTGAAAACTGTTGAATGGAAGGCAAAACTAAAAAAATTACATAACACCGGCGTAGTTCCTGGTCTAAATTCTTCGTCCCCGCTGACAGAAAACGTTTCTAGCTTTCCCCTGCGAAGGATGGCAATGGATTCTATCCTGCCAAGAGACAAACCTCTCCATGGCCAGACTCGTCTCGTAGGCATCCATCCTTCTTGCTCCTTTAAAACATACATCCAAGGACAATATTAGCCGAACAAGTTATAAAACAAAACACATACAACAAAAACTATGTCTAAACTCCGTCGGTAGCTCTCCTACGGCACCCAAACCTGCTCTGCCACAGCACGGCGCTCTACCGGCTCAACGCCGCGGTAGCCACGGTCTCCCCGCACGAACAGTCCCGCCGGAATCCGGGGTGCCTCGCCTCGACGGGTTTTGCTGGGGTGGAGGGGCTTGATGAGCGTAGGCCAGACGTGGACGTGGAACCGGGCCTGACCCGGATAGAATGACGTCATGCTGGTATTGCACTGTGGGTGATGACGTCATACCTTCCGGTCCAATAGCCGAGCATGACAAATAGTATCTGTATTGGTATAGCCAGTATAACCGCCCTTCGGCGTAACACACCAGCCTCTGTATCTGTATAGCCGGTATAACCGCCTTTCGGCGTAACACACCAGCTTCTGTATCTGTATAGCCGGTATAACCGCCTTTCGGCGTAACACACCAGCTTCTGTATCTGTATAGCCGGTATAACAGCCTTTCGGCGTAACACACCAGTTTCTGTGTCTGTATAGCCGGTATAGCCGCCTTTCGGCGTGACACACCAGCTTCTGTATCTGTATAGCCGGTATAACCGCCTTTCGGCGTAACACACCAGCCTCTGTACCTGTATAGCCGGTATATCCGCCTTACGGCGTAACACACCAGTTTCTCAGGCACGCGGCGCGGCTACTGATAATGCCCCCACTGCACTTGGTGACAGCGAGTTCCACATCTGCGATACCACACCAACACCTCAATCCTTAGTTACCTTCGCCAAGAATTGGAGAAGGTTATGTTTTCATGGCCGTGTGTGTGTGTGTGTGTGTGTCTGTCTGTCTGTCTGTCTGTCAACAGCATAACTCAAGAAAGCTTAGATGGATTATCTTGATATTTGGTAGGTGGGTAGGTCTTGATGAGAGCTCGAACTGATTAGATTTTGGGCCCCCTGGCGGCTTCTTATGGTACTGCAGCTGAACTTCCGGTTTTGATATCTCATGATCTAGACATGCTAGGGTGACGAAAATTAAATGGTAGGTAGCTCTTGTGCTGGGGAAGAAGTGACGTCAGTTTGCGCCCCCTAGCGGCTTGCTCTGGAACTGCAGGGCTATCTGTTTTAAAATATCAAAAAAAGCATAACTCAAGAACCGGTTGACGGATCGTCGTGATTTTTGGTATGTAGGTAGCTTTCATGATGCTTGATATAATTATATGACAATTATGCAAATATGGATGTGATTTGCATAATTTATGGGGAGATTCTATAAACCAGCTGCATTCCATGATAAGACTATTGAAGCTTGTGCGATTGGTAATTGAGAAGGAGAGAAACACAGGCAGATATTGATTATGTATATGAGGACATAATTTGCATAATTAATGAGAAAATGTTATAATTCTGTAATGATGACTGCCTGGAATTTTTATACATGTGGTATGTGAAAGTTCAGTGAAGGTAAACATCATTTAACATAATATATTCAAATCAGGACCTTATTTGCATAATTTATGAGGAAACAATAGAATGGCACAATAATTTGTCAGCCATAAAGATTAACATCATTTGGCGAAGGTATGAGATCGAGGAACTCTAGTTAATAACTCTGCCAGTACTTGCAGGCATGACTATATTACCATTACATAGTACACATCTTGAACCTCAACTCTGTACCATTTATTGGGAATTTCATGATTTTTATTAATTCTTTTGTTTTAGGAACTCTGTACAATTTATAGATCACTTTGTGATAGGAGTTTAACTAATTCTTTTTATTATTTCAGGAACTGATGTCTGCCTGGAACACCAGCGTTGCAGTGACCATGACAGGCCGACTCTCTCCCCAGAGGCGGTGACAGCAGCCTTAACCACTACCGCGGAGTCATATGGAGGTGCACAAGATAACAACACAGCACTTTCTATATTTGCTATGCCATATTTCTCTTGACTTCACCCGTAATCAATGCAATCAAGCAGAAGCTTACACACCCTTTGAGGAAGCCCCCAAAACTGCGCTTAATTAGGACATTTTGACTTGAAATATTGCCGAAAGATAGGAATTTCATAAGCAAAATATTGTAATTTAAGTTTGCAAAACCATGATTATGGTAATCATGATCTTTCCATAATCAATGAGACAAATCACGCAAAACATTTACATAAACTCTACATATTCTAATAACTCTCCGAATTTATTATTTTTTTCAAGTTCACTCCGATTTTGCAATATTCATACATGACACAGCAAGCTCAATATCCTTCTCTTTTCTTTTTCTGAATACAGTTAACCTGAGCATTCTCTCTCAGGAGGTGATGACGCTTTCACGACGAGTAACCAAGCTGGAGCGTAAGTAGTGTGTCCTTAGGCTAGGTACTAATAGTATCTGTATCGGTATAGCCGGTATAACCGCCCTTTGGCGTAACACACAAGCTTCTGTATCTGTATAGCCGGTATAACTGCCCTTTGACGTAACACACAAGCCTCTGTATCTGTATAGCCGGTATAACCGCCCTTCGGCGTAACACACCAGCCTCTGTATCTGTATAGCCGGTATAACCACCCTTTGGCGTAACACATAAGCCTCTGTATCTGTATAGCCGGTATAACCACCCTTTGGCGTAACAAACAAGCTTCTGTATCTGTATTGCCGATATAACCGCCTTCCGGCGTGGCACACTAGCTTCTGTATCTGCCTTTGTATGGTCGGTATAACCGCCTTTCGGCGTAACACACCAGCTTCACAGGCACGCGGCGCAGCTACTGATAATGCCCCTACTGTACTTGGTGACAGCGAGTTCCACTCTTCGAAAGTTCTAGAAAAGATGAGTTTTTGAACACCTCAATCCTCGGTTGATAACTCTGCCGGTACTAGCATGTACTTGACTATATTACCATTACATAGTACACATTTATCGGCAATTGTATGATTTTTACTAAGGCCACACTGACTTAATTTTATGGATGACATCCGAGCGCGCATTGAATTTTGCCCGTTCTCAAAAAAAAAAAGAGAAAAAGAAAAAAGATCACGTCCACCGAGGCTCTGGCCTGGCTCTAGGCCTTGATAGTCCATGGTAGTTAGCGACAATATGAAGTCGGGCACCCAGGCTACTGAAGCTCCACAACTCAAGAACCCAGAACATACGTACAGTGGGGATTAATAAATTCCGCAAAAAGCCAGCATGTGCCGGCTTGTCATATACGTCGCTATGTACTGCCGGAAATTCACAATACCAGCTTTATATTCCTATGGTTTTATAGCATTTTTATTTTTGGCCGGAATTTTTTTTTATTCGCCCGCGCTCACTAATTCGGGGGTCTTCAGAGGACGTCATCCATAAAATTAAGACGGCGTGGCCTAATTATTTTGTTTTTATTTATTCTTATGTTTCAGGAACTCTGTACCATTTATCGATTACTTTGTGATAGGAGTTTTACTAATTCGTTTTATTGTCACTTATTATTTCAGGAACTGATGTCTGCCTCGAACACCAGCGTTGCAGTGACCATGACAGGCCGACTCTCTCCACAGAGGCGCTGACAGCAGCCTTAACCACTACCGCGGAGTCATATGGAGGTGCACAAGGTAACAACACAGCACTCTCTATATTGGGTATGCCATATTTCTCTTGACTTCACCTATAATCAATGCAATCAAGCAGAAGCTTACACACACTTCGAGCAAAACCCCAAAATTGTGCTGTCGCTGATATCAACGTCACATCGCACACACGTGCATATACGTGCACACATACATACACAACACACGTGCGCGCGCGCACACACACACACGCGCGCGCGCGCGCACACACACACGCAAACAACTCACGAACAAAACACACACACACACACACAAACAACACACACACACATACATACACACAAAAATACACATAACAAATAAACGACACACGCACACACGCACACACACACACACACACAAACACACACACACACACACACAGACACACACAGACATACACACACTGTAGACGTAACCCGTCTATCAAAAATGTGACTCCGTCCCCTGCTACTTGCCGTTTCCCAGAGGCAGACTGTGCTGCATATAAAGCCGCTGGGTACACGACCAGTGGAGTCTACACACTTGGCTCTCCCCTGTCCGGTGTAACGGTCTACTGTGACATGGATACAGCAGGTAGATATTATTTTGAGGCACATCGATACCATTAATATACATAGGTTTGTTGTGAATATACATTGTTAAATGTGTTACCTTTAGCGCACTGAAGTTGTTTGGCTGGCTCTCTATTGGCAATGGTAAAAGTTAAGGTTTTAGTTCCTCAAACGGCATCACACAAAGTGTGTTGTGCACTCCACGGGCCCAGGCAAGATACTGGTCCCACTCTCATGCCCGAGTACCCGGGTACAACCTACACAAAACTAAAACATAGAAATACAAAAGCCACACCAGGTCTCTTATTTTAATGGACATCCCGATTCAATCAATCTCGTTCTGAAAACGAACACCTTCTACGGTGTTTTCATGTAAAAACTCTTTCATGGCCTACAAAGTAATGATGATTTTTTGTGCACAGGCCTGGGCGGCTGGACTGTGATCCAACGTCGACTGGACGGGTCGGTTGACTTCCGAAAGAACTGGGAGGAGTACAAACACGGTTTTGGGAACAAAAACACGGAGTACTGGCTTGGGAACGAGAACATCCACCGGCTGACTGCTTTGATGAGCTATACGCTCCGGGTTGAGCTGATGGACTGGGAAAATCAGACACGCTACGCGGACTACAACACATTTAGGTTGGTACTCCTCCTTCTAGTGAGACTTCTTTAGAAAAAAAAAACATTGTTAAGACGTCACTTGGAATCCGGAAATACATGAAGTGCGCAGAAAAGCCTCTCTTTAAAACTAGTAGTACTTCTGTTAGTCATTAAAGTCATTACGCATAACTTAGGGAAATGTTGTCATTTGCATCAGCAAAAATAACGTTGCCTAAGGCGAGGACTTTCACACATACATCTGATTTTAGTAGAGAAGACCATAACTTAAAATAGATTATACCAAATCAAAAGACATTTTCATCATCAAAAAGACAAAACAACAAAATCAAAATGACACACCAAATTTACATTAAAAGTATTTCATGGAGGTATGAGATCACCGAACTCTAGTTTGTTTTACAAACAGGTCAGCATTACGTGGTGATGATTTGATGTTCCCCTTCAGGGTGTCCGGTGAGTCGGACCAGTACCGGCTGACCGTTTCCGGGTATTCAGGCACAGCGGGGGACTCCATGAGTGTTAACAACGGGATGAAGTTCTCCACTGTGGACAGGGACAACGATAAGTGGGGTTACGGCGAGTGTTCTCAGGTTAACGGAAAGGGTGGCTGGTGGTTTAACAACTGCAGCCATTCCTTCCTCAATGGGCGCTACTTGGGCAAATGTAGGAAGTCATGTGAAGCATGGGAAGGTGTGGTGTGGAAGACCTGGAAAGGAAAGCATTACTCCCTCATGTCTGTGTCTATGAAAATCAGGCCACGATAATTGCATTTGCTGCACTAAATCTGATCACACCCGGCTATTCACAAAATCATTAATCTTGTAATGCTGACAAGTAAGGCGCGTAGGGGCTTTGTCTGTTACAAACTTACACCAGAATGAGTCAATTTGAATGTATCAGTGAGGAAGATATTCTTGTGAAGCGGGGACCTCCTCCAGCTAACTAGAGAAGTGTTCAGATATTGGTTATATGGGCTAGATTGTTCAATATGAATTTTGGGTACTGGGTACAAGTGACAATACTGTATAATCATCAAATGGAGGTAGCTTATTTTGACTTCATATTGATGCTCTTCATGTGGCGTGTCATTTAATGTAGGATTTCAGAACTGTTGTTTGGTACAACTGTTTAACAAAAGCTTTGCCAGACAACTTAAGGTGTCAAATATTATCTTTTTTCATGTATATGTATATGTATATCTGTGTTATCATCTATTTCCAACATAGTAGAGCTACAGCATCTCAATGACAGTTCTGTATGTCCCTTTCTGCTTCAAGGGTCCACATCACTTTCATATGTAACAAAAAGAAATGTCTTTGATGTAGTTCAAAACTTTATTTACTGTACGGCAGATTCTCGTAAGTGATAGATCACCAACCTGGCTTGTTTATACTCATTTTTCTTTTACCCACTTTGTAATTATCTTCGCCAAGAAGGTTATGTTTTCAGTAGCGTTTGTCTGTGTGTGTGTGTGTGTGTGTGTGTGTGTGTGTGTGTGTTTGTTTGTGTGTGTGTGTGTGTGGTTTAGCATAATAACTCGAGAAGCAGTGGATGGATTGGAATGAATCTTGGTACGTGGGTAGGTCTTTATGACACCTAGAAATGATTAGATTTTGGGCCCCCTGGCGGCTTTCCTAAGTACTGCAACAGAAGTTTTGATATCTCATGATCTGGACATGGTAGGGTCACGAATTTTTAATGGCAGATAGATCTTAGGAAAGGGAAGAAGTGGCATGAGTTTGGGTCCCCTAGCGCCTTGTTCTGGAACTGCAGGAGCATTTGTTGAAAAATTTTCTTGATAACGAGAAAACATCTGAGGATATAGATTATGTAAATGAGGACCTAATTTGCATAATAAATGACAATTGTTTATAATATCATAGTTGTAACTGCTGGGAATTTCATACTTGCCACATTTGGAAGTTAAGTGAAGGTGAACACATCAATAAACATAATTTGCATAATTTATGAGGAAGTGCTATAATAGCCTTTTCGTTAAGATAAGGCCGTCATTGGGTGGAGAATATGATCAACTGATATAAACCATGCAAATGAGGCTCTTATTTACAAAATCAATGATTAAAATTGTATAATTCGTCAACCGCAAGGGTTACAGTAACATCATTTGGCGAAGGTATGCGTTCGAGGAACTCTTGTTATGTATGAATTTTGTCATTGTGTTTTACTCTCGTTTTATGTTTTTGAGTGGAAGGTGCCATATAAGCAATCTCTGCCTCTTGCCTAATAATAAATATATGTGGATAAATAAAAAGTGTCTGACTGCAGATATCTATATTTTATACGTTGAAAATGTCAACTGAAGTAGCTTGGATAGTAGGCGTGTCTAGAAATATGCCTTGTAATTGTGGTGTCAATTTGGTGGTTGATCCAAAAGTTCTCGGCCTTACTTAGAAGAAAGAGGTAAAACTCCCTTTCTGGGAGTATGACATTTTACATCACTGCCCACAGAAATGCAAATTGACAAGAAAACTAAGCAAAGCTGAATCATAAGCTAAAAGTAAACCGTATCAAACTTTGTGGATTCTCTCGTATCATGTTACCCTCAAAAAGAAGATTTCAGAGAAAGCTGTACCGAACAGATGCGCATAGAGGTCAACGGTACGACTGTATGAACGAACACGTGTTTTGAACACGAATCATGTTCCATCATCTGTGATCTGACGCCACTAAAACAGAAATCGTGTTCCAATTTGGGTCACCGACGGTTATTTGTATATTTTCTCGGTAAATCAGCATTGTAACGCCCTTTATCCACGGGTTATGGCTTTTACGTAGCCTCCGTCGCAGTCTTGTTGGGCGTCGGCGTTATTTTTTCTCTGAACTTGTTGGAGCGCGAAACCTTCTCTCCGTGGCAAAAACTCCCTCGGCAGCAAATCGTCCCTCGCGGCCGCATATTACTCGCGTCGCGCAGAGAAAAAATAATGCCGACTCCCAACAAGACTGCGAAGGAGGCTAGCTTTTACGGCTTTACCCGTAGCTCAAAACAACAGAATTGATCTTTAGAATAATTATTTTTACTTATTTTAGCCTTCTTATCAAAATTGTCAAAAGCTTAGATTTTTTAACTGGGGCGAATTTTCTACAAAAAATGGCAAAATTAGCTGTTTCTGA
>NW_017803725.1:217592-231159 GCF_001625305.1 Branchiostoma belcheri | reverse complement strand
CCAAACCTACTATAGCTCCCGAGTCCTACATCCTATTTGCGGAGAGGATGTAGGACTCGGGAACTATAATAGGTTTGGTAACCAGGCTAAAAAATTATTGGTATGGGGTAGGTTCTCATCTTTATGGTAATGCTACCTCCTGCGAGTAGACCAATGGAAGAAACGCCTTAGTTTAACAAAAAATTGTGTGACCTGTATTCAACCTGTTTAAAGTACTACTAAAAGCTGAGGTGTGAAGTTTTGTCGTGATGCGACCAAGCTATGGAAAGTTACAGGCATAAATGATGAAATACTACTTTAATCCAACAGAGAACTGCATGACAACACTTATGCTTAGGTCATATTTCCAAACAGGGTCCCGGCCAGGCTGTATGTTTGAACGAAAAATTACCAATTTATATCAAGAATATACAGAAATAGTGCCCATAATTATTATTAAAAGCTCTTCTGTATTTTGTTGTCTTTGGTATCGTACTTTTCGGTCCCAAAAACTGCCCGGCTGGGCCTTGTGTTTGAATTGTGACCTCAGCATTAAGCCTATAGTAATAGCGTCGTTCAGTATACAGCTGTGAGGTCGTGTGGCGTAGCGGCAGAGTGCTCGACTCGGAATTAAGAGGTCCCGGGTTCGCTTCCTGACATGCCACCGATCTTATGCCCTTGGGAAATGCGCTTTGCACGACTTTCCTCACTTCTCTCAGGTGAAAATGAGTATTGTATTGTCCCTTGTGTTGGTGGTGGCATTAATATAAGTTGGAAAAACTTGATTGTGCCGTCACCATGTCTTGTGATTAGATGTTGGAATAAAAAAATAAAATAAAAAACTGTATGTCAACACAGAGACTTATCACAGAGGGTATCCCAGAACTCATCCGGACAGGAGCAGGAGTGTGAGAGCGGCGTCGCGCCGTTGTTACAGAACCGGTTACACGCGCGAGTCTGCGGTGCCGGCGTCCCACAGCCGCCAGCCGTGCGGGTCTGTGTGCCCGCGTTCCCGCAGGGCGCGCTGCAGGCTCCCCAGGCGTTCCAGTGCCAGTCGCACCGCCGCCGACGTCTCCGTCGCCACGACGTCACGTCCGTACAAAGCAAGACAAGAATCCCCAAAGACACAACAGTTCTAAACAGGAACATTTTTTACACAACCTTCGTTCACATTAGTAAGAAAGTTTGTTATCTCCACTACCCTGGGTGAGTCAGAGATCTAGATAGTGATTTCAGCTTGCCGTAGACCTAAGGTTACAGTACCGCTCAAGTGGCTGCTATTAGTCATGCTGTTAATAATCATTGTCCGATACGATGTGGACATAGGTCGTACCATTCCCAGTGTTTAGGTTTTACTGATAAGAATAAGGGTAAACATTGGTCATACCTTTGGTTCATTTCTAACGGAGGGGTGATCCGCCATAGCAACCTTCCTTGTAGGTACACCTACCTTATATTGATCAAAGCAAAGATAACATACATGTATATCACTTGATGGAACAAATAAAAAGTTAAGATAACAGGAATAAAAAATTTCAAATGCCAACAGTTTAACAAAGCATGAGTCACAGTTTTCGTGTAAGATTATATAACGACTGTATAACACTTTAACACATGTGTAATAAGGTTGAAAAGAAGAAGAAGAATAAGATTGAACTTAATGCTACCGTATTGTGTTATGGTAATAAAGTTACGTAAATATTTGATGAATGTACTGTGTGTACATTATTGTAAATCCGATGAAGTCCACATAGTACAATTATAATGCACCGGAACATGAAGGATCAGAACAGAATAGGGAGTGTTTGTTTAAGTGTGTGGACCCGGGAACAATCAGGAACGAAGTACGGAATCAGGTTTGCTGTGATGTTAACGTATATGACATACATGTAGCAGGGCGCGGTGCGAGTGACCCACAGGAAACCTGGTAATTAAATAACGAACTCTGTGACAACAAAAGAAGTCGCCGGCGATAAGACGTTAATGCTAAGAGCAGGTTGTGCGTAACAGCGAGCGTAGACCAAAACACCTAGCAAATCACTGCCGTAAATGTCATTTCGAGCTCGGCCGATCAAAGAGACGGGGTGTAAACAACGATTAAACGGGTCATCAATAAGCACTTTTGGTATCATCCGTTTCCTGTATGAGTCAGAGATCTAGTCTGTACTTCCTGCTTCTCTAGGCCGGGTCAGTTGCACTGTGCATGTGCGCATGCAACTTTGTTCAGGCCGGCAGATACAATAATGTTCCGTTACGATGTGGACATCGGTAATACCATTCCAAGGGGAGAAGCAAAAGTGGCCATGAAAATGCCACAAGCCTCTTTCCTCCCCGCTTGAGGCAAGTGGTCTGGCCCTTTTATGACACCTCATACACACCCCGGAAGGGCACACCTTTGCGCGGAGTTGTTGCGTCACATACGCGCCCTTAAGGACATCAATACACAAATGGCGGCGGTACGCCCGGGTCCGGGCCCGCTGTGGCCGTGGCTGCTCACGGCCGTCCTCTGTACCGCGTCGGCTACAAGTCTGGTGAACTACAAGCCGGGATCTCGGTATGACTACGACTACAGGGCCTCAACAGTCGTGCACGATGTCAGCCATGTGGTCACAAAAGCGCAGGTAAGGGCAAATTTTTCACGGCAAATGTGCAAATGTTGGCACATTGGCGCATTGAATCCGTAGTGTGTTCTTGGCACACAATTAGGCAGATTAGCCTAAAAGGCGTCACTCCACCGTACTTGGAGGGAAGTCATGTAAAGTGCCTTTCCGACGGGCCCAACGTCGGGCCACGGTGAGTATCGAACCTGGAACCTATTGGTTCCAAGTCCAACGTAACTATAGGAAAGGGCAAATCACACACTGAAAATGGCGTACTGTCTCTGTTGTAAGAACACCTTGCCGTTCTAACGCGTTGTGTGATCAAAGTAAGCCGCCATTACCAGGCGGCGAAAAGTTACGGCTGTGAAGTTTATGTTTTGATTAGATTGATGCTAATCCCAGTAGGTAACAGATACAGGTGTACATGTAGCTTTGTATAGTCACTCCAAATGTGGTCGCACCCTCAATAAACTCCGACTTGTCTCAATTAGTTGGTCAAACAACAACTTGTTGGCTTCTACGCTAATGTAAACGTCGGTGATAAGGCTAGGTGATAAGTAGAAAAGTAAGTTTTAGGCAGGAGTTGGGGTGCTTGATTTAGTAATAGAAGTTGTAGGTCTCCTCTGCCATATTTATGTTTAACTTCGTAAAAGGAAAACATATAGTTTTTGCTCTGTTTCAACTTCCTCTTCCGTTCCAAACAAATAAGGTCAATGACCAGAGCCAGACGTCTGTCACCATGGTAACTGGTGTTGGGTTACATCGTGTTGCAATGAACAATGAATGTAGTTAAGTAAGAATTAACAGATAAGACCATACGCGAAGGTAAACATTATACATTTGCTTTGCAATTGTTACCCTTCTAGTTTTTCCTCCGTTTCTTCCTCTTCTTCTTCTCCAAGCAAATAAGGTCAATAAACGGAACCAGACGTCTGTCAACATGGTAATTAGGGTTGGGTTGCTTCATGTTGCAGTTTTATAGCAGGAGGGATTTAGACTCCAGTCAGCATATATGTGAGTGTTTGAGTACGAACTAACAGAGTAGACCATATGCGAGGGTAAGCTTTGCAAATGTCACCTTTCTAGTTTCGGCTGCATTAATGTTTTTTTTGCGTATATCTATACCGATTTATAACCAATGTAAAAAAATGTCACCAAGGGGACTGTCACATTGGTTGTAGGTTGTCGTCCTATTTTGATGCCGTAAAATTTTCAAGCAGGCTGTGACATGACCAGCCCCCAACTAAAATCTGAGACAGTTTTTCGATAACAAGACAGCTGGATTTTGTAAGACACAATCATGAGTATCCGCAGACTTATAATTAATGCAGTTTGAGATCGCACGACGGCTGTACGGCGTGCGTGGTTTACAACAGGGCCGTTATAGCCTCGGTCACAACCCGCCGTACGTGCTTTTTGTCCGTACGTTTTTTGGGAGGCTACGTCTGCTACGTTTTTTTTCTGAAAACGTGGGGAAGGAGTGGCATCGACGCACGTCACTCGCACGGTTTCGCAAGGTATAAGAGTGTGGTCTGCACGCCACGTCTGGCCGTGAGCGGTTGCGTGAATCGTTCGTTGCGCAAGTGGTAAGTGGGTTGTACGTGCTTACAACGTACGATCTCCGTGCGATTGCAACTTTACCGTAAGGAGGCCGTACTCACACGTGTGTCTTTCGTACGGTACGTACGGGGCACGCGCGTCGCCCGTACTCGCACGCACGGGTGGTGAATCCGCAGACCACACGCAGAAAAAGTTTTACATGCACTTAAAGTTCTACGGCGTGTCTGCGTTCTCCCAAATCCGTAGGATTCCGTACGGAGGTGGTACTCACCACGCACAGGTGCCCTACGTTTGCCCACGTTTTTGCACGTAGACAGCACGCAGAAGCATGTACGGCGGGTTGTGACCGAAGCTTTAATAGGCCCCTAAGGTTTACGACAGTCGTGCATGTGTCCTACAAAATGCAACTGGTATGTGACGGAAAATACTGCGGTCGATCCTTGACGACGGTCGGTTGTGTTTTGGTCGGAAAGCATGAGACAAAACATGAGACAAAAATAATTGTACGGCAGAGGTGACTGTGATTTATTGTGTAGGCTCTTCCAAATAATCCTCAATGGAAAAAGATTATGCATTATTAAAGAGACTATTTACAGTTCGTCAGTCGTGAATGTTGGCATTCTCTGGCGAATGCAAAAGATTGTTAAACACTTAGACTAAGTCTAGTACTTACAGTTTTTTCTGCTTATTCTAAGGTTTTACTGCAAATAATAATGATAAACATCGATCTTACATTTGGTTCATTTTAACGGAGGGGAGGGGTGATCCGTCATAGCAACCTTCCTTGTTAGTACACCTACTTTGTTGATCAAAGGAAAGATAACAAAAATACATGAATGTCACTTGATGAAAACAAGAAAAGTTAGAATAAAAGGAATCAAAAAAATTCAAATGCCAACAGTTTAACGAAGCATGAGTCACAGTTTTTGTGTATGACTGTACTAGTATCACGGCTGTATAACACTTTAACAACTGTGTTATAGGATTGAACCTAATGCTACCGTAATAGTGTTATAGTAACGATGTTACGTAAATATTTGGTGAATGTACTGTGTGTACGTTATGGCAAGAATTGTCTGTCAAGAAGTCCAGGAATATTGGTGGTGTGCCTGAGTTGGATTTTCTAAATAAAGGCCCCATTCCCACCAGGGTAAAATTGTCGAAGCCGGATCAAAGCGAAGCAATTTGGCTCGATCCGGATAATATTAGCCTAGTTGGAATGGGCCCCAAATCTCATGCAATAACAGGAGTGAAAACTAATCACTATACTGATAAGAAAGGTGACAGACCCAGAGCCAATAAGAATCGTTAGTAACTCAGGAGTGCCATAAAAACAAGTTGCAATGTCAGAATTTCAACACAGTATGAGTCACCTTGTTGTTGGCAAAGGCCTATAAATTAAATCTTTATTGATGTTTGATTAAGCTCGTCCATAAAGTTAATTACTTTTTCATAGATGTCTCAGTCTGATAAGACGCCAAACAGGGCATTAGGACGTTTTTTCCTCCTTAGCAACCTTCCGTGTTCACACAATGGCCCTGTCAGTCAGAGTTAAAGCGCACGTCTGTTTGTGTTTAAACCAGACAAAGGTTGTTTTTCACAAGGTGGGTTCTAAAGCCTGGTGTCAATAGAAAATATTGTAACACCGAGATGTAAAAGAAAAGGTTAACAAAATCTGCTGTTGCCAATATAGTGCGCACTTTTGTGTTTGCTTTTTGATCGTTCGCACCTTGGAGTGATAAATATAGAGGTAGTTTCTAAAACTTTATTGCTTTGCCTTTATTATTTACCAATGCCCTGTATTTTAGACAAGACGTATTCCAATTAAATGGCAAGGTTATTGCACGAACAAGGTTGCTAAGGACGAGAGTACCCTAAGACAAGTGAAGAGAATTTTTTTACACAACCAAGTCTTTTATTCGGCCGACATTTGGGTCACCGTCTGTCACCTTCCTCAGGGCAATTCTGACTGGTTTACATTGCACAGCAGCACAGGTGTCGCTGCTGTAGATGCATTCCCAAACGTACAACATATCTAGACATATACGCATGGTTGCAGGGTCACCGAAACGTCGGCTGAATAAAAGACTTAGTTGTAAAAAAGAGTCTGTTTACTCAGTGACTTACCAACCTGATGAAACTATTCGCGGACCCTAAACCCACTTCGTCTGCCCTTTATGTTTGACGTCCATAGTTTTCCGAACAATGGATTATATATAAAAGTGGTCGCGAATTTTTTCAACCTTTCGAGCGCCGACTTTGTGGCTTCATTTTGAAACCCTGCTAAAGAAAAACACAACCGATGTCTGGATATATCAGACAAAAATAGACAAACGTTTTCATTTTGATTGACACGGAGTTTGTGAACAAGAAAGGTTAGACTGTAAAAACAGACCACAACCTGTATCCTAAGAAAAACTGTTTGGGAGAACCAACTTAATTATTAGCACGAAAAACAATTTTTTTTGTACCACAAATTCTTATCCCATTTTTTTACCTACAAGACAGAACATAATATTCCGCCCGAGACTGTGTTTTAGTCATTTTATTCAAACTAAAATTATATATTCCCAGTTCAGCGTCATTCCCTTACGTCATGATGAGGAAAACAACACCATCTGTGATCTGGTGATCAACGACGTGGCCCAAGAGATAACACAGATAGACGGTATGGAAAGACTTATTCATGTACTACCCTTTGTGCACCGCTACAGTGGTATATAAGGCCACAGCGACCTACATGTAATTGTATGGATGACATCCGCGCACGCATTGATTTTTGTCTGTTCTCAAAAAAAGAAAGAAAATATCACGTCCTACGAGGCACTGGCCAGGATCCGACAATACTCCAGAGGGAGGACGGCACCCTGGCTACAGAAGCTCCACGACTCAGGAACTCAGTTCATACGTGCAGTGCCGATTCATAAATTCATAAATTAAAAAAAAAGCCAGCATGTGCCGGCTTGTCGTATACGTCGCTTTGTACTGCCGCAAATTCATAATACATGCACCAGCTTTGTATTCCTGTGGTTTAGTAGCATTTTTATTTTTGGCCAGAATATTTTTTATTCGCCCTCACGCACTAATTTGGGGGTCTTCGGAGGATGGAAACCATACAATTAAGTCGGTGAGGCCTAATATACTTTTAAAACATGACATATGACATGCAATATCATTTTTATTCTCTAGGAGTGTGTCTTAGCTTTGCCACGTTTTGAGTAACACTGTACCTACCATCTGTATTCACGTACAGGAAACCATGCTTTATTTGATGACCTGGATTACTCCAAAAGGTACTGTTTCACTCCTAATTATTTAGATATAGCCTAATTAGATTAATTAGCATTACTAACTTCAATAAAATGGTCGGGGTCGTGTGGTGTAGCGGCAGAGTGCGCGACTCGGAGTCCCGGGTTCCAACTGAGAGTCCCGGGTTCGAGTCCTGACATGCCACCGATCTTGTGCCCTTGGGAAAGGCACTTTACACGACTTTCCTCACGTAGCTCAGGTGTAAATGAGTATTGTCCTGGCATGTATTTGTCCCCTGTGTTGGTGGCGGCATTAATATAAGTTGAGAAAACTTGAGTGTGTCGTCACCACGTCTGGTTGGTTACATGTTGGAATAATAAATAAATAAATAAATAAATAAAAATGGTAAACGTTTTTGAGAAAAATGCTGACATTTTAATTAGTAATGAAGAGTGAGATAAATACAACATACAGCATTTATATTGTATACCTGCCTTGTTTGTGCAAGGAGAGTTTGGAACACGAACATATAAAGATTTCTCTTTAATAACTGTGTAAAAGATGAAACGCATTTTTTGAACGCTCAATATACATTGACATGCGGAAATCCTTTAATCCTTTATTAGTTCCTTACAATTAAACCAGAAATGTTCGTACTTACCGAAAATAAAATTGTTAAAACATATTATGACATACAAGCATTGTGATCTAAATGAAAAATTATGTAACTTTGTCCATACATGTTTCAAAAAGATAGAAGAGATCCTGTAAACATAGATGTATACGTAGCACAGCAATGGGACACTCGTCCCTTGTATCCTGTACCTCAGTTATCTAACTAGCGCATTTGGCCCATAATGGGCCTGAATATGCAATAAAGTTTAGTGTCATTGTTAATGTCATTTAATTCATTTCCGTCCACTGTCAGGTTTCTGTTCACCGTGACTAAGAACGGCGAGGTCGTGCACGTGTACCATCCTCACGATGAGCATCACCACGTGTTGGGGACCAAGAAGGTCCTGGTCGGCCTACTGTCCGCGCGCCTCCATACTACGCCAGAGGTAAGCATTTTACTTGCATTTTGTTTCAGTCATTTTAGTTACAGGTAGTGGTACGACGTCAAGAACCCAACATATTATCTAGGGATGACCAGATGGGATCTTACGCATAGCTGTTCTCTCGACACTCATATGTGGCAATGGCCAATGCGCATCTACATTCTGGCATAAAATCAAGCTCTTCCAGTAGATCATTCTAAACTGACAATGGCCATTCTAAGAATAAAGCTCTGTGCACTATGTATACATCACATTTACTTGGTTACAAAGTCCTACATCACCCTCTATAGCCGTACAATATCTGCCTGCACAGACTACTAAATATTTCCATGAAACTTGGGGATGTTCGTTAAGCAGGAGTGATTTATGGTACGGATGACGTATTTGCGAGATCTTTTAAACATAAAGAGTTGTTAACAAAACCTTCTTGTTGTGTGATGAAGATTTGCTTCTATATTTTTGCTATTGACAAAAAAATCGATATACAGTATAATTATTTATTTTGATGTTAACAATTTTTGGTATACTATGTTTTAGACCATGACTCACGGCAGACCTTGGTCCTACAGTGTGAAAGAAACTGGACATGAAGGTATGAAACCTGGCGAGAATATCCGTTAAGTAAGTCTCGTCTTTCTATTATTGGAAACCATATGTTACAAGCTCTACATCATGCATTCGTCGCGTGGCGTAGTGGTAGAGCGTCCGACTATGAAACGGGAAGACCCGGCTTCGATCCCGAGTTGTACCCGGGGCATGCCTGGACATGCGCCCTGACGTTGTGCCCTTGGGAAAGGTACCTTACACGACTTTCCTCACTCCACCCAGGTGTGATTGAGTACCTAACTTTGGTTGGGGAAAGTCGTATTGAGGTGGCGTCGAATGGCAGCCGCACAGACCCTTGCGACAGCTCTACAAAAATGTGTGGAACAAATATGTTATATGTATTTTTGTGTATTATTGTGATTGTAAACCCTGTATCAATTCAGGGCTATAAAAGGCTGCAATTACACGGGTTATGTTTGACCAATAAACCAAAAATTAATCCTAATGTTTTTCAGGGGAAGATGACCATTCCTACGTTGGAAAGGTCACACAAGAGGGCATTATGTTCACCAGGACAAAGCATGGTCATGCGGTCCGCAACGCTAAAGCCAAGAACGAGAAGGTGAGAGGAATGTCTTCTTACTAGACATGCTTTAGAGTAGGGCAGCAAATACGCTGCTAAATCTTTGAAATAAGATTTATTGGCACAGAAGATGGCCATTTGTATTATGAAAACGTCAGGCCCTATGCCTAGCTATGTCGTCCAAAATGGAGATTAACACTCAGTCTGTCAAATAGTTTGGTCAACTATACCTTACCTAGTTATGACTGTTATTACTGTTATCATAACAATTTTTATCTCTGTTATTTTATCTCTGCAGCAAATTCTCTACCACAAGGCATATGAAGTTCCTCACACGATCCAAACGAAGGAAACGTTTTCATCACCAACACAGTCGACCCCGGGGTAACACTTCTTTTTACGTTGTAAAATTACCTTGTAGAACAAGAAATCTGAGATTTTAAACCTCTAGTAAGTATATAACGCATGATGATCATTTCGGATTTCATATTAACGGCAATGTTGACGACAAGAAAAAGATAAGATTCACGATTATAACTCACAATACAGGATAATACACAAACCCATTCCTGATTTTTCCACAATACTTTTATGTTCGGCATTCTTAATGCAATTTATAGCCTGTACATTTACAGTCCTTCTGAGTTTTCTACAAGCGCGACCCTCTGCACCCTTTGCACGCCTACCGCCTGCATACTATGAAAATCTAGTTCTTATTGGAACATAGCACCCCTATGCCGGACCCCTTGTCAGAATGGTAAAACCCGGCATACTCTTTAACAAGGTCATAAAACCAAACCAATTTCATCAACGCGGGGGTGTCCAGAGGCCGTCCACATTTCGATGCCCGAAAACACATGTACAATTAAATAAAAGAGAAGCGGATCATCTGGCCCCCAATAGCAAAACGAGACCCCAAAAAATCCGTCCAGCCCACCGTAAGTTACAGCTGAGAACGTAAAAATATCGGAAAACTTACTTAACCCTTCCGCGGAAGGATGTCTCCTTCCCCGGAGGTAAAATCAGAACCAAGCTTATCACGTAAGGGGTCCTTCTTTGATGATCTTTTCGGCATATGTATTCATTAGTAATTTGGAAGAAAAAAGGTTAACATGCACAGAGTGTAAACTATAGTTGAAGAAACACACCATAAATTTCCGGCTGATCCCGTCAACCTTCATCAGATGTGTGAAGCAATCGCTGACTTTCCGGAAGTCGGAAGCGTGATGACGAGTTTCTTCCTTGTGTTGGAACAAGTCTAAACTCTTCAACTATGGATTCTACCAACACAGGTGATCTTTCATTCGAATATTAGAGTGTAAACTATTTGCCCTTTTTAGATTCCAACCTAATGCTGGAATACCAGGGGATCCGGCGAAGCTACAAGAGCTTGAGGATGAAGACTACGGTACGTGCGAGTTTAGTTCCCAACACTGTTAGACCAGAATGCCCTTATGAATTTTTCTACAAACCAGTTCTATACAAAATATACCAGCATCTAATGTTATACTGTCTTTTATGTTATGTGTTACACAGATATGCCGCCGATGACAGCTGAATCTGATGGGCATCTGAAGCTCGTGCAGGTTATACCAGCCACAAAACAGGACACTTACGAAGTTCCAGCAAGTTTTAAACATGGCTCTCTTGTAGTTGATGAGGTAGGTTTATTCCCTTCTCTCTTAGAACAACACAATATTTTAGCCTTTTCATTATTAATTTTTTAATTAATTCTATGTTCTGTGTGAAGTATCATTCCCTGGAAATCGACAGTTTGTACAGAACTTTATAAATTGCATTTAGAGTGAACTGTTTCCAGTATCAAATCATTAGATACGCCTTTATGAAATGCTCTATTCTTGCCTAATTATTTGCTACATAATTAAGGGTTAATGACCCGCCCCGAGGTGAAGATGGTGTGATAAAGCCTTGTCAGTTGCTATAACCACCGAATGAAGCCATCGAGTGAGCGACAGCGAACGAGGTGGCCTTATGAGGTGGTTATAGCTTCATCTTCATCTTTGCAGGGGCTCTAATATAGCCCCTGTTGGGGCACTTTAGGGGGGGGGGGGCAAGCAACTGACAAGGCTTTATCACACCATATTCACCGAGAAAGGGCGGGCCATTAACGCTATTATCATATAGCCTATCAAAATTTACAAAGTAGAGAGTAACACATTCCTGTACATATACATCTGAATTAAATAACAAACCGTTACAGTCACTCCTCTATATAGCTATCTTCCCGTCCGCTGGCCACTGTTCCTGTGCATCTTTCCCGATTCCAAGGACCCACATATTGAGTCTAAATTGACATCAATCAGTTCTTCTATGACAAATTCTGACACACCATTGTCTAAAATTGTATTCCCTTTAGTGTGATGATTTTACCTGTTCTATCAGAGTTCATATGAGTTCACTGGAACTTCGGAACAGAACCGGTATTCCATTTGTGGTTATTTTGGGCCAAGAGAATAGAACAAGCTTCCATTTGAAGTCATCTGAGGTCATTTGGATGTTTCAATACAGAGATGTACTTACTAATGGGGGGTGGTGCAAAATATGTTTTCTTTTCTTTCGCTCAAAATCCACGTGAATTGACATGGTCTTTATTTTGTTATGTATTGCTAAATAAATTGGGTGATGACAAGACGGTAAACATTTCTAGTCAACAAGGAAACGTGCTACAAATGTCAGCAAAAAGAGTCAACTCCCCTGCAAATGGTTTGCTCCGGACCGTGCTTTATTGTGCAACAAAGCACAATTGTGAGAATAAAACACACCTGGCAATACTTGTATCATGCTAACCTTGACATTATGGCGTCATAATCAATATGGAATGGGGGCTTCTGATTGGTCAACGCCACCTGGCTATATGATAATGCTAAATTATGTACCAACATGTAAAAGTGAAAGCTATTGCTTTTATTCTAGAACATGAATAATGTATTATTCTTGTCACTTCTTATTTACTTTGTTTCCCAGCCCCCAAGGAAAATCTTGACACTTGAAGACCAGGAAGAAGCAATCGTTGGTAACCTGACGTGCATGAGAACTGTGAGGCCAAAAGGTTAGCCCTCTACTCAAATATCATGTCTGAAAAACACACGTACTGTACTGGAGTAAGAATATGTGATATTGTTAAAATTTTTCATTCAAATATTCATAGCACCTTATGTCCATTATTCATAGCACCACAACATTCATGACCAGGAACTCTTTTTTTTTTCCAACACATAATCACAAGATGATGATGATGAATCACAAGACGTGGTGACGGCACACTGAAGTTATGTCAACTTATATTAATGCCACCAACAACACAGGGGACAATATAATACTCATTTTTACCTGCGCAAAGTGATGTTTAGGTCACATTTCCAAACCAGGGCCCGGTCGGGCTGTTTGTATGTACCGAAAATTAATAATTCATATCCAGAATATACAGAAATAGTGCCCACGATTTTTATGAAAACTTGTCTGTGCTTTGTCTTTGGTATCGTACTTTTCGTTCCCAAGAGTTGCCCGGCCGAGCCCCGTGTGGGAATTGTGACCTCAGCATTAGGAAAGTCGTGTAAAGTGTCTTTTGCAAGGGCAAGCGATCGGTGGCATGCCAGGACTCGAAGCCGGGACCTTTTGGTTTCAAGTCGACATGACCCCATTTTTTAATTGCTGCAGAATCGCAGGAGAGAATCACATGTTTCCACAACATCGTGGAGACGCTGCATCATCTATCGCCAGACAACCTCACAAGGGTGGCCGACACCTACATAGCGGTCAACACAACATCGGAGAACGACATAGAGAACCGTGACGCCATTACTGATGCACTCGGCGCCATGGCAACCAACGACTCCCTGACCCTGCTGACCAAGCTGGTCCTGACGCCTCAGCAGAAGGATGCTAAGCTCGCCCTCAGGGCGCTTTTCCATTTTTTCGGACTGAAAAGTCCACCACCACAGGTATCTAGACCGTACGGACACAATGTTTAT
>NW_017803725.1:213933-216483 GCF_001625305.1 Branchiostoma belcheri | reverse complement strand
GATTTTAATGTTGCTACCAGACGAGGAGGAGGGACAACACGTGTGGACCCGGGCTCACCTGCTACTTGGGTCTCTGGTTGGAACCATACACACTACAGACCCTGCACGAGCTAATGCGATCATCGAACGACTCCACGGAATGGTGGAGATTCACGGTAAGCAAATTCATCTTCCTTTTTCATCATCATCTTAGGGCGGAAGTTTATCCGTGAATGACCCCCCCGCCCCTAAAAAAGAAAAGTTTCAAATTACCTTTTCCATAAGCTAAGCTTTGCGTCACTATGTTATGTTGACACTATTTAGGTTACTAGATTGTGTTGACCCATGACCCCACTAGAGGTCACCCTGTGAGCGGCCCTTTGTCCGCCATTGTACGTCCTCTGCGAATGTTGTATTAAAGCCTCTGCTCCTACTTCGCAACCGTTTTTAACGTTGAGTCGTCAACTACGTGTCTCCTTAATGACGTTGCCATTTTGTTTTTTAAATGTATATCATGTGTTAAAAACTCATGTAGGGGTTGATTTCGTTTAAGAAGGATCGTGATATTAATTGCAAAATTTAAAAGGCAAAATCTGAAGGGCCACTAACCCTTACCTAGCACACTTAAGTTCGTATATGGATATGCATCTCTAAGGTAGTCAGAGCTAGGTCTGAAGACGTTTGTTAAAGAATGGATCCTTCGAAGGAATAAAGAAACTACGCTTAGAAAGACATCTGGAGCAGTTTTAGTGAATTCTAGTATAACAACTACATTCTGGATGCCTAAACAGTATGCAAGCTTAAAAATATTCTCGCGTAGTTCTGCGACAAAGCAAAAAGTAAAGCGACTGTTTTACACATTGTCAACCAAGTCTTTTATTCAGCCGACGTTTCGGGGACTGTCTTTCATCTTCCTCAGGGCAATTCTGACTGGTTTAGATTGCACTACAGCACTGGTGTCGCTGCTATAGATGCATTTCCAAACGTATAACATTTACATATCTACAGCATCTATAGCAAGAACACCCGTGCTGCAGTGCAATGTAAAACAGTCAGAATTGTCCAGAGGAAGGTGACAGACGGCCACCGAAACGTCGGCTGAATAAAAGACATGGTTGTCTAAAAAGAGTTTCTTTACTCATTGACTTACCAACCTGATAACAATATACACGGATAAAGCAATAAGTTGTTTTCTAAAGATCCATGGAAGCACCGGCAGCTGAGGTCGGCCATGACAGAAGAGGAGTACAGCAGACATCTACATGAGAAGGCCACTATCCTGGGAGCCCTGGGGAAGTGCTGGGATGGACAGGTCCTATGACTACTTCCTGTCCTACATGAACAGTACTGAAGCGCCTTCCGTGCTGAAGAGGACCAGCATGACCGCGCTGAAAAACTATGATCATAAAAAGGTAAGCAATAATATTATTTGCCTTTATGTGTATCATTAACGTATATCTTAGTTCCAATTTTTATTTGAATTAGGCCACACCGACTTAATTTTATGGGTGATATCCGCGCGCGCATTGATTTTTGCCTTTTGCCCTAAAAAAATAAACAGATCACCTCCACCGAGGCCCTGGCCTGGCTCCAGGCCTGGGTAGTCCATGGTAGTTAGCGATGAGCGGTGCCGAACATCCAGGCTATCTAATTCGAAGCTCCACGACTCAAGAACTCAGTACATACGTACAGTACCGATTCATAAATTCCGAAAGAGGCCAGGATATGCCGACTTGTCGTATACGTCGCTAAGTCGTATACATCGCTAATTCACAATACCAGCTTGTATTCCTGTAGTTTAGTAGCATTTTTATTTTTGGCCGGAATTTTTTTAATTCGCCGCGCGCACTAGTTTGGGGTCTTCAGACGATGTCCTCCATAAAATTAAATCGGTGTGGCCTTACACGAATAATATTTGAATCTGTATGTAATGAAACTTCACTTTACACAAAGCAGCTAGCCAGCAGTGGCTGCAACAAAACTCGACGAGAACACAAGCATAAAAACATATATAGATATAAATGGATCAGAATAGACATAAATGATAAAAAATAACAATACAATAATTATAATAAGATGAAAGGAAATAGTCTTTGTTGCATTATTTTCACATTCATTCTCAATTGGGCTGTATGAGTGACGAAAAATAACAACTCAAAATCAAAAATATACACAAATAGGGACTCATGATAAGTCTTTTCGATTTTTTCCTTTTTTGTGTTTTGTTGTCTATCATCTGAAACGTTTCGCTCCATAATACTGCCCGGCCGGGCCCTAGCTTGGAAATGGTACGTCAGCATAAGGTAGAAACAAATTGAACAGTAATAGCTGATCTTTATTAAATAACATTACGATTATAACAGGCCGCAGACGAGATCCTCCGTGTGGCGATAGAAGACCCGGATGGACACGTGCGGTACGCAGCCGCTCTGGACTACCTGAGTCACCCACGTGCCTCCGAACTGTGGACAGCTCAGCAACAAATCAACGACAGGTAAGGGTTGCTAAATATCAAAAGTTTTCACAGTTGAAGGCATAAAACAACAGAAAACATAAAATAGCTTGATTTTG
>NW_017803725.1:211741-212301 GCF_001625305.1 Branchiostoma belcheri | reverse complement strand
TGCCACGCACGGTGCTTGCGTCATCCGTGCTTACTCCTCACTTCCCAGTTGACCTGCTCTTTGACCACGCAGAACACACGTGCACCATACTAGGTGCTCCGCACGTGCAACGCACGTGCAACGCACCTTATTTCTACAGTATATAAAGACGACTTAACAGGCGACTGCCAACTCGTCTCCAAGATGCACAGGAAGGCTCAAAAGAAGTCTACCAGACAAGATCCAAAGAAACGGGCCGCGGAAGACACCAGGGCGGCTAGTGATGATGAAGTTAACAGGAGGTGCACGCACTTACAACGTGCGAGTGAGTAAGGAAATCGTGCGCACGCCGCACGTGTAGGTACGGCCTGTACGCGGCAACGTGGCAATCGCACAGAGATCGTACGTTGTAAGCACGTACAACTCACTTACCACTTGCGCAACGTACGATGCACACAACCGCTGACGGCCAGGCGTGTCGTGCAGACCACGTACGTACACCTTGCGAGTGACGTACTCCCTCGGCCGGCCACCCTACGTTTGCAGAAAAAACGTAGCAGACGTAGCTACGACAAAAACGT
>NW_017803725.1:208977-210237 GCF_001625305.1 Branchiostoma belcheri | reverse complement strand
GTGGTTTATCCTAAACAGAACCGTTGGAGGGAAGGTTCGAGGTAGACGCGCTGGACATGGCGTATGCGAAGGTGCACGTGGGGGTTGATTGGTATCAACCTTAAATTCCTGGATGCGAGAGTCTGTTTCAAAGGAAAGGCGGAATACCAATTCAACATTTTCCAGGTATGACAGCTATTCGTTTGCACAACTTTACCTTGAAATGAATAGTTATGCTTTTTTTTAAATAAGTAAGATGCAAATAGATGTGGTGCAGTGTATCATATAAATGTTAAGATCTTGATTCTCATTTCTCTTGGCAGGAGTTCAACTTTGAAGAGGTTTTCCGATTGGTTAAACAGTTTGACCGCGTAATCAACCAGGTCGTTGTAAATGTGAAGAATAACATCATTCGTTTCAAGCAACTTCTCGGGAGGTAAGCTTATAGTGTTCTGGCATGTGACGGTACAATTGTCGTATCGGTACAGGTGTATCGGTAAAAAGTAATATCAAAAACCATAACTATATTAATCTGTCAATGGCTGTTATCCAAACAGAGGTTTAGGTTTTGACTCTATTGGCGTGTTTTAGGCTTTTTATCCGGCTTTCTTTTTTGCACTTTTTTCTAATTCCAACATTTCATGACCAAACGTTGCGACGGCACACTCAAGTTATATCAACTTATTTTATACCACCACCAACACAGAGTACAAATACAGGAAAGGACAATACTTATTTTCACTTGAGTTAAATGAGAAAAGTCGTGTACAGTGCACTGTTTTTACGCCAACCCAACGTTAAGAAAGCCTAGAACACGCCAAAAAATAAGTCAAAATCCAAACCTCTGCTTGAAGAGCATAAAGGGCAGTGGACTCAATCATTCATTGTAACGCGATTAGTGGATACATTTCGGTGATCTTCCAACAGAACGACAGGCTCCATAGACGGCATCTTCCAGAACATCGTGAATGCAGTGGAGGACCTTCCCCGTCCAGTGCTTGACTTCAAAGTCAAGGCCAAAGTGTTCATCACCAGATCTGGGGAGTACACAAACCTTCCCCCGGTCGTAGAAAACGTCAGACAAGTGGTCCATCGAGTTAGCACGCTCATCAGTGACATGAAGACCGAAGTCATGGGCTTCTACCACGTGAGTATAACATACCATGTTCCTAACCTAATTTGACGTTGTGTTGCTACAAGATTAGAGAGTAACGTGACAAAAGCTGGAAGAGGGGGCAAGAAAAAAAAACGGGAATATGAAAAACACCTTATAAACCTGCT
>NW_017803725.1:208597-208957 GCF_001625305.1 Branchiostoma belcheri | reverse complement strand
CGGAATCCTACGGATTTGGGAGCACGCAGACACGCCGTAGAACTTTAAGTGCATGTAAAACTTTTTCTACGTGCGATCTGCGGATTCACCACCCGTGCGTGCGAGTACGAGCGGCGTGCGTGCCCCGTACGTGTCGTGCGGAAGAAGCACGTGTGAGTACGGCCTCCTTACGGTAAAGTTGCAATCGCACGGAGTTCGTACGTTGCGCAAGTGGTACCTGAGTTGTACGTGCTTGCACGTAGACAGCACGCAGAAGCACGTACGGCGGGTTGTGACCGAAGCTTAACTAAGCTAAGGCAAAGGGCAACACTGAAAACTAGCACAGAGACAGAAACACACCACACCTTATTACACTTCGCT
>NW_017803725.1:192460-207940 GCF_001625305.1 Branchiostoma belcheri | reverse complement strand
TAAACAGTACTTCAAGATTTGTCCATTTTGTATCCCAGAGAAGACACTTCATTGGATGAACCTGAGGGAGGACCTCGCACAGATATCTGACGACATCTCCGTGGCGTTTGAGTCCCTGTCGGAGCTGGACGACTGGGCGGTCCAGCAAGTAGAGTCCACGGACTTCACTATACGCTTCTATGGAGTGGACATTGTAGGTCATTGTAACTACAAGTCAGTAGAAAACAGTTGGAAGGCACTCCATAGAATAATTAGGGTCCTCCCCATACCATATATGGTATATTTGTTTTTTTTTTTACATTTTCCGCGCTTATTTACGTTTCTATAGCGCGTGTGTCACATATGACCATGCAAGCATAACAGCAAGAGACAATTCCACTGGTAGCGGCATGTGTTCAACTTTTCAACCATTTTCCGTACCCTGAGTGCAAAGCAGAAAAATTAGGAATCTCCAAATAACAAGACCAGAATTTAGCTGCATAGGCATTCTGCTTGCCCATTCAAGTATTGATGACAGAGACATTTCGTCAGTTGTCTGTATACTATCCTGCTATTTTGTTCCAGAATGCAATGAGACAACAGATTGTGACTGAGCTTCGTGACTTGTTGAACGGACTCCTGGGCCCCATACAAGAAGTCCACCGGATTCCTAACATCTTCCTCTCTGCGTACAACGAGACTGTGGACCTCATCAAATCCATCAAAGACGGCTACAATGGAATCAAAACCGGGTACGTTGTCACTGTTGGACAGATTCTAGATACGAGAAACTTTTATTGTATTGGTCAATGTTATTGATCTAATTGCACATATCTTGTCGAACTTGTCGAACTGATCCGCGTTACCCTACTTCCTTTGAATTAACTTCTCGAATTGTCCAGCCTTCACATCTCGTCTTTGTAGCCTTTTGGTACTAAATGTTTGTTACAGTTATCGATGGTTAGGCAGCAAGGATAAGGTGAAACAAAACTTACTTCTAGGCCTTTCTCTATTTTAGTTACGACGAAGCTAAGTCCCTGATTGAGCAAATCTTCGGAGCCAAAGCTGACCAAGATTTTCCCAGAAAGTACCTGGAGTCGGCCGCATGCGGGGATGGCTTCTACCCGAGCACTGGTCTAGGGCGTTACGCTCAACAAGGGGTGCTGCTAGAGGCAGCCGCCGGGCAACAAGTAACTTTATACCTTATACTTACAATACTTGCAGTAACTACCTATCTCGTTATTGGGGGTGGTGCAAGATTGACACGAAGATGAAGCTCTGCCTCCAGACTGTAATCGTTGCTTTATCTGATAAAAACTATAGGACGCATACATACCGTTGTAATAGCATATAGCACATATGTAGTACATACAGTTCGATATGCAACGTTTCTTTTTCTTTTCCGAACCAAAAAGGTCAATGACCTGAACCAGACTGTCTGTTACCATGATAAAATGGGTTACATCATGTTGCAATTTTATAGCGAGGGGGATTTAAACTCCTGTCTGACCATATATATGAATATGTTTGAGTGATATTTAACAGAGCAGACCATATGCGAAGGTAAACATTGTGCATTTCTAGTTTCGAGCTAATTTACATTTTATGATTTTTCTTACAGATCGGCGCCCCCTTTTCAGGCATCATAAGGAGGTCGGGCAGCAACCAAGTGACCATAACGACGGATTCTATGGAAAAACTGGAAGTCATCATTGACAATATAAACTTCCTCCCCGAAAAAGAGATGAAACGGGTAAATTGATCTTTTAATTATGGTGAGCAATTTTAGAGATGACACAAAACTATTTAGATGATGCAACAGATTAAATACTTTTAATGTCATGGATGTTCATCTGTGTTGGTAGTTACATGTCAATTTTTAGTTAAAACTTTTGGTCCAACACAAAAAAGTTCTCTCACCTAGAGCTTCGACCAGTCACTCTGGTCTTCCTCAGTGTTGACGTCACGCCTTAAAGAAGCCACGTGACAAGCTTCACTGGGTCAGTCTACTGAGGAAGACCAGAGTGACTGGGCGAAAGCTAGAAAGAACTTTTTTGTGTTGGACCATAAGTTTTAACTCCAAATACAGCTTAAAGACTTTACGCTTCATAAAAATAATTTTGTTAAAACAAGGCAATGTATCAATTGTTAAAGTAAATTGACATATAGTGAGTAGCTTTTTCTTGACCTTATGGATTACGCATGTTTATTTTGAAAAAAAAAACAGCATTGATCTTTTGTTTCCCTATAAAACATCATCATAATCATCGGTAAGCTGCTGAAAGTTTCCCCCATTTCCTTCTGTAGTTTGCAAAGTCAGAGATCTGTTTTGCCGAGAGTTAGTTTGTGTAATCTTACAGGAGATGTTGGGTGCACTGCAAATTAGTGGTTGGCTGCCGTCATACACGTCTCCTCAATAACTTCTTGAATGTCTTCAAAAACCCAGGTCTTCAAAGGAACTCTCATTGGTACAGTGTCCTCCTCCAGCTGTCAGCCTAACCACATCCACCTGGCCATCAGAAACACGCAGTCCGGAGGTTTAGTGGATCCGACACGCTTCACGGAGAAGAGAGACATGGTGGTCCCAGGCTGGCGACAAGAATGCGGCGACTGGAACCTAGAATTCTTTGATTATGGAAAACGCCAGGTACAATCAACTCACCGCCTTGATATTTTCAGATCCGTACAGTTTTAAATGGTCCCTAGCTATATATAGATAGACGATTGTCTGGATGGTTTGTAGTTGTTATTTTAGATGCTTGTTTGTTTCTTAGTCAAGACAATAAACCCAGGCGTACATTACGGATGGATTGTTATCAATATAAGTATATGTTATAAGGCCTTGACATAATGAAAAAAATGTGAACGTGTATTATATCTAGATTCATAAATCTTAAAGCATTTATAAATCTAGATATAATAAAAGATTCCAAAAATATTTCTTGTGAATGTCTCGTTGTACATTACCTTACAGTTCGTTGTCGTATCGACCGGAAACTTTGGAGGCTCCAGAGAAGAAGACACCTCCCCGGCACGAATCTTACCAGACATTTCCGACCTGGATCAAGCGTTTCGCCAGATCCATGAAGTAAAGAAAAGGGACGTGGGGCAATGGTTTGACCAAGCAAAGGGTATGAAAAACTGAGGAATGAAAGGTCCAAATTCATATGACTGTCCTGGTTCTTTTAAGACCTTCTTTCTCGATTCTTACTTAGCCTATAGTAAGTTGTTGCGATAACGTACATCAAACAGTAATAATTGCAATGAATCATACATGTATATGGATATGAAAACAACATTTCTACGCATTAAAACGATGGGATACTATTTGCGCCATCGCGTGCCACCCGATATTTCCAGGTGGTCTATTTACTTCAAAGATTTTTGAGCGGAAGTAATATAGCGAAAAATGAAAAAAAGGTTCTTATTTTCAGCTGATTTTATATCGTAGAAGAGGGAGGGGGTCCATGTATGAGTCAAGCTAGTTCACCTGGTTATTCTAAAATTGCCGCATTCACTTTCATCACCCCCCGCATCCCACTAGTACCTCCTGCTTCTTGGAAGGAAAGAAAATAAGTGCGGGAATGTTTGTTTCAATAACATCCATAAAATCTAGTCAATGTGGCACCACTAGCAGATATACAAAGCACACTGCTTTGCATTTCATGCCATATGAATACGGATACATCTCTTGTATAACGCAAACAACTGCAATTTGAAAAGTACATTGATTCGTTCACTTTCCTGCACTAGGTTTTGTCAGTAGCTTGAATCTTCCCGACTTGAAGGAGATCGTCTCCCTGTTGGACTTTGACTTCCGAAGTCTGCAACTCTCCAAAGTGTTGGAGTTCATGGTGTTGTCTGGACTGGCGGATGCCAAGGCCAGGCTTGAACGGACAGTAGAGCGTCTTCTGGTTTGTAGGGTTATTCCAAAGCATTTAGTAGGATGTAGCATTGTATATTGTACAACCAATGGTTGTATTTCAATATGTTCAATATGTTGGTATGGAGTAGACCTTTGTAAGCAAATAGCACTATTATTGTAGCTATCATAGTAAAACCAGATTCCTGAAAATCACAGCAACTATCAAGAACTGCATTTGTATTGTTATGTTCCACATCAGTTCTGCAGTTATGTATATTGGTATGCCTTGTCTAAAAAGCATTTATCAATTTATTATTTTTTTGCTGATGTTTCTCTTCTTAGGAGTCGCTTCACCTAGAAAAGACGTCCTGCCCTGTACCGGAGACACTCGATGACGCAGCGCTGAGGAGAATTCTGCGTGACGGAGGGAACCCTGCCACTGGTTCCAGAGCCACCCTGCTCAACAACTACAGGAAACCAGAAAACCGTAAGTACTTCTACCGGTAATATCCTCCCTATATCGTACCATAGTATAGTGTCTATTTGTAGTGTTTAGAACTTTGCTGTTTTCGTTGTACTACTACTACTACTACTACTACTACTACTACTACTACTACTATTACTACTACTACTACTACTACTACTACTACTACTACTACTTCTACTACTTCTGAAATATCAATAGACACCTGTAAGGTGCAAACTACTACTACTACTACTACTACTACGACTACTACTACTACAGCTACTACTACTAGTACTACTACTTCTACTACTTCTGAAATATCAACAGACACCTGTAAGGTGCAAACTACTACTACTACTACTACTACTACTACGACTACTACTACTACAGCTACTACTACTAGTACTACTACTTCTACTACTTCTGAAATATCAACAGACACCTGTAAGGTGCAAACTACTACTACTACTACTACTACTACTACCACTCCTGTCAGTCAGCCTGCTGCATATGTAGGAAATAATAAAATAGAAGATGTGCTTAAAACATTTCACAGATTGTTGGCAGATTAAGGTATTTGTTCAATGTGGATTTCTTTTTTTTCTTCAGGATGTCCCGACTTGAGACAACATCTTCCTCAGAACATGCGCTGTTTCTTCGAGGACAACTGTCTGGGCGTGACGTGCTGTGTCGACCTAAATCTTGTCTTCACCAGGCGGTCCCTCAGTGCCTTCGCAATAATTGACCCTTGTAGTAACCAGCTGACGCTAGGTTTGGGGTTATGGAGGAAGACCTTTGATATCATCGACCCCTCCTTTGGTAAGCTGTAATATTGTATCTTTATACCCAACTTTGTTAAACTGTTTAAACAATGTTAGTTGATAGAAATATACCGCAATGAAATATAAGCCTTATCTATTGAGCCTAACACGCTTCTTACTAACTTGTATTTCCTTAAACAGCGGCAGAAGATGCTGGACATGCAGAAGAAAACCTACAGATTCTCGACATTGCACAAGTGATCTTCAAGTACAAAATTGTCGCTATTCCAGGTGGAGTTGAGGTAATTATGTTTATCGAAGGAAAACATTGTTTTTGCTGCGTTTCTTCTACTTCCGTTGCAAACACCGATCTCTGACGTAGCCAATGACCTGATTTGTTGACATCTCTCACTATGGTAACTGGTATTGGGTTACATAATGTTGCAATGTTATAGTAGGAAGGATTTAGACTCCTGTCTTGACCAAATATATGAATGTGTCTGAGTAAGAATTAACAGAACAGACCATAAACGAAGGTAAACATTATGCATTTGCTTTACAAATGTTGTAGGTAACTATAATTTAAAGCATATCAAAATGACATATTTCCTTGCTGGTATAATAAGTCATGGTCATACGTCTTATACCTTTCATGAGTCGCTCATTGAGTCTCGTCGTTTACCCATTCATTCAGTAAAGAGGTAAAACCAAAAATTATCATTTCAGCTCACCTTCCAAGTGACGCTGTGTTCAGTGCTGGATAACCTGTGCCTCCCCTATGTGAGCGTCTTCAGCAGGACCAGACTTCAGCTGGGAGTTTGCCAAGCCTCAGCGTTGACACCGTCTGGAAGGAGAAAGAGAAGTAGACACTTTTCATCAAGCAATAACTTAATTCAATCATAATACAACAAAAATGTACAGACAATTTCCCCTTAATCTATGTATCAATCTATGCTCCAATATAGATATCCAATGATACTTATATCGTACTTTTTTCGCTGCTTTTATCCATTGGTTTGTTTTAATATTGGCTTTGTTCATTTGTGTTTGTTCTTTTGCTGCACCAGGCATTGCTGATATGGGGCAGTTGTTATTAGGCGACATTGAGAGGCTAATAGACGACGCTAATATGATAGCTGATGACGTCACTGAGGTCATAAGGGAACTACGAACGCTTTATCGTGACATAGTAAGTAAAAAGAAAAGAAAGCATTGTTTTAGTAACATTGCCAATTTTTAAGAAGCAAATATGAATAATGTAACAGTCATATGCATATAGTACAGAGCTGAAACTCCGTCTCGATACAATACGTACGTACATCAAATGGTCGATAGTCCTGTTGCAGTCTTTTTTAAGAATTGTTCTTTAGAATTCCAATGACCAAATAACCAAGATCGGACCTCACGGACATGAGACGGTAAAAAATTGCCAGGACCTTTATACCTCCCACGCTATGCCCAGTCTCTGTGATGATTGTTTTAGGCCACACCGCCTTAATTTTATGGATGACATCCGCGCGCATTGATTTTCGTTCGCCTGTTCTCCGAAAAAAAAGGTCACGTCACCGGGCCTCTGGCCTGGCTCTATTTAGGGACAATACGGAGCCGGTCACCCAGGCTACCGAAGCTTTACGACTCAAGAACTCAGTACATACGTTCAGTGCCGATTTATAAATTCCGCAAAAAGCCAGCATGCGCCGGTTTGTCTTATACGTCGCTAAGTACTGCCGCAAATTTACAATACCAGTTTTGTATTCCTGTAGTTTAGCAGAATTTGTATTTTTGGTTGGAATTTTTCGCCTTCACTCACTAGTTTGGGGGTCTTTAAAGGACGTTATCCATAAAATTGAGTCGATGTGGCCTTACAGTACACAAAACTGGCAGGTGCACCTATAGACCATTATATGGTTTAAGATATTCCATTTTTTCAGGCCATTGCAGCTATTGACAACGCCCTGCATCAGGTCTTCAAAGACCAGTTCACATCTCTGGATAAGAAGCTGTCATTTACAATTCCAATCGGGCCATACAACGTGGATTTCTTCCGGTACCAAGTCCCCTTCATACTTGGACCGATTGTCATGATTTTTGGTAAGAAGAATTTTAGTGGAACTTGCTGTCACCAAATAGCGTTAAAAACTAGCTGCCTTAAAGATGATGTTTAAAATTAAGAGATACTACTTACGCTGTCTGTGCTACTGTAGTGTTATTTCACTGTCCAGAACATACAGTGGTGGTACCTCCTCAATATTTGCGTTTTTGTGTATTTAGTAAGGTTATGTTTAGTAAATTTTATGACCCAAATATGTCATGACTGACTGACCTGTTTTGCAGGGTGGGGAGGTGGTGGAAGCTATGGCGTGACGTTCACTACAGACGTTCGAATACTGTCAATGCAGGCTGATGTAAGTTTGCAGTTTCATAATTTGTTGCCCCTTTTACTTTTGTTCTCTTTCTTGAACATTGCCGTAGGGGTAGAAACTAAAAGTTTGTCTAAATTACCCTTATATTTGCAGTGGTGGATATGATATACAATCCACCACTAGTAGCATTCAAAACTAAATACCGATTCTTTATAACAATTTCATATCGATGTAGAGTTTAAGAAAATTGTCTCCGTCCATCATGTTTTGTATTATTATATCTTCTTCGACGTCTGTGCTTCCGTATTATGCGACATTATACCTCATGACTTGTGAAACTTTGATTATCATATTATATCGTACGTGTGTCACGGTGTGTGTAAAGAAAGGCCACTAGTTTATTTATTTATTTATTTATTTATTTATTTATTTATTTATTTATTTATTTATTTATTTATTTATTTATTTATTTATTTATTTATTTATTTATTTATTTATTTATTTATTTATTTATTTATTTATTTATTTATTTATCTTGACGACACATGGGTGGTCCCTTCAGCCCCTTGGGGCTGATTTTCAAGGGAGCCCATATAGAAAATAATGTAATATACGATAATGATAATTAAACGTAACAGTGAAATCATAAATCAAAATACAAGATCATGCAGAGTTGAGCTGTCAGAGGTCAAGCTCCAAATAATACAAACTTAGGAGTAGTTGATCATAAATAATAAAGTACTTGAACAAAGTAGTAAGAAGCCATATATACAAATCGAGCAAATAACAAAAATACTTAAATCGTAATCGGTCAGTAATCGAAAGAAGTGGAGTGTCAGAAGTTCAATACTAGTCATATTTCAGTCTCTCTTGAATGATTTAAGGGGGGTGCTTGATTTGTGTAAGTTTTTAGTGAATTGCAAGTTACTGCCGCTCTATGATTAGCTCATTGATACCTCCTTTTGAGAAATACACCAGACTGTGCAATAACTAGATAATACATGAAAAAGTTTATTAAACTAAAGTAATTATTGTTAAGCCTATACATTTCTCCCTGTTAGGTAACAGTGACTCCCTCCGTAGGCTGCCAAGTCTGGGGTAGCCTCACTGTATGGCTCGGTCTTTTTGAGGGGAGGCTCCAAATCACAGGATACGTCATGACCACGTCATTTCCGTGCAAGGCGGAACTACAGTTCACCAAGTTCCCGTTGGACGTGGGGTGAGAAACGGTTGCTGTTGTATGCTGTATCAGTAAGAGAGCCGGAAAGACATCTCTCTGTAATCTCTGTACTCATTTTATCCCTGGTTATCATGACTATCCACAAGCTCACCCTTTAAGCTAGATCTAAGTTCTCTTCTTTCTGTTCCAGGCCAAACTCTGAGGTAGCACCTTGTCAAAATTCTCTACTTATCCTTAGCATCAGACAACAGAAAACCGTCTTCCTGCCGTAGTCTAAGTATCTACAAGTGGGCCAAAAAACATAAAATGGTGTCAGAAGTGGGATCCAAAATTTGATCTGCCTATCATATTGATATGCCTAATTATAAGTTTGGCAATGGCACAATATGTTACCATACAAGTTCGACGCTATAGCAATACGAAAGCTGTAGTCGTTGGCATTAATAAGATAAGTAATTACCTCAATGAAAAATGGAGGTATTGTTTTTGCGTGTCTGTCGATGTCTGTGTGTCTGTCTGTGTGTTTGTGTTTCCGCACATTTGTAGTCAGCATAACTTCAAAACGCCTTTATAAATTGTGATGATATTTGGTATGCTGGTAAGTCTTAGAAAGACGGAGGTCAAGGTAAAATATGGCCCTCCTGGTGGATGACCTTGTTCTGGAACTGAAGGGGACTTTCTGGCGAAATCTCTAAAAGCCAATAAGTCCAGATAGGAACAACGTATTTTTATCATTTTGGTGTGTAGGTAACTGAGAGAGAGTTGAGAACCATAACTGAATGCAAATTATGCAAATGAGGACATAATTTGCATAATTAAGGAGGGCATTTTATAATTGCAGTGTTTTATATAATAGTACGTTTATATATGTAATCTATTTTAACTGTGGCAGGCGGAACATCAACAGATACCAATTATGCAAATTATGAATTAATTTGCATAATTAATGAGAAAATTTTGTGACTCCTTATTGGTGGGAATTGTATACCTTTTCACATGTGTAAGTTATTCAAAGGTTAACACCACTATGCATATATTATGTTAATGTAGACTCCATTTGCATCATTAATAAGGACATGTTGAAATGAAGTACTAGTATGACAAAGGAGAGGGATTTTACACTAAAATGTTGTCATTTGAATTTAAAAAACCCTAGATTATGCTAATTACGACCTTATTTCCATAGTCAATGAGAAAAATATAAAACCTTTTACAAAAACCATATATTTCATGGAGGTATGAAATCTACGAATTCGTGTTGAATTTGACTATGCCATTTTCAGGATCCGAATGGACATGAACTTGGTTCCCCTGAGGCTGGAGCTCCGTGGTATCCTGGAGCTGACGATACCCCTGCCGTTCAAAACCATCACGAAAACCCTGATCAACAAACTCCTCTGGCAATACGCCACCCCGACCATCCACGCCACGATATTCGCCATCAACTCGGATGAACCGGACACATCTCCCCCTGATTTCAAAGTCTATTCTTCGGTACTTGCTTTATTCAAAATGTTACGTAGGGGTTTAAAACAAAGTACTTTGTTGTATTATTACCTTTGTGACATTAACAGCTTTTGCCCAGAAGGTTAATACGCTTTTATTGCATGTGTAACGGTGTTTTTTTTTGTTTATCAGCTTAACTTTAGAAGTTATGAATGCATTCTTATAAAGTTTGCCGGTATGTGGTAAGGTCTTGGCCTATTGGAGAGACTATTGGATTTTGGTTCCTCTATGTACGTACGGTATGCATTGCGTCTTTGCAGCCGTTCGAAAACGGCGTGGCCAGGCGAGCAGCCCAGACGACCAACTGCATCGTGAAGCAGCAGTACGGACGGGACTACACGGAGCCGGCCTTCCTGCTGGAACTGGCCGTGGATGACGACAGGAGCGAGGTGGATCTCACCTACTCTGTCGGCGTCACCAGGGGAGGCAGCGACCAGGTGTTGGATCAACCGCTGGGAGGCTTCACAACAATAGTGGCACAGGTATTCGTGATGATTTTAACAAATGTTTTCACCTCCTGCCCAATGTACATGCACTCGCGGGGTTTTAGCTGGTTTATCGGCTTTCTCGGTCTGGCCTAATGATCTGAATTTCACTTCTAAAATCTAAAATTACACATAAATTGATGTGAATGTCTGAGACTTTCATTCTAAAGTTCTTGTGCATGCAGGCATGGTATATTGCACATTATGTGTCATGGTATTGCACCTAAGGATTGTACACTGCTTTGTGTTGATAGTGAGTAACAGTAATATTGTTTCGTCACGAAGATTTTACGAGGAGGAGTGCCTCTCTACTTCACCGTGACGGCCACCAACTCGGCCCAGCAGACCGCCCTGGCCACGTGTGAGCTGCCGACATATGACGTCACGCTGCCAGGGGGCAGGGTCACTCCCGACTTCATCTCCACCAGCCATCCCGGGATCCTTCGCGCGTCAGCTGTCGCCTTGGACGATTCAGCTCTAGTTAACCAAAAGGCAAGAAGCAAGATGTACTTATGCTATCGTTGAAACTGGTCGCTTTACCTATAAATAAGTCTCGCACGACACTCATTATACCGATACCGATAACCTTAAAAATACGTAATGTTCAATGCGTGGTGCGTGACGCCATGGGTGGGACAAAGTTCCCCGAAAGTCTATATCACCCGCTGTCCCGTTCAAGATTTTTTTTAAAGCATTCCTTTTTAAATTTTTAAAGACAAAAGATAAACATACAGAAAAACTTATATTGAAAGAACATGTGAAACACCAAAAACAGATAAATAAAATCAGAAAACAATGTGGTTAACGTGTAAAGGTTACAAACTTGCTTTTATGTCATGTGAGGAAAGAATAAGAAACAGAATCTGTATTACGTTATCCACTATGTTCTTAATGCTAGAAAGCTTTCCTCCCATTTACCAATACGCTTTTTAAAAATTTATCCATCCTTTTGGGGGGGGGATGAAATAAAAAAATATATATATTGGTAAATAGATAGGGCTAAAGGGCCCTGACGTTGCTGATACCTTACTTCAATAACTGTACACTATGATTTGAACCAACATAGATGGGCTTTCGTTTTCATTTTTTTCTTTCTTTAATTTTTTTTCGTAGGAAGCGGTGGGATACGGACGGAAGGTGTACGGTGACCAAGTCGTCCCCTGGAAGAACATCAACATCACCAAAATCCACGTGGAAATCAGCATCGGGCATGATCCACACGACACCCGCAATCTGGAGTACTTTGCAGCGCCGCGTCTTGGTGAGTCATTGTCGTGGTTTTGGTTCCCACAGCTTCGCCCTTTCGTATATATATGCATTAGCAATAGGAATGCACGAGCACAATTTCAGTACGTGCGTCTCCCACGGCGTCCACGGCACAAGCTGATCTGAGCGGACGCGGTGCCCTCTTTTACGCTGCTCTATGTTCGATAGAGTATATGGCATTATATAGAACAGCTTTGTTTAGTATATCAGGTATAATGATACAGATACAGATACACATACATTCCAACTAGTATATTGGGCTATTAAAACGCTTGGTATAAGCAAAAGCTTTTAGAAATGTGCCTCGTCAATCTTATTCAAGCCTACCACAATGGAACGTCCTGTTAAGTAAACGTTGCATCCTGTGTTTTTGCAGGGAGAGTGTTGTCTAAGCCTCACCACGTGGCTCACTACCCCTACGCACAGAAGTGTGCCCGGGACTGCCTGGCTCTACCTGCTACAAAGTGCCTCAGCTTTAATTACGACTACAGCGATAACGGGCGCTGTGAACTACTGGAGGAGATAGAGGGACATGGTGTCGTCATGTACACGGTACGGTGGGCAACTTTGTTTATTTAGTCCCAGAAGATACACTAAAGGATTACACCAAAGAGATATATTTTAAACTCTGCCTTGTACTTAAAGGCTCATCCTCAATCACTGCTGACTACAATTATCCTTCCAAAATTATGTTACTTACACAAACTTATGTCCCGCAGACCCAACGCTTCTAACTATTTTCGACTGAGAATCTCTCCGTGTAAAAGATATAAAAGATACTTATACTTTTGTAATTGAAATGATCGTATGGTGGGGTGGGGGACGTTGGCACACTTTAGTCCTTTTTGTCTTTTATGTTTGTGTTTATTGTTAAGTGCCGCTGGCAAAATACTAGTAAGTTGCTGAACTTCAGTGCAGCGTCACCTTGTCTTGTGATTTGAATTTAAGAAAAAGAGATACATGAATGAAGAATATGGTCTCTTAGCAATTTTCGTTTTAATTTCAATACAAGTCTAGACTTACAAGAGTGTAAGTCTATAGTCTTGTAAGGAACATAACAATTGTTATGATTTCTAACTATAAAGAAGTTCCTGTTAAAAAATCAAGTTGCTTAACAAGAAAAGGCAATGGCATTTTTTCCTGTTGTTCGCAGGACGGTATTTTCCACAACTTTGAACGTCTCGGGATCGGCCACGCTGTGGAGGTAGCCCACGAGGATCTGGAACTGATACACGATCACCTGTACTACTACAACCTGTTCCTAAACAACACTGTGGGTAAGTATGTACCCCGTCGGATTTTAGTATGCTCATTAAAAAATTATCAAAAGATAGATAGAGTAATCAAGACAATGCGATCAAATGATAGTTTCTAGTACATACGAAATTGCGTCGATTAGATTATGTCTGAGCATTCAAATGTCCAACCCCTGGAATAGTCTGCAATTGTTCCAAACGTAAAGAGAATAAAAACTGATAGTTTTACAGATGCTGTGTGAACTGAAATGCCATACTTCTCTCTGTAATGTTGTAACTTGTTCATATGCACGTGTCT
The DNA here is from genome assembly GCF_001625305.1 of Branchiostoma belcheri. NCBI lineage: Eukaryota > Metazoa > Chordata > Leptocardii > Amphioxiformes > Branchiostomatidae > Branchiostoma > Branchiostoma belcheri. The sequence goes on along the minus strand of NW_017803725.1, from coordinate 194,515 downwards.
TGATGTTGAGACTTAATGAAGCTTAATTTTGCAATTAACTAAGCAAATATCTACATTTAAATCAAGTCAAAGTCAAAATCTTTTCTTCTATCCGTAACTAACCGACAGTGGGGTCGTGTGGCGTAAGGGCTCGACTTGGCGTAAGGGCTTGACCAAGTGGTCCCGGGTTCGAATCCCGACATGCCGCCGATCTTGTTTCCTTGGGAATGGCTCTTCACACGACTTTCCTCACTTTATTTAAAATGAGTATTGCTTGTCATGTATTTGTTATATGTATGGGACACAACACCAGCAACACCTGCCTTTGTTCTACGTGTATTGTTACAATTTTAATAAATTAAATCATATCAAATCAACTAGGCTACACGAACATCCTGACGTCTCCGGCGGTGATAGCCGACTTCGTCCCGCCGTCTCCCGGGCCGCTGGCGAACGTGAGTCATGACGTCACGGCTGCGGAGGTGTGTGAGGAGTTAGTACCTGACGAGTGGGAGGACAGGTGTGTGGAGCAGACACCTCTACCCAACCACAGGTACGTACCTTTCCAGCAGCTATTTTTCATCCCAGTTTATTGTTCTGTTATATTTCTTTTCATGTTTCCTTCTTAATTTTTTATGTTTGCCGAAAAAAAACCATATTGTTTTTGCTCAGTTTCTTCTTCCTCTTCTTCTCCAAACAGTTACCTCTGACCTGAACTAATTTTGTGTCTGTTGCCAATGTAACCAGTGTTGAGTTACATTATGTTGCAATTTCATAGCATGAGGGATTTAGACTGCTTTTATCATATATATGGATGTGTTTAAGTAAGAACTTACAGAGCAGACCATGTGCAAATGTAAACATTATGCATTTGCCTTGCAAATTTTACCTTTCTAGTTTTTTTCTGTTTTCTTTAGCCAGGGTGGCCCACTCAGTTATAAAGCACTGCTTTGCAGTAGGGCCCTGGACACATAACACATAAAACACACCAATAATACAATAGAAACAATATGGCAAAACGTAGAGAAGTACTTACAGGACATGTCAAAACATATATCACATATGTACGAATCTACAAAAACAAAGCCATTATCCATACTCATTATCCATACCCATATACCGGCCAGTTCGTCGTCATTATGTAAATACGAAGAACTTGTCTTGTTGAAAGTATAAAACATTACTATCTTAGTGAATCACTCGGAAAGGTCAAACTGAACTTCAGGTGAGCGACGTTTATGTGAATATCGACGAAAACAGAACAATTATTTCTCTTAGTCATCGTTATCCTCGCTGTATAATGCATATGATCGTTATTGCGAGTTCTAAGTAAGCTGATAAACTCGAGTCTTTATCTCATTCATACAGGGCTATAATAGACGGAGAGGGGTCCCGGACTGTGTTTAACGGAAACAAGCCTCTGGAGGACCTGCGCTATTTCCGGCCGAACACTTACGTCACAGGTAAGATACTACTTTGAGAAGAAGCATTAACTTAATGACGTTATCTGTATACAGTCCTATAAATGTAATCATCGGACATGTTGTTGCGATCATTATAGGCGCAGATATTGTTTAACAGTCCTAGCCGATGTATCTGTTTCTAACACCCATAAGTTGCAAGTAGTACCGATCGAGTCTGCAATCGTAGAATATCAAAGCGTGGCAGACTGTATCTATTAAAACGAATAGAATCTGTTAACATTTGCTAAGGCGCCTATGTTTTGATTTCAACCCTCCAGACTAAATTTTTAGCTTAGGAGCGCATGCGCTCCTAGCCTCAAAAAGTTAGGCGCGCAGGCAAACATTTGGGCGCGCAAACAAAAAATCTGGTCGCGCAAAGTACTTTTTAATTTACAAGCCAAGAGAATAATGTACCTAAACAGACAATTAATCATTCTTTCATTATCATAGAAACAACATCAAAATTCACCATTTGTACTTAAAGAAAATTATATATTGTGATAAATGAAAGACCAAACAATGATTTTACAAGTAACTGTCTTTAATGTGTTCAAAGTCACTTCATCTCAGTCGTTAGGCCAGGCTGACTGATATGTCGGTCTCCTAGGCCTCT